>NC_140223.1:8783344-8833344 GCF_951802725.1 Rutilus rutilus
CCTTAATGTCTTTCTTGGTTTCTCCAGGTTTGAACACCAGCGTCCCTTCGCAGTACTTGTAATCTGATCCTGCGTTGGCCGTGCCATCTTCTGTACAGTAGTCGATGTAGAAAGTGCTCTCCCCCAGGCCTCCTCGACACACCACAGGTATCATGATGGTGCCGCAGTTCTCCATGCACTGGACATGCGCGCTCTCGAAGGAGATGCGGCTGCAGACGGCCAGATCGGACTCCTCCAAAGGCTCGTTGCTGCCCACCACAACAGTGCGGCGAGAGTGATCAGCCGTGTGTTTCTTCAGCACATTACCGGCCCCGATCATCATGCGTGTGGCCTGGACACGATAAAAGGCACGACTTTTCTGCTGATGAAGGAGGGCGTAGTAGTTGGCCAAGTCTACGAGCTGATCCAGCTCCTTATCTGGATATTTCTGCTTCAGGTCCTTCAGGATACGGATCACCTGCCAAACAACATTCAAAGGTCAGTGGCAGTTCTGCAAGTCCAATTTCAGTTCTGTCATAATATACTCTCCCTCGTGCTGTTTCAAACCTGAAAATAGCTGTGGCTTTCAATGCTCAATGTGAGCATATGACTCAATCTGCCAAGTTTTACGTCAATAACACCAACAAAACAGAATTGGTTCTCAGAAATTGTGATTCAAATGCAAATTAGGTTTGAGACGTATAGCTGAGGTAAAGAACTTCAATTTCAGCCTGTTCCTCACGTTAAGCTATCACTATCCTACACAAGACATGGAATATAGCACCTTGGCTGTATGGACATTGCTTACAGTTATTTTTTACTTTTCTGGAGTTTCGCAACTGACACTTTGACGCTTTAAAACGGTTCATAAAGAGATCGTAAAACGAATCCATAAATTGAGCGGTTTAGTCCGAATTTTCTGAAGAGACTCGATTGCTTTATATGATGAACAGATTTAATTTAGGCTTTTATTAACAAATCAGCGAATATAAACAGAAGCTCAACCGAACCTGCTTTTAATGCGCGAGAACAAACCTCATTGGTTCTCTTGAGCTTCAGTTTACCACAACTGATGTGTGAGTTGATGAATGTTTACGTGAATAAAAGCCCAAATTCAAGCTGTTCATCACATAAAGCGATTGTGTCTCTTCAGAAAATTTTGGACCAAACCACTCAAATCACATGGATTAGTTTTCTGATCACTTTATGAACTTTTTGAAACGTCAAAGTGGTAGTTGCGAAGCTGTCAATGGAGGTACAGAAAGCTCTCAGATTTCATCAAAAAGATCTCCATTTGTGTTCTGAAGATGAATGAAAGACTTACGGGATTGGAAAGACATGAGGGCGAGTAATTAATGACAGAATTTTCACTTTTGGGTGATCTATCCCATGGTTATGGGTTCCATGGTTATTGAAAAAGATGGGAATAAAACAATTATATTTCAGTGCTTTGGCGTTTACTCTAAAAACTTTTGTGTTTTCTCTCAAAACTTTTGTGTTCCCCTGAGAAACTTTTTAGTACGGTGTCTCAGATTGTCAGGATGAAAAACATGTAAACCAAGGTGAAATTTAAAGTTCTGTGAGTGGGTATCAATGCATAAATGTTTGTTTAAATGAGTGCATGTGTATCTTCTCACTTCTTTACGACTCTCGTCCAGTTCCTTGGCACCGTCCATGTAAACGGTCGTGCTGTTGGAGTTGGGTAGAGTTGCCATGGTGCCTGTTGTGTTGCCGGTCCCATCCTGGTAATGTTCCTGTGTGCCGATCCCTATGGCTCCACCCCTCAGTGGAAACTTGCCGTCTATCATCATCTCCATACCTTTGGGGGTCATTTCCCCCTCTGTCTCAACAACAACACCTGTTCTTTTGTCGGCACGGTAGCGTTTGGACATGTACTTGTAGAAAAGGAGGCGCCGGTCAGCGATCCACGCCAGAATCACACAAACGGGGAAATAGCAGAGAGTGACAAGAGCTTCCCATATCTACACACACACATACACATCAATACAGCAAGCACACAAAATAAACCGACCACAGATTAGTGCTTTGGGGAGAAAAGACCACAGCAAACAAAAGAAAAACAAACAGTCTGATATGAAACAAGTAAAGAGGCACTTCTAGCTACATTAAACAGAGACAAACAGCTCTGTACCTGCTCACTTCACCATTACAAATGACTCAATATGGTCTTGTTGTCTGAAGGACCAGTAGATGAACAACATTTATAATCATTTTGTGTGACTTAGTAAAGCACACAGTGTTTGTCACACACATATTGTACTTGTATAAACGAGTAAATCTGCCAAAAAATGTCTTCAAAAGAAAAATCACAAGAAAAAAATAGATATTATATTTCTTTATAATTTATTTAGTTATTTTCTATGACCAGTAAGATTTTTTTACATTGCTTTGTATTATTTTTATGACAATTAAAGGGTTAGTTCACCCAAAAATGAAAATTCTGTCAGTAATTACTCACCCTCATGTTGTTCCAACCCCGTAAGACCATCGTTCATCTTCGGAACACAAATTAAGATATTTTTGATGAAATCTGAGAGCTGGATCACTCCTCCATAGGCTTCTAGGTGACCGAAACTTGCTGGCCCAGAAAATGTATTAAAGAGATCGTTAATATAGTCCAAGTGACTCCAGTGGCTCAATCTTAAGTATATCAAGCGACGAGAATACTTTTTGTGCGCAAAAACAACAAAAATAACGACTTTATTCCACTATTCATTTCCTTCTATCTGGGCCTCGAGTTGGTTCACGTAGTGTTTTTGCGCAGCGCGTCAGTGTTACACGTCACCACGTAGGCTCACTATTGGCCGACGCTGGTCATGTGTGTGATGCGTGTGACGTACAACACAGACGCGCTGCGCAAAAACACTACGTGAACCAACTCGAGGCCCAGATAGAAGGAAATGAATAGTGGAATAAAGTCGCTATTTTTGTTGTCAAAAAGTATTCTCGTCGCTTGATATACTTAAGATTGAGCCACTGTAGTCACTTGGACAATATTAACGATCTCTTTAATACATTTTCTGGGCCAGCAAGTTTCGGTCACCTAGAAGTCTATGGAGGACTGAGCCAGCTCTCAGATTTCATCAAAAATATCTTAATTTGTGTTCCGAAGATGAACGAAGGTCTTACGGGGTTGGAACAACATGAGGGTGAGTAATTACTGACAGAATTTTCATTTTTGGGTGAACTAACCCTTTAAGCACATTCCACTGCCAAATTCTCATATCTGTAATATCTCCAGACTATTACTTTTGAGATTTCAGTAATCCTCAATATTCTCAATGGTGATTCTCAACAGATTCTCATTAGTGTAAATCGTTGCTTTTCAAATTTCAGTACTGAGAATGAGATTTTTTTTAGACATTTACTAAAGGGATTTGCGGTGAAGTTATCATAATTGTCATGAAAATATATGCAATGCAAAATATCTTTAATGTTCTCTAAGGATTTGGCAATTGCGTATAATTTGCATATCAAGTGTTATTTTTTTGTATTATATGCATAAATATGCATGTACTATATGTTACTTTGCATATAGCGAAATTGATGTGTACATTTTAAAACTGAATAAAAAAGTGCTGATTTTAGGGATGAAACATGACCTGGACCTAATATAGTTTTGTGGGATTCGCACACACACACACACACACACACGCGCAATGATTTTTATACCCTACAAACTGTATATTCTATCCCCTAACCCTAATAAAAAAAATAACTTCAAAAAACATCATTTAATATGATTTATAAGTTGTTTTCCTCATGGGGGCCAAACATCCTTGTGGGGTAAACGTAGGGTTTACCACGACCACACACTCACACACACGCACGCACGCGCACACACACCTCCACGACTCCAGGTGAGATGACCGCCAGGATCAGGTAGAGCCAGATGTAAGCGAAGATACTCCAGAACGCGGTGATGAAGAAGACTCTCAGATGTTTAATCTTCCTCACCTCGCCTTCAGGAATCACCCACACACAGATTCCAATGATCACAAACATATTAAAGGCAGCGCTGCCCACAATGGTGCCTGGACCCAGCTCACCGGACTTAAAACCATGACCACACACCTGAAACACACAACATCACAGCCAATCAGAACACATCTGAGCTTTAATGTATACAGCAGCAATGTGGAGCAGCAGATTTTTGGGCCAATGAGATTTTGTGAGTTAGTTTAAGTTATAGGAATTTTGTTATTTGCTTTAGTCATTTTTATTTTGTTAGAATGTTTTATTTTATAGTTTTTTTTGTTCACATTTTAATTAAATTTATATTTACTTCAGTTTTAGTTTGAGTAATTTTAGTACTTCAAGTTAAACTTATTTATTTCAACATTTCTAATTTTCATTCATTTTTAAAAAGGTTTTCATCTACTTTTGAAAATTTTTATTTCAACTTTATTTCAATTGAACTCAAAAATGTTTAATTACATTTTTTTTAGGCCACAATGCTATCGGCTCCAACAATAGTTTTTAGCAACCAACAACAAAATGATTGAAGTTTGAAAGATGATGTATAAGGTAATAAAATGCAGAAAGGGGTTGAGGCACGAATTTAATAAAAAGGCTGAATCTTTTCGCAAGCAGTTGATGTTTAATGAAAACAAACTCATATAAACACTTCTTAAATACAAAACGCAGCAAACTGAACAACCACTCAGTAAAGAAAGACGAGATTGGACCAAGAACATAACAAACACAGGGCTATACAGTATCAAACGTAGAGCAATAAAGGAAATGAGAAACAGGTGCAGAGAATCAATCAAACAATGAATCACCATAGAAACAAAGCAAACACAGGAAGTCCAACTCAACCAAAACTCAAACACGGACCAGACATGACAATGGCTACTCTTAGCTTTGCAGCTGTTCATTGTCAACAAGAACATCTCCTATCAACCAAATTGGGAAAGATATACAATGCTATGCAATGTTACGAGGGTGTACGATCACGAACAACGTGATAATTCATGTTCTATTATGTAGTAATTATGTAGCATGTTCTCTGGTAACTTCATCTTGTAATGCCATTGTAATGCACTTTTCCAATTAGTTCCAAGTTAGTTCCAGTTTCCAAGTTGTAAATTCACACTTTCCAAGTTGAATGGAGCGCAGCATTCGGCCTATGCAAACATTTCAGCGTTTAAATGGTTCAATTAAATGACAGAACAGACAAAACAATTCAACAACAGACAAATTGTGTCACTTTCCTCTTCAACATTAGATCAATGAGAAATGGGTGTTGTTGTTCAGATTAAGTAGCATTCAATGTCACATTCACTGAATATCCTTATTAATGAAGCGAATGTCCTTGGGGAAGACAAAACAAGAAAAAAGAATGAAATAAACAACACGCAGGTGTTGTTTATCTATGCTGGGGCTCTATCACTGATATATATATCTACACCAGGCGGCGAACCTTTGGGATCAGTCTGTGACAAACAGATAAATCAACCAGCGTCTCCTTTCCAGCTGAGCTTGCAATGAGATTTCACACTTCTGACGCCAAAATCTGCCAGACTGCATCTCCTTCACCACAATGTTTCAAGATAAACGATGCATTGTGATTACGTTGTTTAGATGCGTTTGTCGTACAACAATAATCCCGCTGTGTACGTGAAACCCTTGAGTGAAACACAGAGGCCTGACGGATGTCCTAACACATTAGATCAAGAGATTCAGAGTGACAAACAACGTGGAGAGGCTAATGCGTGGCAATAAAAGCTGAGCTAGAGCGCCACTGACGTGCTAAATGTTGGCCAAGACAGCGGTGAGCGTCTCCCGCAGGCACAGTCTCACAGATCTGAGCAAGTGTTTGATTCCATGCTGTGGACGAAGAGGAACGAACTAGGAGCGTCTCATTAATAAACATGATCTGGACACTCATTAGCGAGAGCAGCGATCAGCATGCATCTCTCTAACCATAGCCTCTAACACATTTTCTGTCCTGTTTTTGCAAACATACAACTGAAACAGAAAGTTCCCTGCTGAACAATAAAGTATGCAAAAAAGTGTGCAAATGCTGGGAGACCAGCTAAGACAGACAAACCACCTTAGACTGGTTTAATGGTCCAATATCCTATACGTCACATCAGTGTTATTTTAGTATCATTGATACTATTATAGTTTTTGTTTATTTACTGAATTAGACTTTATTTGCATATTTTCATTTTAATTTTAGTTAAAGTTTAAGAATTTTATTGTGCTTTTGTCATTTTTATGTCTATAGGTACGTTCACGCCATGTTGTAATTACCGTAATTATGAGATTTCAACTTATAAAAAGCGTTCACGTCCTTGTAGAGCTCGTAATTACAATTTGTAAGCTGTGAATTTTCTGCGAGCTCCTACTTGAACCACATGAACGCTGTACCACCTGACCGTGTTGACATCTCGAAATTACGGTAATTGCGATATGGCATGAATGCAGCATATATACAGTAGTTTTAATTAAGTTTTAGTTTTAGGGTTTACACAACAGCAATGTACTAAAAAAGTAAAAGCATTTTTTGCGTACAGATGACAACGTTGTCAAAACAATTCCCGTTCACATGGAGCTGCAAAAACGCCTAAAAATGTTGTATTCTGTTGCCAGGCCAGTAGTTGGCGATGTTACTGTACGTTGTAAAGAAACACTACGCACCTGTAGACTGAATATGTAACGCATGCGCATGATATCACTTTGAAGTTTGCGTTTTTAGGCCCCCAAAACGCTGTTGTTGTGTAAATGAATGGCTAAAACGCATAAAAAGTTTTCCGTTTTTAGTTGAAATCAGTGTGTAAACGGCCCCTTGGTTATTTAAGTACATCAACTTGAACAAAAACTGAACAGAAATAAGAAATGTTGCTTTGTCAACTAGCTGAAGTAATACATTTAATATTAAACAAATGTATAAAATTAATAAAAATAAAAATAAATAAAATAATATTAATATTAAATAATATGAATAAATGTAATGTTTTCTGTATTTTATTTTAGTTAATGTTATTAATGTTAGTGTTTTTATGGGTTTCATTTTAGTTTTAGTTAACAATAATAACCCTGCATCACAGCCAGGCAAAATTCATGACTAATGTGAGTACTTTTGTAAGTTTCTTGTATTCTACACATTTTTGCATGTGCCCCTGCGAGCAAGACGAGTCACAATATTTATATAAATTTTCCCAGAAAGAGAGAAAGACTGTACATTTTTAAAATGCTAAAAGTTCTCAAAGCTGAAGCCACAAAACATATATTTTATTTTCATGAATCTATAAATTATGGATGAATCGTGCTTCAATGCAAACAGAATGAAAAGACAAATCACCACCTAAATTATGAGTGGTAATGTTGCTAATGAAATAGTAAAACCCCAGGCTACGCTAATGAGGGTTTAGCCATCTGCTGTGAATGGAATAAGTAGTTAAGCAGTTAATTGTCGAAGAAAGGCTTCCTAACTAGTACATTTGTCATTTTAAAGTCTCACCCACCTCAATGACTGACAGGAGAATTTCAGGGGCGGAGGATCCAAGTGCCATCAGGGTCAAATTTGACACGGTCTCGTTCCAGATTCTCACAGTGGCCACCGACGTTTCTCCGCTGGGCATGGTGATGGTCACTTCTTTTTCCTGGGTGAGCAGAAGGGAACATGTTCAGGATACAGACAGCTAGTCATTATTGCTAACTAAAGCCTGACAGGTTCTTGCAGCAGGGTCATGCACCACTTAGGACGTAATTGAATTTGAACTGAGGAAGCAAACAGAATGCAGAAATGCAGTTCAATTTTAAATGTATGTAATTTTCAAAATGAAAAAATGTATGAATTTAATAATTAAACCTTCAAAATATGCAGAACATATTTCATATAAATATATACACTGCCGTTCAAAAATGTTTGGGAATCGTAAGAATTTAAAAAATGTTTTTAAAAGAAGTCTCTTCTGCACACCAAGGCTGGATTTATTTGATTGCAAATACAAAAGCAAACCGTAACATTGTGAAATATTATTATATAACTGTTTTATATTTTAATATATGAAGAGTTCAGATGCAAAAGCCTCTAAGTGCCATCTGAAATTTTCTTCTAGAATGATCATTTTTATCAAGCTCGTATATTTAAGTTCAGTAATTTCACTTAAATGACAATTAATAGGTAATTTACATTGCCATTTAAGTGAAATTACTTAACTTAAATATACAAGCTTGATAAAAATGATCATTCTAGAAGAAAATTTCAGATGGCACTTAGAGGCTTTTGCATCTGAACTCTTCATTATTATAAAATGTAATTTATTCCTGTGATCAAAGCTGAATTTTCAGCATCATTACTCCAGTCTTCAGTGTCACATGATCCTTCAGAAATCAGTCTAATATGATGATTTGCTGCTCAAGAAACATTTATTATTATAAAATGTGTGTAAAAAAGATTTTCAGGATGAAAAACCGCCAAACTGTATAAAAACCCTGAGGCACAGACAACCATCATACTCACACTCCACAACTCAATAATGCGCCGCTATGCTGTCGGAGATCATAATTCTGGTATGGTGTTTTTATTGTTTGCACTTTCATTGCACCTGAAGTCAGTCAAACTGTCATGGTTCAGTTGTTCCTTTTGAGATAGAAGAGTTCAAGTCTAGTTTTTCTGCCTGGTTTGACCTGGAGGCTCTAGAGTGTGTGTGTGTGCCTCTGATCCAGTGCAATGCAGAGCTGGAAACACTTCCCTTTATTAATTTGCAGCTCGCATTACAGGAATTATGACTACCCTTCAGAATGATGCATCTAAGGCAGTCTGTGCCTGGATGTGTGAGACGCTCAAGTCAAGAAAGGACTCAGACTGCTGATTTCTTTATGATTCAGTGCTAAAACATGCTAAAAAAGGTAGAAACTTGTTAAAACATGCTAACAACATGGTAAAACATGCTAGCAACGTGCTAATTCAAGCTAGCAACATGTTAAACATGCTAATTCATACTAGCAATGTGTTAAAACATGTTATCAACATGCTAATTCATGTTAGCAACATGCTAAAACATGCTAAAAATGTTAATGTTTACAATTATTCATGAGATCATTCATGCATTATAAGGTGCATTACAAGGCATAATGAATGCATTAAAAAAAAAACTTTATAATGCATTATACATGAAGGCTTTAAGTAAAGTGTTACCAAACATTTTCATTGAATGTTTTAAGTTGATCGGGTGTGCGTCGTCAACACCAAAACACACCTATTCAGATTTCTGCACTCTCATGCATACAGACAACAAGAACACTTGAGATTGTATGTTATGGCTTTTTCCAAAATGTGCACAATAAACAGGCTCAGAGATGTTTCAAAATATTAGCTCTTCCTTGGCTAATACACCTTCCTTGGCTAACATCTCCAGACTATTTTTGGTGGTCTCTGGTGCTGTTTTCACTCTTGCATTTCCCATGACCCAGCAGACAAGATTGTTTTGACAAGGGTCTTTCTAGGGGACGCTTTGATTAATGAGGTAGACTCAGAGCTGTTAGCTTTGATTTGGCAAAGGAGAGAAACTCACCGGAGAGAAAGAAAACAACTGACTCCTCACAAAAAAACTCTGTTAGACAATTTAGATTAACATTGTGATGCTATTATGTTTGTACCGGTGTTATTTTATCAGTGTTATACTATTTAGTTTTTATAAAAAAAATTTTTTTTATTATTATTAGATATATTACATTTTAATTTATTTTAATTAAAGGATTTGTCATTTTGTTGTGTTTTTGTCATTTTTACAATAAAAAAATGTCTATATAGTTTCTTAATGAATGTCTAAATTGATTTTCTAATCATGCTAGCAACATTCTAAAACTTGATAGGAATGTGTTAATTCATACTACCAACATGGTAGTCATGCTAGCAAAGTGTTAAAACATGTTAACAACATGATGCTAATATGTTAAATCATGTTAGCAACATTGCTGAAACATGCTAGCAATGTGTTATGTTATCAACGTGTTAAAACATGTTAACAATATGTTAAATCATGTTAGAAACATGCTAGCAACAGGCTAATCATGCTAGCAACATGTTAAAAAACATGTTAAATCATGTTAAAACATGCTAATTCATGTTAGCAAATGTCTTAAAACATGCTAACAACATGATAATTCATGTTAGCAATGTGCAAAAACATGTTATCAATATGGTAAAACATGCTAACAATGAGGTAATTGATGTTAACAACGTGCAACAACATGTTAACAACATATGCTAATTCATGTTAGCATTGAGCTAAAATATGCTAGCAAACATGCTAATTCATGTTAACAATGTGCTAAAACATGCTAACAACATGCTAATACATGTTAACAATGTGCTAGAACATGCTAACAACATGCTAATTCAGGTTAACAACATGCTAAAACATGCTAGCAACATGCTTGTTCATGCTAACAATGTGCTAAAACATGCTAGCAACATGTTAATTCATGTTAACATCGTGTTAAAGCATGCTTGCAACATGCTAATTCATGTTTACAATGTGCTAAAACATGCAAAGAACATGCTAATTCATGGTAACAATGTATTAAAATCTGCTACAAACATGTTAACAAACTGTAAAATAAACTAGATACATGCTAAGAAATGCAAATCACATGATAAAACATACTAGGAAACTATAAATAATGTTTTGAATTAGCTTTTATTTTTATGTTTACAGTTTTCAATTTGAGTATAACTTCCAGTAATTTTGTAATGTGCTTTTAGCATTTTTATTAGTTTTTGAATATTTCTATAAAGCTTTAATTTATTTTTATTTCAGTTTTGGATATATTTGTGACTGTATCGTGATGGTGCAGCATTTCTCAGTCAGTTTTATTGCATTCCAGATTTTTTAATGCAATTATTTTAGGATGCTAGCTGTGTGAAAAACATTTGCTACATCTGGCTATTTAAAATTCAGCAGTTATGTATTTAAAGCTAGAGATTTTGATTTATTTGTTATTTTCTGGCTGAGAAACTGAAACTAAAGAATTGAAGGAAATCTAGCCTCCTTTATAAAAGCATTTTGGCAAGTTTTCCTCTTCCGACAGGTTTATGGGGCATGAGTCAGTGAAGGTGATAAGAGTAGGCGATCTACCCTTCACAAGTGTTGACGAGTCAGGCGTTTTAGCAGAAAGAACGAAAAAAAACATCAAGCACACTGCAAGCATTTGCATCCCATTATATGTTCAGAGGCTGGAGAAACAGTCACGATTGTTTTTATTTTAATAACGCCAATTACTAGCTAAAATCAAGCTCAGGTGAAGGCTATGCTTTTAAAAGAAGAGTTTGCCCAAAAATGAACATTTTGTCATTGTTTACCCGCCCTCACATCATTCCAAACCAAACTTATGCAGTTTTTTCCATAAAACAAAAAGGAAAACTTTTCTTCAAGTCTTCACTTTGCTACTTTTTATATGATAACATTGCAGAAGAACAAAAAACAAACATACTTCCTATGACCCATACACTAAATTCCAAGTTTTCTGCAGACATACAATTGCTTTATTCAATAAATTAATCTAATTATATGGTTTTTGCAAGTTTCATAACCAAATGCACCAGTTTGAATAGAGAGTGCATTTTCAGTGAATACTTACTTAAATTTCAAATTTGACAAATACTTTTATCCAAATCAACTACTCATTTACTGTACATTGCATTCAAGGTGTCCAGTTATTAGATCATGCACTGATAGAGAATCGAACCCGTAACCTTAGCGTTGCTAGCGGCATGCTACCGTTTCAGAAGAGTTGAAAATAGACTATTTTTATGACACCTTTATGATGTTTTTTGTCTATTCTGGGCAATCATGGTCACTATGAACTCTTATTAATACTCTGCATTAAAAAATGCTTTTGTGAAAAAAACAAAAAAAAACAGCAGCATACGGGTTTGAAATGACACAAGAATGAGTAAATATTGGCAATTTTGGATGAAAAGTAGTTATTACACCACCACGTGCGTGACGTCATAAACCAACGTGGTTGAATGACCACTTTGCGACAATATGGTTTCGGGAAACAGTCGTGACTCGTGAGTAGTTGATTTCTTCCACGATGCATCGTACTATGGTAGTGGAGCAGCGAGTTACGTCGTTGTACGGGAAACGCACCCCTGTTTAGTTCCCTTCTCTATGAAGCCACTCCTTCTGAAAAACACACTGTGCTCTGATTGGTCGGCTGGAACAGTGTGTTGTGATTGGTCAAGCGCTTCCAGTGTGTTACCCTTACCATATCCACCAGTTTTAACACTACTAACTAACTCAACCAGGCCCCGCCCCTTTATTCTGTGCATGCCTTGGGTGGGAATTATTTAAATGAGGAATATTGTGACGTGTTCATTCCCGGAAGAAACTCAAGACTACAATGGAGGCGTTTCAGGAAGTTCAGAGAAACAGTGACACTGACACTGATATAGAGAATAACTCCTGCTGGAGGGACTTATTCATGCTCAAACAGAAACATTACACACAAAAGAAAGATGGACATGGAAAATAGCACAATAAGTCCTCTTTAGGATTATTTTACTGTTAGTCAATTAACAGAGGCATGAAATGCAACTCCTAAAGAGAGGCATAAGAACTGTTTATCATAAATCACCTCTTTATGGTAGACGGGAACTAGGCTGCTGCGATTTTGCAATTATTGCAAGATTATCAAGATTATGCAGATTGAGAACAATGCGTGCAACTCACCTGTGACGTGATGACCTCGATGGATGCCATGAATCTGTCAGCGATGATGGACACTCCCAGAAACATGTACATGAGCGAGGAGAAATAGATGACGGCCCGCATGATCTGCTCTCCGAGACTGGGCTTGACCGGCATCCACACGGGCAGGACGATTCCAGGCCTGCACTCGACAGGGTCGCTGCACGGTTTCTTCGGAGCGGGTCCGTCGCTGTCATCGGTCAGGTTATCGTAGAGCTCTGAGGGAATCTCTGAAGGAGCGACGGAGGGCGGGAGAGACGGTTCTTCACGCTGGGATTCGGGAGAGCAGGACGGGGGCAAAGAAAGGACGAGGACGAGACTCAGAAAGAGGATAGAAGAGCGGCGAGAGGAAAACGGTGCCATGATCTCACTCCTCAAAAGGCTTCTGGAGTTCAGAGGAGGAGAAGAAATAAAGGAGGTGATTGAACACGGAGAGAGGAACCAGCCCGCCAGGGGACCTGGGGAGACAAGAGTAAAGAAAAGAGACTTTAATGGCAAGCAAAGCAAACGAAAAGGCATCTGTAAATGTCATCATCAGAAAAACAAATCTCACGCAGCTTTAGAAGAACAGCACTCGCAATCCAACATAAATATCTCCAGGCTGCAGCTTTGTGCGGAGCAGCTCCTGCTCGCTTTTATAGCGGAGTGAATCAAGTAGATGATTATAAAAAAATATGTGAGATGCGGCAGAAACAGACCTTGGTGGAAGAATAGACTGCGTAGGCAATGAAAATGATTGCTTTCATTAGGTGAAACACGGTTACAAGGACATAAAAAAAAAACATACTGTTGATGATAATGGATGGGATTTTTTTTTTTTTTTAAAGAGCTTAGCAACAGGATATTGAGAAGGGATGGACAACTCAAATAAGAATGAAATAATAACAGTGGAAATGTTGCCAGGACGGAGGATTATGTCCTCCGCAGGTCTCAGAGAGGGACATCTGTGTGTGCGAGGCTTTTATTAACTCAAGTGCTCAAAAACCTTCCTGTACTTCCGCATAGAGTCAAGCAAACACACACACACACACACACACACACACGCAAAGGAAACTTTTAATGCTCAGATGTTGCTCTTTCATAGCTTTAGACACTGGGCCAGATTTACTAACAGCTTGCGTCAGTGAAAACCCTCTTTTTGGCATTAAAATAACTACTGTCAGGATTTACTAAAGATACGCAGTGAAATATTAGCGCTGGAAAGGTGTGGACAGGGTTATTTTTGCACCTGAACTTATTGCATATGCATTTGTAGGAGTTTCCCTTTCAGATGGAAGATTTATGGGAGGAGAGTATTTAAATGAATCATGCAAGGTGATTGACTAAGGTTTGCGCTCGTCAATTTACTGGTGTTTTCACCATTATTTACCGCCCTAAAAAAGCATGTCTCAAACCAGACGCTAATGTGCGCTGCTCTTGGTAGATTGTGTTGGTCATTATGGAAATGATCCGGCTGCGTCTGCTCTTTAATTTGCGTGTGGTCAGTAACATGAGCAGAACTTTCCTCTCCCATCTGCGCTTTAATGGGATTGCCCTGTTGAGGGTTAATTCAGACGCTAATTTGCCCTGTTTGGTAAATCTGGCCTTAGAAATGGAGCACTCAGTTATGTTTCATTGCAAGCATCAACTTCGTTTCTTCTCAAATATCTTAGGAGGAGAAAAAACGAATAAAAAGATTGTTGATGAACATGAAGAGAATAGAGATATTAAATCAATGCGGGTATTCATTCCCAAATGAAATTGATTGAAATATTGAGAAATAAGATATTTAACATAAGATATGTTTTTAGTAGTGTTATTTTAATATTATTTATATATTATTATAATATTTAAGAATATATCGAATTAGCTTTTTATGTTTTCATATTTTATTTAAATTTTGTTTCAGTTTTAGTTTTTGAAAGATTTGTGATTTTGTAGCATTTTGTGTTTTTATATTAATATTTCAATAAAATTCTATTTAATTTTTTTTAAATAACAGTTTTAGTAGATTTTATACTTCTGCATAAACTTATTTCAGGCAAATTTTTCCTTTACATGTAAGTATTTTAAGTTTAAGCTTTACATCTAAAATGTATATTTAATTTTATTTCAGCTTTAATTAAATTACCACAGTAAAAAAGAAAAGAAAAAGTTTTTACCTAAAATAGTTGTAGTTATAGTGAGTAATAACGACATTGTTAAGGAACTTCAGGAGAAACACATGAAGTCTCAAGAGCAAACTTTAAGCAATTTGATTTGGTTTCGTGATACATATGAGCACCATTCAAGAGCCATCCTAAACTCTAGAGGAGACACATGTGAGATTATTGGGTGTTTTTCCCAGGAGGAACATCTGAGAAGCAGAACACTCCCATATGTAATCTAATTGTTGTCTAGGAAAAACATTTTAGACATTAGAGATTTCATTAGTGATTTTTTCTTTCAAACACACACACACACACACACACACACACACACACACACACACACACACACACACACACACACACACACACACACACACACACACACACACACACACACACACACACACACACACACACACACACACACACACACACACACACACACTCTAATGCTGATTTATAACACAACAGTGAGTGCAAGCGTGCACTGCTCTCTCTCTCTCTCACTCTCTCTCTCTCTCTTTTCTCTTTAAATATAATTTTACAGATATTCAGATTTTTCTAAATCCAGAGCACATTGTCCATACTCACTCACCCTTGTTTTTCTTTCTATTGTCTCTTTCTAAATGGCCTTATTCCATCACAGAGTAGCTCTGTGTCCAAAACAAAGTTTGAACTGCTCTCCCTCCTCTCAGTCAGAATACTAAACAGCGAGACAGAGCCGCATTGTGCTCGTGTTTCACGCAGTGATGGGTTGCATGGAGGATAGTGGGTTGCCCCCTCATTTCCCCTCATTAACACAGCATCTCTCTCTCTCTCTTGACGTAACAGTGTTCGTATGACTGCCGGCTAGTCATTTGCGGAGAGCTAAATCCCCCAATATAGCAGCACTGAGTCATAATACAGCACGAGCTAAAATAACCTGGATGCAGAAACTGTCTTTGTTTCTGCTGCAAAACCACCTCAGGGACAGAACCGGCACTGAACTCATGTTTCTTTTAAAACGGCATATTAAAGGAGGTACAAAACAGCTGCTTTGGATATCACAGGAGACTGTGAGGAGGTCATGCTCGCTGCTTATGAGATGGTGGAATGATAGACACTGAGAGAGAAAGAGAACAACTGAATGCAATTCATTTGAAATCAAACTAATTCACACTGCAAACTGAGCCGCAGGACGGGTATATATGAGACGTAAAAAGACACATTAAAACAAGCCATCTATCCCAAAGTATGAGCAGCTGTTATAATGATGCGTGCCTTAGCAAACAATAAAAACTGATGTCTTTATTGTTTGTACACTCTTAAAAATAAAGGTTCTTTATTGGAACGTTTAACATTCCACTGCACAGAAAGTTATTTATAGTGGAAAAAGTTCTGATTGTTAAAAAGTTCCTCACCAACAAATGGTTCTTCTATGGTATCACTGCGAAAGCCACCTTTTGGAACCTTTATTTTCAAGAGTGTACATGATGTATGTTACTGAGGACCCATCATGCTTTTTCCCATGTTCATCTTTTTTTAGTCTGTAATGTTTCTGTTTGAGCATGAAAAAGCTCTGCAAATTTCCAAAGCACAAAGACACAAGTTATTCTCCAGTGTCAGTGTTTCTGAACTCCCTGAAACGCCTCCATTGTAGTCTTGAGTTTCTTCTGGGAACGAACACGTCACAATATTCCTCATTTAAATAATTCATACGCAGAATAAAGGGGCGGGGCCTGGTTGAGTTAGTTAGTAGAGTGTTGAAACTCGAGGTTATGGTAAGGGGCGGGAGATTTCCCAAACATGATTGAAGTGCTTGACCAATCACAACACACTGATCCACTCGACCAATCAGAGCACATTGTGCTTTTCAGAAGGAGGGGCTTCATAGAGACAGGAAGTAAACAGAGCGTTACTGACAGACTGGGAAGAGAGGAGCTGCAACAATGGAGAATATGAGGAAAATAATGTGTTTTGTGAAACATTCAAGCATGAAAACCTGTTCTAGTAGAGCCCAAAAACAAGACTTTGAAAAAGGTCATAATAGGTCTCCTTTAATGTTTTTGCAATGTTTGTCATGCTAATGAAGTGTTTTGAAAGGAGAGAGAGAGAGAGAGAGAGAGAGTTTGGCAGCAGTGTGAGAGTCAGGCTCATAGATATTCCCCCCACGACCAGGACGTTTCAATAGAGAGCCCACTGAAGGGCTGGTGAGGGCGATACATCACAGAGAAATGGAGCAGAAAGTAAAAACAAAAAAATGGTTAATAAAATATTAGATTGATTGAAGCAAATATTTCGATGAATCTCACGAAACCTGTCAGAAACCTGTCGGGTCAAATTTGACCACAAAATCAATAGGAAAAAACAAGAAAATATATTTTGCTTAAAGAAAATAAAGCATATATTTATGAGTTTTTTTATATTTTATTTTGTAAAATAAGTTTGCCCACCCTGCAGATTATTAAAGGAGCATCAGCAATTTACTTATGGATGCAATTCACATAAAAACCGCAGCCCTTCCCCTTCAGTCAGTTATTGTTTAGAACCATATTTTTACATTGCGACATTATTTTCAAGGTCAAGTCTATAGAGTTCTATATAGAACCCTAGGGTTCTTTACTCAATTTAAAAAAACTCTTTATGCCAAAAAAGAGAGAAATGTTTTAAATAATTGCATAATACTTTCATGTTCATGTTTTACTTTTAACTAGGTTACGAGCTGCTTTATTCGTAATACAAAAATTGAAAATGTATTACATTGGTTACACTTTATTTTGATGATCCACTATTGACATTCGTAACTTGTCAACTAACTCTCATTAGAGTATTAGTAGACTGTTAGGTTAGGGTTAGTTGTTTGGGTGAGTAAGTGACTAAGTTGACATGTAGTTGCAAAGTTACTTACAGTAAGTAGAATGTCTGTCAGGGGGAGCATTGAAAAAAGTGTTAGCTAATATTAAGCAGACAGTCTACTAATACTCTACTGAGAAATTGCAAAATAGTTTCCAAAGTTACTTAGCGTTAGTAGAATGTCTAAAGTGGCCCATTGAAATAAAGTGTTACCACATTATTAAATTAAATCTAAATCTATAAAATCATCTCATGATGGGAACCCCTAAACGGTTCTATATATGAAGCGCCTGACAAAACCCTTTAAAGTTCTATATGGAATCTTTTGTAGCATCACAGATTGCAAAAATAGTAGTAAAATTCCCAAACACTCGGCTCGCCTTCCATTGAAAGATTCTTAACTGTCATGAAGCAAGATATCAGGCTTCAGAATGTAAATTCTTAAATTTTTCAATTTTCAATTTGGGACCCGGACGGGGATTCACCATAATGCATCCTCTCTCCCTCTCTCCTCTGTCACACATACAAACATCCCCACGTGCGCAGTGATTCATCCATTTAGCTGTTTCAGCAAGTGCACTCACAAGCCAAAGCCAGTGTGCACTGACCACAGCACACATATTTACACACACACACACACACTGATGCAGCATTTCTTTTCAGGCTATTCTCAAACAGATGGAGAAGTTCACTCTTACATAAGCAAGTTATGTGCAACTATTCAAACTAGCACTGATAGAGCACTTAAAGCCACGGCGAGGCTAAACATAATTCTTTATTCTACCTAAATGCTTTCCGGAAACACTCTTCCATGGCTCATTTCAGCCGCTGACCTTGAGCCATCTGATAAATCTGTGCCTGCTTGTGTAGAAATGAGAAACTTGAGGCCTTTTCCTTTTTATGCCCCTAAACTCACTACAGACTCATTAAATCCAACCCGGAATTTTTCTTTTCAAGAGCTTTTACTTAACTAGTTTCCATTTTGTATCTTCCTGGATCGATGTACTGATGTATCTTCTTGTTATACTTCTGCATATTTTGTACTCCATGCCATGAGAAGCCGCGCTTGTTAAACTGCATTATTGCTCATTTAATTATTAAGAAAACAGAAAAACAATGCATTACCCACACATTAAATGTTGCTGCGTGATGTTGAAAAGCAGCATTATCCATTCATATATATTAAAGACACAAGAATAAATATCAACAGATTCTGTTACATGTTGTCAACTGCCACAGAAAATATAGAGAAATAAAAAAAAATCATCTTAAAACAGCACGGATTTAAAATATGCAACTATTCTGAACTGTTCTGAAATTATAATCAACAATACTTACGTTACACATGTTGACATAATACGCATTCGGATGAGATGGAACTTATCCAGATGAAATCTCATTCCTACCCTCAGATATCAGGGCCGCTGTTCAAATGAAAGCTACAGGCCCGGCGTGCATCACTGAGCATGTCAGTATACATTTGCTGTGTGCTTTTAAAACGCACCGTGACATTTTACATTGCTGAATCTCGACTTGTAACTCAATTTAACCTTTCAAGTACAGAAAAACAACACTTAAGCAGCGTTGGAATCTGTGATGGGAGAATGCTGAGATGCTTTCAATTTGAATAAATATTTTTAATGCATTTCATTTTAAACCAGGTTCCTATTTACTTCTTAGGGTCATCTAAGATGCATTTTCGTCGATCCGATCACAAGTGGACGACGCTAAATACAGGTGTAAACGGTGTCTGAAATGTTTTGAGCTTGTCCGTCTTTGACCACTTCCAGAGGTAGTCAAAAACGCGTTAGACAGGATTGCTATTGTAGAGTAGACGCTCATGTGGTTGAATGTGAACATCCAAAAGGCCATGATTGTAATGGGACGTGTTGTGAGAAAGCTCACCGAAACAAGGGATTCAAACTTTGGTGCGTTGAACCAAAACACACGGATTTCGAACGAAATCGCAGTTGCCATCTGCATCAAGTGTTGGGTGTAACGCATTACTAAGTGAGCAATTACAGTGAGCAAATACAATTTAATTTAATTTCCTTTGAAAAAGTTCAGCAAACAATAAAGTTCAGTATTTTTCTGTAATTAATTAGTTACTTCTGATGCAATTGCATTAAATACTGTATTTATTATAGAACAATTCTAAATAAAACAATAGTGGATTTAACATCATAATTTAAAGTCTAATATAATATTAAAATGTGGATGGTAGTGTCACTGAAAAGTGGAGTAAATGAGATATTTAACATTGTAAATTTGTTATATTTGATTATTTATTCAAAACAGAAGCCATGGAACATGACATCATATCCTGCTGCCCATATTGCAGGGTCTGAAATAATTTTGCACACTTAAAATATGCGTGACTGCCCTTTGAGCCTGTGCACATTGAGACACCCCACAGTTATTTGTCCCTTCACTGGACTGTTTATATATTCAATCATTTCCTTTGGCAGCTTCTGCAGTGTTTACAAAACAAGAACAAGCAGCTAATGTCTCATGTGAGCATGTCCTGGCTTGATTTCAGGTCATTTAAATGAGAAGCGGTTTCCTCTGATTCTGCTGAGGCTTCTGAGAAAAATCCTGATGTTTCTTCATTAATTCTTATAACATGGACGTGTCCACATGAAGCATAACCTTGTCTGCTGTCAAGAGTGCGTTATACTTGAATAGCATCTAATGACAGAAGAGTGTCTGATAACAGGAGCGTCTGATCCTAGAAGAGCGCCTGATGACACAAGAGCGGTTGATGCTTGAAGAGTGTCTGATGACGGAAGAGTGTCTGATGACGGAAGAGTGTCTGATGAAGGAAGAGTGTCTGATGACAGAAGAATGTCTGATGAAGAAAGAGTGTCTGATGATGGAAGAGTGTCTGATGACGGAAGAGTGTCTGATGACGGAAGAGTCTCTGATGGCGGAAGAGTGTCTGATGACAGAAGAATGTCTGATGATGGAAGAGTGTCTGATGACGGAAGAGTGTCTGATGACAGAAGAATGTCTGATGATGGAAGAGTGTCTGATGACGGAAGAGTGTCTGATGACAGAAGAATGTCTGATGATGGAAGAGTGTCTGATGACGGAAGAGTGTCTGATGACAGAAGAATGTCTGATGATGGAAGAGTGTCTGATGACGGAAGAGTGTCTGATGACGGAAGAGTGTCTGATGACAGAAGTGTCTGATGACAGAAGTGTCTGATGACGGAAGAGTGTCTGATGACGGAAGAGTGTCTGATGACGGAAGAATGATGACGGAAGAGTGTCTGATGATGGAAGAGTGTCTGATGAAGGAAGAGTGTCTGATGACAGAAGAGTGTCTGATGAAAGAAGAATGTCTGATGATGGAAGAGTGTCTGATGACGGAAGAGTGTCTGATGACAGAAGAATGTCTGATGATGGAAGAGTGTCTGATGACGGAAGAGTGTCTGATGACGGAAGAGTGTCTGATGACAGAAGTGTCTGATGACAGAAGTGTCTGATGACGGAAGAGTGTCTGATGACGGAAGAGTGTCTGATGACGGAAGAATGATGACGGAAGAGTGTCTGATGATGGAAGAGTGTCTGATGAAGGAAGAGTGTCTGATGACAGAAGAGTGTCTGATGAAAGAAGAATGTCTGATGATGGAAGAGTGTCTGATGACGGGAGAGTGTCTGATGACAGAAGAGTGTCTGATGACAGAAGAGTGTCTGATGACAGAAGAGTGTCTGATGAAGGGAGAGTGTCTGATGACAGAAGAGTGTCTGATGACGGAAGAGTGTCTGATGAAGGAAGAGTGTCTGATGACAGAAGAGTGTCTGATGACGGAAGTGTCTGATGACAGAAGAGTGTCTGATGACGGAAGAGTGTCTGATGACGGAAGTGTCTGATGAAGGAAGAGTGTCTGATGACGGAAGTGTCTGATGAAGGAAGAGTGTCTGATGACAGAAGAATGTCTGATGAAGAAAGAGTGTCTGATGATGGAAGAGTGTCTGATGACGGAAGAGTGTCTGATGACGGAAGAGTCTCTGATGGCGGAAGAGTGTCTGATGACGGAAGAGTGTCTGATGAAGGAAGAGTGTCTGATGACAGAAGAGTGTCTGATGACGGAAGTGTCTGATGACAGAAGAGTGTCTGATGACGGAAGAGTGTCTGATGATGGAAGAGTCTCTGATGACAGAAGAGTGTCTGATGACGGAAGAGTGTCTGATGAAGGAAGAGTGTCTGATGACAGAAGAGTGTCTGATGACGGAAGTGTCTGATGACGGAAGAGTGTCTGATGAAGAAAGAGTGTCTGATGATGGAAGAGTGTCTGATGACGGAAGAGTGTCTGATGACGGAAGAGTCTCTGATGGCGGAAGAGTGTCTGATGACGGAAGAGTGTCTGATGAAGGAAGAGTGTCTGATGACAGAAGAGTGTCTGATGACGGAAGTGTCTGATGACAGAAGAGTGTCTGATGACGGAAGAGTGTCTGATGATGGAAGAGTCTCTGATGACAGAAGAGTGTCTGATGACGGAAGTGTCTGATGAAGGAAGAGTGTCTGATGACGGAAGTGTCTGATGAAGGAAGAGTGTCTGATGACGGAAGAGTGTCTGATGAAGGAAGAGTGTCTGATGACGGAAGAGTGTCTGATGACGGAAGTGTCTGATGAAGGAAGAGTGTCTGATGACGGAAGAGTGTCTGATGAAGGAAGAGTGTCTGATGACGGGAGAGTGTCTGATGAAGGAAGAGTGTCTGATGACGGAAGAGTGTCTGATGACGGAAGAGTGTCTGATGAAGGAAGAGTGTCTGATGACGGAAGAGTGTCTGATGACAGAAGTGTCTGATGAAGGGAGAGTGTCTGATGACAGAAGTGTCTGATGACAGAAGAGTGTCTGATGACGGAAGAGTGTCTGATGACAGAAGTGTCTGATGACGGAAGAGTGTCTGATGAAGGAAGAGTGTCTGATGACGGAAGAGTGTCTGATGAAGGAAGAGTGTCTGATGACGGAAGAGTGTCTGATGAAGAAAGAGTGTCTGATGACGGAAGAGTGTCTGATGATGGAAGAGTGTCTGATGAAGAAAGAGTGTCTGATGAAGAAAGAGTGTCTGATGATGGAAGAGTGGCTAAAATATTAGAGCATCTGATCCTTAAAGAACATCTGATGCAGAGGAGCAGTAACACTTTATCATAAGGTTTTTTGTTAACATGTGTCAACTATATTAGTTAACATAAACTAACCATGAACAATACATCAAAAGCATTTATTAATCTTAATGTTAATAGCAACATTTCCTACATTGTTATTAAAATCAAAAGTTGTATCTTGTTAATTTTATTTATTAGACCTGAACTAACATTCAGAATTGTTCAAACAATGAACAATTGTATTTTTATTAACTATCATTAACAAAGATTAATACAGCCTTTAACAAATCTATTACTCATTGTAAGTTAATTTTAAATAACATCAACTTATTTAATGTAAAGTATTACTAGAGGAGCACATAATGACAGAAGACTGTCTGATGACAGAGAGTGAGTGTTTCAGGCAACAATTTTGATTAATTCATGTTGAGCTCCACTACTTTGACATCAAGTAATTAAGCTGATTTTCCTAAACTGCTGGTAGACCAGGATCAAAGGAACATTATGTCGCTGCTTTTATATTCACTTTGTGCTTGTATATAATTTCTGAGACCGGAAACATTACGCAACAGTGGTGAGAAAAGCCAAGGGATTCACATTAACATGCAGGGCTGTAATCACCAGGAAAATAGAATAACATTTGCATATGCTAAACATAGATTATTGTTATTAAAATAGAGAGAGGACACTGTGAACGTACAACACAGACACTGTAAAAGAACATCAAACAGACGAGCTGCCCCCAGAATTCATAGCGACGATCTTCATGTGCCCTTCTATCACAACTACAAGTGTCAGGGTCCTGCTATATTTAGGATACTTAATTAATGCTCATTAACAGGATTAATGCAAAGGTTGAAGTCATTACACTGTACAATTCAACACTAAATCTTCACAGCCACCCCACAGATGAAACAGATGAGTAATTATTGTGTCAGTGAACTGATTAAAGAGAACACAGATCCTCGATTTCATCTCATATTAATAGAGGTTTTAATATTTGATGTTTAATGTGAATGAATGAGATTCTGTATGAGGAACCTGCCAGCAACATGAGAGAGGAAACGACTGTAGATACGTAGAGCGGGGAAAACTGAAAAAAGAATAATGAGAATGATGAATAATGAGAATAAATGCTAAAATAAAAGAGGATTACTTTAAAAATGTACGCACACAAATAAATTATACCATAAAATCTCAGCCAAGATTTAATATTTCCACCATACGTGTGTTATTTTGAAATATGCAAGCCATGAAACAAATAAATATAAAATAATCATTTAAAAAAAATTATATTAAATGTAAATGTAATATTAAAAATGTATTATCAATTATCTATCTATCTATCTATCTATCTATCTATCTATCTATCTATCTATCTATCTATATATGTGTGTGTGTGTGTGTGTGTTTTATTTGTTTAAAAAAATGCTTTGGAAGTAGGTTTGACACCCACATAAACAACAGCTAGAAAACAAATATTTGCATTTTAATAAGCATTAATTTGACTTTAACTCAAAACCTTATAGCCTAGTTACTGAGGGAAAAAATCCCATTGTGACAACTTGTTGTTTAGTGTATACTAGGATTTGTTCTTACCAAAGTACTTTATAAACCTGGGCATGAAATATAAGTCAGATGTTGCTTTTTACGAATCTTTTACCTTGTGGCGTTATTTTGTCAGGCTTTGATGTTCTTCTGGGGGCAATTTTCAAATCTCTCTCTCTCTCTCTCACACACACACACACACACACACACACACACACACAGACACACACACACTTCTCTAGCTGTGAGCGCACAAGTCTGTGTGAATGCAATATATCATTTTATATACAATAAAAACCAGCATCATGATTCTGAAGTTCAGGACAGAAAGAAGAAATGAACAGATTTATAGTTAATGGCACTGCTATTCTAACAAACTCACAAGATTCATTTAACTCCTGGGAAAAACTCAATTCTGCACTCGACACAATCTGATGCCAGACACACTGCAAGGCAGAGGTGAGAATTGAATTTTTGTGCATCATCTCGATTTACTGTGTTTAAAACGAGCTCCAGAGTCCAGACCTGACATGCAGCCGTTCGAGCAGATGTCGAGCAGTGAGGTGTTCGACTTCACTTGCAGGCCCTCTGAAATGATGCTTCATGAATTTTGCAAATGCTGATTTCATAGTTTTATGCTCTACAGCGAACCTGCAATCACAAAAGCTGCTTAATCGACCTTGACAGCTTAACTGGGATTAGTAGATGTTGAGGAAAGACTTTCCTTTCTGCAGCCATCATCACTTTAACATTTCTTTCTCATATTCAGAATATTAGGATTAGTTGTTTAGTTCGGGAAAATCAAATTACCAATGACTTAGATGTCTCTTAGAAAGTGTTCACACTTGTAGTTCGGTTCTCTTGGTTCTGCATTTAGTTCTGGTTCGCTTAGCATTTACACTGTCATTTCCATGCATGATTACACTGCATGCTCACTCTCGCTCGTATCCAAAGTAATTCATCACCACTGTCATCCCTCAGATGTGTTTTGTTGAAGTTATGACATCATCATCAGCTAATACGCATGCGTAGGTCGTTTTGTGTTGTCAGACTTTCAGACTGACGGCAGAAGGTCTGGACTCCATCGCAGCTCTCATTGGCCAAGGTCCGCCCAAGAATAGAATAGAATCACGCAACCAATCACAGTTCGTTTTGTTCCACGTTATGTTTAGGGGCAAGAAAAATGTAAAGTCAAAGTCCGTATGATAACAGAGCGGCATGCATCTACTAAATTATTCATTCAAGAACGTTGTGCAAGTTTACTGCGACAATGGAGCCGCAAACTTCACATTCATTTGAAAATCCAGCGTTTCATTTATCCAGATAAGCGCTCATTACACGACTGCTTTCTTTTTCCATGAGGGGGTTTGGCATCATAACGGCTTTGTTTCCAGGCGTATCGTTAAAGAACGCGAAACACACGTCTCCCTGAAATCCTGGAGAATTCAACCAATCGTTAGCCTAGAAATCTAGACGCACCCTAGAGGCAGCAAAATTTATTTTGCAGCCAGTGTAGTCTAGCAACTCTTCGTTGACTTTCGAGCTGGAAAAACCAAACTCTAGTCAGGCCAATCAAATCGTGCATAGAGTCGGTTGTGACGGTTCCGTGTGAATTCCCTGCTACTTGAAAACAAAGAATGCTGGCGAACAGCGATCTTTCGAATTGGCTTTGGCCGTGACTCTGGAGGACTTGGAGTTAAGCTTTTCTTTGAGAAAAGAACAAAGAACGGCACTTAAGTCATTCTTAAAAAAGATGTGTTCGTAGTTTTGCTGACCAGATACGGCAAAAGTTTAATCTACTAGCTCTGCCGGTGGGAAAACGCTCTGGTTGGTTGTAGCGCTATCCTATTGCGTGCAGAGGGAATTTGAAAGACAGCCGTTTATCCCACCCCTCGGATTGAGCCGTGCCAATGGTGAGTTGCCAGACCTAACATCTTGATGTAGGTCTGGCTTGCCAGGCTAACCAATCGGATGACCACTTCGAAACTCCTGAAGTGTTTCCCGTTTTGTGTGCCATATGCATCAGACATTTAGACAACGGTCCGTGGTGTAACTTCCCGAACAAGTGCGCACCTGAGTCTGAGTTGCTTTCACATTCACACGGATCACGCCACAGTTCCAGTGTAACCAAACTCAGATCACCTCCTACAGGTAGTCTCGGGTTTGGTACCCTTGTGCACTCCTACAGTAGGTCCGTCCGCATAACTGCTTTCACATTAACAATTTTTCATGAGAACCATGCCCTGTTTTTAACGAAACTGCCAGTGTGAAAGCACCCTTAGTGTCTCAACACATGACAAATGACAACAAATGACACTTGACCTTTATGAAACAGTGAAGCAGTGCATTGCATTGAACTACAAAATGCATTAACATGGATGCTTTCAAATGTCCACATGTCTACTGAAATGTACAGTACTCCAAAATGATTTCTGTCCCACTGATCGGATTAATTTGTAATGCTGTGGATGTCATTACCACCCGTATCAGCAGCCAAGCTGGGCCAAAGCTCACAAATGTGCAATACCACCCACAGGCTTCAGTCTGAACCTCAGATCAAACACACACACACACACACACACACACACACACTGCAGGCGGAGGGAAAAAAAAGAAAGAACTGATGAAAGAAAGAAAGATTCTTTTCAAAGAATAAAGGTTGCTCATTTACACCTGAAAAGGAACAAACAGTTCCAAGCCACTGGCGTCTTGTGGAGCTCCTGGAGTTTAATGCCATTTCATAATCATCTGAGACCAAAAATTCCCTGATTCCCTGTTTTTCCCTGAAACAGCACCATGTGAGTCAGAGGAATCAAGTTTGTAAACATGTATGGGATCACACTGTATTGTTAACGCTTCTGATTATTACATACTGCACAGTACTATACTGCAAACTATTTGTAAGAATATTATGTTACCGTATGCATGATAAACAGAGGCAATATATCCGCATTACTTTTTTTGTCAGTTTAATTGTCGCATTTTTTTGTGACAGTGTAATTTAGCTAAAAGGTGGGGAGTTGTCTTGGAAATCGGTTATTTGTTTTTATTTTAATACAATTTTGTGTGCCTACTGTATGTTTTACCCTTTACCTTTTGGCAATACAATTAAGTCTCGAATGAGATTAAAAATTGCAGTTGACTGGAAAGAAAGGTCAAGTACAGTGCACTGCATTGTGGGATATAGTATTTCATGCCTTGTGCTCTGGTTGCATTGAAGCATACAATGCAATATAGATAAAATGTGCACAGTATAGTAGAACGCTATTCTAAACATAGCCTAAAGGCCCGTTCACACCAAGCACGATAACTATAAAGATAACGATAAAGATTTAATTCTAAAAATCGTTCTCCATATTAAAGAATAACAGAGTTCACACCACAACTATAACGATAAAGATATGAGGAACGATATCGTTGGGATCACTTTCAGAGCGATTTTTTTCCAGCTGTCAAACGATAAAACACTGACAGGCAATCAGAATCCATTCTAATTTAAAGGTCTCGCGCATTTAAAATGGGGCGGGCGCGCGCGTGCTTAGAATAAAAAGACCGTTATCGGTCGTTGGTGTGGACGCATTATAGTTATCTTTATCGTTATCTTTATAGTTATCGTGCTTGGTGTGAACGGGCCTTAAGTGTTGTCGGACTAAGAAAACAAAGAAAAAACTGCACATTACCCAAAAAGTATCATGTGTCAGTCTAAATCATATCTGACTGTAATGAACTGATTCGAATTACAGATGGTTCTTTACAACCGGCTGTAGTCGAGCTTTGGCAAGAAAAACACAAATCCCTTAAGCTGTGACTCGAGGCCAATGATGATAAACAGAATCAAATTACAACACTGTGCATGGATCAGGCCTGTAATATTTGGCAGGCTGACTCATTTACATAATGCATTATTTTCACAATAATGCACAATTATGAAAAAAGGCCATGTTGGTCAACAGGGCGCATTAGATCATAAAATGCCATAATCAGATGAAATTATGTTGGAGAAGTATGCGTGAGAAGCTTTGCTCCCAGGGGCTTTCAGGATATCAGTGCTGAAGATATTAGGGGTTCATTAATGAATATCTGTGGAGAGGGATATTATGATAAATGAAACATCCTTTTTAAATCCTCAATGATGACAAGATTAGAATTCTTATCTGAAATTAACCAATAGAGTGTAATAGTGGGCGCCTCGGCTCCCGGAAGTGTTTTCTCTTTCATTTCCTCCATAGGCTTTTCAATCAAATTTACCATTAAAAAGTTCCATGAACTAAACCAACCACAACATAAAATTTGATTTGAAAATAGTGAAAAACACAAAGTCTTTTCTTGAGGGAATCAGATACAATTCCAGGAAGCATTGCGAATGAAATCACCTGGAATAATTCTACAATTTAAAGTATATAAACACCATTGGCATTCAATGCAAAATATTCAAATATATACACATATATCAGATTGTAAGGAGACTTGATTACATCATTCACAATGCATCATAGTTAATACTGAGCAGATTTTGCATTAGGATTATGGAAAATTGGGTAATTTGCGTTAAAAAAACAGATTGATTTATGTCTTGAGCAGTATTTATCATCACATCACAGTCCAAGAGCTCATGGTAAATCGGTTTTGAAAGGTTCATGCATCAGTGCTAGAATCTATTTCTCTGTGGAGAAAATTATTACAATTTTGACTTCCAGAATCCGATGGTTGAGCTCTATGCCTGAAGGGGTCCCTAAACAAAACAAATCAGAGCGGTTTTCCTAGAGAGAACTGTTGGATTTTGGATTGTGTCTGTAAACACCAGTGTTGTAATTTAGGGTGTAATAATCATATAATGACGGTCCACTGAAGTTTAGCACTGGTAGGTGAAGATTCTCCAGCCGTATGTTAGCTGTGTCAGCCAGATTGTGATTGGTGTTGGATCTGCAGTCGAGCACAGATGCGTCTGTCACGGCCAGTACGGCTCTTCTCTTCCTCTCCAGGTCTCTCTGCTCTTGTTTGTTCTCTCTCTGTCTGTCTATCTCTCCCTCTGTTCATTTCCTTTCCCCCGCCCTACTCTTCCTCCATCTTGTCCGCCCACTCATTCATTCTCTCCCCCTCAGCACATCTTGCTCTCCCTCTCAGCTCTTTCTAGTCTCTTCCTCTCCCCCCTTTCTGTTTGGCATTCGCCATGAATACATGTTCTGCATGTGTATGCATGTGCAGAGGAGAGGTTTGTAAACATGTTTGGGGTCACATTATATGTACAGTTAAAGGTTTTGATTATTACATACTGCACAGACAGAAGAGGAGAGATGCGATGAGATTAGATTAGAGGGGATGAGATGAGAGGGGATGAGATGAGATGAGGCGAGACAAGACGAGAGGGGGTGAGATGAGATGAGGGGATGAGATGAGATGAGATTAGAGGGGGTGAGATGAGAGGGGATGAGATGAGATGAGATGAGATGAGATGAGATGAGATGAGATGAGGGGATGAGATGAGATGAGATGAGAGGGGGTGAGATGAGATGAGAGGGGATGAGATGAGATGAGATGAGATGAGATGAGATGAGATGAGAGGGGGTGAGATGAGACAAGACGAGAGGGGATGAGATGAGATGAGGGGGGATGAGATGAGATGAGATGAGGCGAGACGAGACGAGAGGGGATGAGATGAGATGAGGCGAGACAAGACAAGAGGGGATGAAATGAGATGAGGCGAGACAAGACGAGAGGGGATGAGATGAGATGAGACGAGATGAGACGAGAGGGGGTGAGATGAGATGAGATGAGATGAGAGGGGGTGAGATGAGATGAGAGGGGATGAGATGAGATGAGATGAGAGGGGGTGAGATGAGACAAGACGAGAGGGGATGAGATGAGATGAGATGAGAGGGGATGAGATGAGATGAGATGAGATGAGATGAGATGAGAGGGGGTGAGATGAGATGAGAGGGGATGAGATGAGATGAGATGAGACAAGACGAGACGAGAGGGGATGAGATGAGATGAGAGGGGGTGAGATGAGATGAGATGAGAGGGGGTGAGATGAGACAAGACGAGAGGGGATGAGATGAGAGGGGATTAGATGAGATGAGGCGAGACAAGACGAGAGGGGATGAGATGAGATGAGAGGGGGTGAGATGAGATGAGAGGGGGTGAGATGAGATGAGAGGGGATGAGATGAGATGAGATGAGATGAGATGAGATGAGAGGGGATGAGATGAGGTGAGAGGGGATGAGATGAGATGAGATAAGATGAGATGAGATGAGATGAGATGAGATGAGATGAGAGGGGGTGAGATGAGATGAGAGGGGATGAGATGAGATGAGATGAGATGAGAGGGGGTGAGATGAGATGAGAGGGGATGAGATGAGATGAGGCGAGACAAGATGAGAGGGGATGAGATGAGATGAGGTGGTGAGACGAGACGAGAGGGGATGAAATGAGATGAGGCGAGACAAGACGAGAGGGGATAAGATGAGATGAGGCGAGATGAGCCGAGACGAGAGGGGATGAGATGAGGAGATGATATGAAACCAGAGTAGAGGAGATGAGATGAGACATGATATGGTTGCATGAGATGAGATGAGACAAGACTAAACTAAATGAGATGAAAGGCGATTAGACGAGACAAGATAAGACAAGAAGAGATGTGATGAGGTGAGATGAGATGAAACAAGAGCTCCTTCAAAGTCAAGCGACTGTGACTGTGAATGATTTTCCTCTAGCTGTCTTCTGTCTGTTAGTAAATGTTGGTAGTCTGTTAGCTGTGTGAAACAATCTTTTAGTGGACAAACACACACTGACACAAATACACCAACAGCTTAACAACTTAAAGCGTGTCCATTCATCAGTGTTCCGTTGGACAGCTCAGAGATGCTGTTAATGAGCCTCAGTAATTTCCCAGCATGCCATGCAGCGGTACAAGCCCTTGGCCTCGCTGCAGACTGCATGCGCTACAGAGGTGACACACACACACACACACACACACACACACACACACACACACACACACACACACACACACACACACACACACACACACACACACACACACACACACACACACCTGAAATAAAACATCAGCTAATGAGCTTGACACAGTCCAATAGAAACAACATCAGACTGGACTGTATGTAGAGATCAGGCTACTGTCAGCCATCAGTCAGACTCAACTCTTCTTTGCTTAGAGGTAAAAAGAAGTTCGAAATACTCAACCAGCGGTTTACTGTTAGTGAACATCCCGACACTGAGAGAGGTGTTTAGGTGAATACGTATATATATGTGCTGCGCGCTTTCCTCTCAGTAACAAAATAAACTCAACAAAAATTAAGATAGCATCTGATCATTGCGATTTGAATATCTTTGCACAAACTCTGCAATTCAGCGTGCCAGTCAAGTAACCACTTTATTTATATACCACTTTATACAACAGATTGCTTAAAAGCAAGCAGCTTTACAGAATTAAACATGACAAAACAGTGTCTGTGTCTCTTTCAATTAGAATTACAAGTTCAGTTTCTACTGTAAAGCAGCTCTCCAGTGTGTTCATGTTTTGGACTGAACAGAAGAAATGAAAAGGAGAAGATTTCCACGTCAAAGAAGGCGGAGCCTCAGAGCCACACCCACCTATTACATCATCGCCATGTGCCAATGATAGTTCAGAGGTGTTTACAAGCTGTTTCAAAGTCCTTAAACAAACTCCGAACTTCGTTTTGGCCTGATTTTGTTTGAAATTACATCACACCAGTTCGTTTTATGATTTCGCTTGAAGTATATCGAGGCCGTAACAGTCATACATCAAAGTCAATGAGAACTTAAAACTCATTACAACACCAACGACAGTACGTGCACACGGTCCATGGGAGCAGATGTGAGTTTCCACTACACACTCTCATCCCCTTATTCTACAGATATAGGTTACACTTTACTTTAAGGTGTCCTTGTTACAGTGTAATTATATATTTAAGTACTGAGTAATAATAATTAACTACATGTACTTACTATAAGGTTAGGGTTGGGAATAGGGGTTGGTTTAGAATGAATGTAATTATGCATAATTGATAGTTATTACTTAAGTAAAATTGTGGCAACAGATTACAAGCAATATTATTAATTAAATGTAACAAATTAGAATTGAGTAATAATTAATCAAATTAATTCCTTAAAAGTAAACCATTTAAAATGAGTAAAATGTAAAAAAAAAAATTTTAAACAAAAATATCTGAATAACAGACAGACGTCAAAGATGAATTAAGAACTCTTTATTTTTTATTGCCAACATTGAAGACACTTGATGTTAACAAGCAGAATCACTGAAGGAGAAAACCGTAAGTTTAAGTCACCATTATGATGATCAGTGTTTGTTTTAGTTGGGCTCAATCAGTTTCTCAATTCACTCACTTCTTTTATTCACTCTGTCAAGTGGACTATATCAGTGAACTAATGTAGGGAATAGTGAATGAGGGTATAGGGTGTGATTGTGAAAACAGCCGCTAAGTGTCAGTTTTGAGCGCTGTTAATTTACAGAATATTCCTGTAGGCTATTTTTAGTTTTCTACGGTATATTACTGTTTTAATGGAAAATGGTATGATATTGTCAGTATTTGGCCTTTTTTTACAGCAAGGGTTAACAGTGTGTTTAACAGATCACTCTAAATTGTAATGTGGACTCATACACTTTCTGTAAACTGCTTTGAAATGATGTGTATTGTGAAAAGCGCTATACAAATAAATGTGAATTGAATTGAATTGAAATTGGATATTTTACACTATAGTTAAGCTGTTTGTACACAATTTTGCTCTTTTTTGGGCATTTGAATACTGGTTTTCAACTTACTGTTAAACAACACAATCCTTTGTATTGTAAAGGATTCACAAAATAGACTCAGTATATTCCTGAAAATATGTAAATATTGACGAAAGCACAGTGTTAAAAGCCACAGTTTTTGTATATGTGAGGTCTGTGTGTTCTAGACTGAATGCAAATGAATCTTCCTCGGAGGCCGCAGTGATCGGTTTACTGTTCAGAGGTTTCTCTTTAGACTAGTTACTAACAAAAATAATTGGTCTTTGGGAGCACTATTAAGAGATGAATGAACTTGAAAAAATAACAATTTATTAAACATTTATGAAACGCATATTCATGTTTTCAATGTTGGCAATAAAAAATAAAGAGTTCTTAATTCATCTTTGACGTCTGTCTGTTATTCAGATATTTGTATGTAAAAAAAAAAAATTCTACATTTTACTCATTTTAAATGGTTACCTTTTAAGGAATTAATTTGATTAATTATTATTCAGTTCTAATTTGTGACATTTAATTAATAATATTGCTTGTAATCTGTTGCCACAATTTTATTGAGTAGATATAGCATATTCATTTTTACAGTGCATGTAACGTGTAATAAGGACACTGTAAAATAAAGTGTTACCAAAATATATATGGGCTATTTCATTTGTGCATAAAAACAACTAGATTAAAGTTCTGCTCAGACTTCCCGTATCTCTTCAACATCTCAATTATTTCACCTGGACAGAAATTAAATTAAATGCATATGAAATGGGGACTGTTCCTGAAGACTCTTACGTTTCACAATTTTCTCCTAAGCAAAAGACCACAGAAATGTCAAATGTGTTTCTGCTAGTTTCAGTATAGGTTCAGAAGAGATTCAGAAGAAATCTGTGCTTAGATTGGTCAAGATATCGAAGTCTGCAATCAAAAGTCAAAGGTTTCAATACGATCTCAAACACTTCTTATCAAATTCTCAGAATTTCAAATGATTTGAGCTGCAGTCCACATTCAGTTTAGCACTATACTTGTACTGCATGACAACTATTTTCTCATTTATGTCTATTTCACATAAAAAAAAATAGAGAGGAATATCTCAGAAAAAGTTGATATTTAAAGAAAGTTTATCGTAAATGAAAATTCTGCCACAATTTACTCACCCTCATGCTATTCCAAACCCACATGCTTTTTCTTCCACAAAACACACAATAGAGTTGTTTTCTATTGTTCTTTTACATGCAATTACTGCAAATTGTTGGTTATTGTGATGCAAAACCACCATAAAAGTATAATTAAAGTGGTCATCATTCAGAAGAGTAATGAAAGTAGCAGCAATGTCTGAATGAATCATTCTTTAAAGCCAAATCCATTGATCTAGTTCACAAAACTGGCCTGAATGATTCATTGATGACGCTCGCTGACTCAGTGATCCTCATTGGAGATTAACATGAATAATGACTAACACAAACTAACAATACAAACTACTTTCAGTGTGAGTTTGTGTTCTTTCTGAAGCTTGAAAGCTCTAGTCCTCACTTGACATGAGCAACCAGGAAAATTCTTCACAATTTTTCCTTTTGTCTTCTGTGGAGGAAAAATCTTTTTTTTTTTTAACAAAACGTGGGTGAGAATATTGAAAGACAGTTTCATTTTTTATCGGATTAACTATTCCTGAAAATTCCATTAAGTCTCCTAAGATGTGAAAGATCAAGCTCTAAGCAATAATAATACAATAAATCCTCTGGGCAGGTTAGACATCATTAAAAATGATTAGAGAAATATCCTTATGAAAGGAGAGCGAGATGTACAAAAATTACAGCTGGAATAAGTACTTGGGCCACTTGCAGTCAAGTCCTTTTTTAAGGAGAGAGACAGAGAGACATAGAGGAGAGGAAGTGAGATATTGTTAACGCTTCTGGATCAGTAACAGCCCAATTCGATCCTTGAGTGTTAATTCTAAGTTCAACGCCAATACTTATCCATTTGTGAGTGTTTTGGTTCAGGAACCTCATTTAAAGCCCAATCGCTCAATTTGTGATCAGAGAGCAAAAGCCTGGATGAGGAAGCGCGCCTCCTGACAACTCCCATTAACAAGGGAAAATGACGGGCCTCTCCAGTCTGAGTCGGGGATCAGGAGAGATCCATTTATCCCTCTCGGCTCAGGTAATGAGTATTGACGTATCGAGCTCTGCATCTCCAGCACACAGAACTGAACACACAACAGCACGATGTGTGTTTAGAGAAAGCCCTACGGTCAGGGTCATGTGACCTGGTTGCATTTTTGCAGCATGCAGTGAATGTGTATTACAATTCATCAGTTGTTTAAAGAAACTAAAAACTGGTCAAAAGCAAGTTCGTGCTATAAACACGGAAGTTATAACCCTCTTCAATTCGACAGACTCGAGACTGTGATATTATGAAATTAGTGAGCTGTTATGAATATTGAGATTGAATGGATTTGGCTTGTTTTGTCTTGTTTGAGTTGGCCGACAGAAAATCTTTCATTTGAAAGTACTCTTGTTGCATTAAACTATGCCGTAAAACAGTTTGAGGGAATAAGCAATCATAATTAATGTGAATGAGGGATCCCGTGACTCCTGGGGATTAACCAACTGCTAAATAATTCATATCCTGGTCTATGATCTTTACTTTTGAAGTTTGTAGTACATAAAACTACACATTTTTACAATGTTAAAGAGACTTAAAAAAAGAGCGGTTTCCTTAAAATTATAATAACAAATTAAAAACATATATTTTAAAATGGAAAATTGTGAAATAAGCATCCATCCCCAACTGCTTTTTTATTTAAAAGGTAAAGTGTGTAATTTCTGTGCTACTGCCATTATTTATTAAAATAAATGAATGTAAATACAATATGTAATCTATGTTGTATTATAAATAAATAATAAAACAAGATTAAAATATATAATGGAATAGTAATTTAATTTTTATATCGTTTATAATAAAATAAAATAAAAAATAACAAAATTATAAAAAAAATTATTACTTATTTTTCATTTCATTTCATAATTTCATTTCATTTCTTTATTTCATTTCATTTTTTCATTTTATTTTATTATTTTCATTTCATAATTTCATTGAAATTATATTATATTTTACTTTATTTTATTATTTTGTTTGATTTTAATTGTAGTTTTAATTTTATTTAATTTAGTTTTTTCATTTCATTTCATTTCATTTCATTTCATTTCATCATTTCATTTCTTTATTTCATTTCATTTCATTTTTTCATTTTATTTTATTATTTTCATTTCATAATTTCATTGAAATTATATTATATTTTACTTTGTTTTATTATTTTGTTTGATTTTAATTGTAGTTTTAATTTTATTTAATTTATTTTTTTCATTTCATTTTGCTATTTTATTTTATTTTATTAATTTATTTATTTTAAATTATCATGAGCTGTTACGACATAAAGACAAGAAAAAGCAGACAGGAAAACATGTCATGCTTTTAACAGGCGCTGTTGAAACATCTGCTATAATATGATTAATGTTGGATGTTAATACGTTGCATGCAAAAGCATTTATTCAGAATACACACTTTAAAGGCCTTAGAAAGACGCTTTATGAATATGAATGGCTTACATAATGTTTTCACTGCTCATTAAACTGGAAAAGGAGTAAATATTTTAACATCAAAAAAATTAAACAACTCAACTCCCACTTAAACACATCGACGGTCCCCCAGAAACCTCATATTAACCTCTAGCCTCAATCCATCATTAGACTTACTCAAGAATTATGATTCTCTTCAGGTATCGAATGCCTTCAGTCAGGGTTCAGACAGCCGCATCATTGCAGCACGGCACTAAACTTAATCAGTATTGACCGGCTGAACCCGCAGTCTTTCTGACAGGGCACAAAGATTGGTCAGGTCAGCAGATTCCTGAAGCAACTCATCCAAAACATTACAGGTAAAATGACAAATGACAGTAAGTAAGTAACACTGCTGATGTGCTAAGCACTAGACACACTGTAACACACACGCATAGCCTATATTTGAATGTGTGAGCAGCTGTCTGGCCTCTAACACATACCTGTCAAAACGAAAAGGTTCACACTTCATTTACAGTTTAACCTCTGCCTGATCTGGAAACTGATTAGTGCTGGCAAGTGTGGTAGCACTCAAACCGCTAACCCTAAATATTGAAAAACGTCAATGCATAATTCATTGAGTAAGTAACCTAGCAACACCATAGCAACCACTTAGCAACGCTCTAAAACCTCAAAGAACACCATAGCAAGTTAGAAACCACACAGTAATATGCTAACATCTACTTCTTTATAAAGAAAACAATAATAAAATAAATAAATAAATAATAATAATATATAAATAAAATAAAACGTAAATAAAAGATAAGATAAAAAAAGTAATAATATCAAATTACTAATAAATGAAAAAATTTAAATAAATACATCAATAATAATAATATTACTATGATATAAAATAATAACTAAAATAATACAATAAATAAAAGAAAAATAAATAATTAAAATATAATAATGCAAAATAAATAAAAATAATAAATAAATAAAAATAGTAAATAAATAAAAATAAAATAATGCTAAATAAATAAATAGAATAATGGAAAAATAAATAATAAATAAAATAAAACAAAAAATAACCAGATATGCTTAATACTGGATTAGGGACACAAAAACACATGAGGTCACGGCGCTAACCAAAGCCGACTGCGGTCCCATTTATGCAAGATGACATTTGAATTCAAAACAGGTTTCATCGCTTTAAACAATCTCTTCTATAGAAGCGAATGGCTCGTCTGTTCTCAAAGGGTTGTGTACATCAGAGGGAAATAACAATGCACATTAATGCACATAATAAAATGCAACTAACCATAAAACTGTGCATAGTTAGAATAGCAAAATCAAAATCACTTCCTATATCTTTTGTTAAATTAGATCTGTCACTTAATAGAAGCTCATATGAAGCTTCCAGACCCTCATCGTAAAAAAAAAAACATCAACAATGTGAAAAAAAAAGCATGACCCTAAAAACTTGGAATGAGGCTAAACATGGATTGTGCGGATTGTGATTTATTATAAGCTGCCGAGTGCCTGAAATGATAACCCGTCAGTCAAGTAAACTGCATGTTGAGCTAAGCAGTTCTTGGCAACAAATATAAATGGCAAGGTTCGATTTTTGCATGGTAAACAGTTGTGGCACTGTGTTGAGTCACCACTTGACGTTCAAATGTAAAATGCGTGTCCTGAAGCAAACCTGATCCAAACTCTGCTGTAGTGCACAATAGCTTCGACAGTCATTGACTTTATTGTGGTACCATTCGGCAGAAGTGAATTTTTCAGAATGTAGGCGGATGGGGTTGAAATTATGGCCACCCATTCGATGTTCTGCACAGAAGGCACAAATGTATAATCCATAACTGTGCCAAGAGCCTTTTATTGTGTAATAAATTCAGATGAGAGCCTTTGGCTTCACAGATTCAGCCAGCGTTTTCAATTGCCCTTCTCTACCCCCTTCAAACCTGCATCATTTTCCCTCTCTTTCTCCCTCATTGCTCGGCTCATCTGTTCTAAATCTGGTGTGAAACGTGCGATTGTTTCTCTTGTCCCATTTTAAGTGCTGAGAGCTTTCGCACATTCTCCACACTCATATCTGTCTAACCATGACTCTGAAATCTCCCCGGTAACAACTCTCTCTCCTTCCATCTTTTCTCGTGTCATGGTGTGAACGGCCGTTGGGATGGATGAGTAAAAGATACCAGAGCGGCTCTGCTCCAGATCTACTGAGCTGACTACTGTCTAATGCTTTAGATGCACAGATTTGACATTTCTTTTATAGCTCTGTACCAAATGGCACCTTCAAAATTGTTTTATGTTAGCATGTTGCTAAGCTAACAATGCATACTTTATTAATAAAATGAAAATTAATAATAATAAAGGATATACACCGCACACAAATACTAGGCGAAATAACATATTCTAATAAAAAATGCATACCTTGTTTTCATTTTATTTGTATATGCTTTTGTCATTTTTTTTCCTGATTAAGTTGAATTTATTTTGAGTTTTAACTTCAGTACTTCATTTCTATAATTGCCGAGTTGTTCCTAAGTTTACGTTTTTTATTCAATAATTATATTTTATTATATTTTCTCTTTATTTAAATTCACAAAAAATTGTTTAATAGTTTTCAAAACGATCCCTATTCACACGGATCTGCGAAAACTATTAAAAACGCTGCATTATCCTGCCAGGCCAGTAGATGGCGATGTCATTGTGTAAAGAAAAACTACACGCCTATAGACTGAACACGTAATACGCACGACGTTATCGTTTTCACAAATATGTGTTTTTCGATAATGATATCGTTGTTTTCAAAAGTTTGCGTTTTCAGAACGGCGAAATGAACAGAAAATGAACGGCGAAAACGCTTAAAAATGGTATCATTATCGACTCTGTGTAAACTACAAAAACACACATTTGTGTAAACAGCCCCTTAGTTAACAATAACAACGCTGCCATGTTGGATGAATTTGTATTAGCCTATTTTTAAAAAGTTCATGCTGGTTTATGATGGTTAGTGCTTGTTTTTTTGGTCTTCTTGTTGCAATGCATTCTGGGATTGTCTTCATTGCAAATAATACATGAAATTCTACCTCAGAATTGGGCCAAAAATAGGCATCTTGAGATTTCTACGCACTGTTTGAAACAGTATGTAGTATGCACATAGACAGTGCCCTATAATTTTGTCTAGATTGACACAGCACACTAGGGTTTGGAATAGAGGCTAAATGCTGAGAGAGAGAGCTTAGAGACACTGTGTCGCCCCATCGCTGTCTGGAAACCGCCTTAATGAAAAATAGATCTTCTGTAGACAGTCCTAATAATCATTATAGTGATGTGGCAAACGTCAGCCGTCCCTGTGTCATGAAGCAGAGCACAGAATTACAGTCCGTCAGATGCACACAGTCAGAGACGACATGTTTTAATTGGTGGAACCCCTGAGGAGAGAGAAATGATTGGCTCTCACCGTCTCAGCCAGAGCACAGCTTCTCGTCTTTACAGGAACATCATTTTCACACCACATCACACACACACAGACAGATTCACACACTTTTTTTTTCTTTTTTTCACAGGGACAGGGACATTTTGCACACACTACTGTTGGTGTAATAACTAATCATCATTTATTCATCAGTGTTCTGACATTGCTCTGTTTGTACTAATTCTGAAAAAGCACTAATGCACCGCTTTATATACTATATAAACAGACTGCAAAATCAAATTAATTGGAAAAGTGACCACTTAAAATGTCACATAAAATGCCAACGATAAAAGTCATTGTTAAACGGGTGTGTAGCAGGGGAAGTTATAGCGTGTGGGCGCATAGATCAGTAATGTTATATATGTTTGTGTGTGTGTGTGTGTTTACTTAGCTATTGTTTGGGCGTATACAGATTTATCAGAAGGATAAAATCCTTCCTTTAGGTATGCATACCTGTAAAAAAAAATTGACTAAACTAAAGCATAAAAATACCATTAGTAAAGCTGTAAAATGACCAAAAAAGTATTAGTACTGTTGAATTATGGTAAATGGCTGGAACCACAGCTGCCAGTATTTTACTGTGAAATTACAGCACAGCTGTAAAATGGAAAACGGTGTTGAAACCATAAAATTACGGTAAATGGATGGAAGCACAGCTACCAGTATTTTACTGTAAATTTATGGGTAATTTTTTTTTTAGTAAACATGCCAAGTTCACATACTTATATCTCTGAAAAACAATTCTACAGCCAGTTATTCTACTTTGAAATGTGAGTCCCGTGTTGGAATGTCTGTTTTTGTTTTGGTCTGTGTGACTCCGCCCACTGCCAATTTAACCAATAGTGTTTCGACACCCCGGGTTGCCAGTTGGCGGAAAACACTGTGATGGAAGCCAGCAAACGAACTGGGCCAGAGATTGCAGATTCTACACAAACTAAAAGCCGCAGCATCCATCAAAAAAGCTCTATGAACAGAGGCATTTTAAAACATGAATAAATCAACACTTCTTGCAGTTTAAGGCTCGTCATCTTCCGGGTGCATCTCCTCAATCTGGCAACCCACGTGTGCGTTGAGTTTGAGTCTGAGGAGGCGGGGGGAGGCGGGGGACAACTCTCTCCAATATTTTGAACTGCAGTACCCATTTCAACCACTAGCTGTCAATATTACATTCTGCACCTTTAAACCCTTAAACAGAAGTGTATGCATGTATGTATGTAATGTAATTATGAGTCGTTTAAAAACGACTTTGAGGTCCCAAATTGCTTTGGATGTCACAGAATTAAAGTTAGATAGGTTTCTGAACCATGACATGAATCTTGACTTCCAAAACAGAGTGATGAACAGATGTGTTCGGCCCAAGTGTCAAGCATAAACATGAAGGTGCCCTGTGAAATATGGATATAATGTTATATTGTAACCAGGATTAGAATTATGTCAGTCTGTCCTCCACATTAAGGCATAAAAGTCATTTTTCATTTGCACACGGACCACAGAATCTCTCTTCATAACCTTGAGCCACAGCTGCCGTACAGTAGTGATAAGCCAACAATCATTCTTTTGTTCATATTAATGATCAATAAAATAATATTCCATTTCTCTTTTGGTACAAAAGCCTCAAATATCATTACACATCATTCACTATCTCTCTCTGCCTGGTAAGAGTGCTAATAAAGAAGGTCTGAATTCGTTCATAACGGCTCCTCGCAGGGCTTCTTAAAATGGTGAGTCGTGACTGTCGTCCTCAAACTGCCTCCCCGGAGCTCGTGGGGTTTCGCAGCCCAGCCCGAGCACAAGTGAAACACCTCGAAAACTAAAGCGTGCAACAACATCCAGAGCTCTAAACGGATAACATGAGGACTGATGTTCCCGCCAGCAAGATCATCAGCCTGTAAATATAGGCCATATGTTTGAGGTGGTAAACAGGAAATGAGGTCAGAGAGAGGATTTTACATGTTCATACTCTTGCAGAAGGCGGGCTGGATTATGGGTTAATCAAGTGATCTTTTTGAGTCAACATTACAAATGTTCTCTTTTTTACGGTTCTAAAGGGGAGTTTTCACAGGGATGCCATGGAAGAACCTCAAAGAACCTGTCAGTGATTTGAAGAACCATTTTTTTCTGTGTGTGAAGAATGTTTTGATCATTTAAATAACCTTTTTCCACAATAAAGAACCTTTTGTGGAATGGAATGGTTCCATTGATGTTAAAGGTTCTTCAAGGAACCATCAATGCCAGTAAAGAAGTTTAATTTTCCTATAAAATAGAAATGTTTTTTTTTTTTGTTGCAGTTGTCAAAGCTTCTCCTGCCAGGCTTATTAATTTAATGCGAAGCCAGCTAGCCTATTATAATAAAGACTGTAATTTCCTTGGAATATATTTGACCAGAGATGTGCTAACAAAGATATTCATTGGAAGCACTGAATACAATTTTTTTTTTAATTACTTGCGAGTTTAAATCTCACAATTCTGACTTTTTTTCTCCCCGCAGTTCTGACTCTATAGAATTGTGAGATAAAGTCAAAATTATGTTTAAAATTGTTGTATTCCGTGGCGGAAACAAGCTTCCATAGATATTAGACAAGTCTTTCATGATAAAAGAAAATGTTATTTCAGTTGGAAATTTGATTTAAATTGTATTTATATCCTAAATAACATTAATTGGAGAAAGGCTTGGCTGTTGTCCTACAACTTTAGCATTTCAAATAAAGTAAGAGAAATCTTTAAAGATCTTACATTTTATCCAACTAATATTTTACACTCTATAAGTTTATGGAAATCGACAACAAATGCACCTTTTGTAGTACTGTTGAGGAGTCTTTACAGTATGTGATTTATTTTTTGCTTGTCAAACTTTTTCTGCAAAAACAAAATTAAAGATAACATTGAATGTGAAAAAAATAATAATAATCTGTTCACGAGTATTGGCAATTGTGTACATTTTTATTTGTTTTCCCAATGGCAAATTCATTCAATTCAAAACTTTAACTTTCTATAAAAAAAAAAAAATCTTTTGTAAAGTACTATAAATCTGTGTTTGGCATCTTGTGAATCTCTTTTTAAATGTATTATTATTATTATTATTATTATTATTATGTTATTCATCCTATCTTTGGAGTGCTTGTTTTTTTATGTGATGCCTAATATATATATATATATATATAAAAAACTCTTGCAGAAGGCGGCATGTTTAACTAACTCTATCTAAATTTAAATCAGATTTGTTGGGCTCGGGCCGCCAGACGCTGGTGAAGGTCAGTCCTGATGACTATCCAATAATCAACCTCCCCAGGCCTCTAGGGTTCCGCCTCACTGATTGATAACCAATCACAGCGTCCGTTCAGCCTCAGAGCGATGGCGTCCCGGGGCCAGGCCATACATCAACCCTCTCGCAGAGAAGGAAAAGACTGAGCGTCTAAATTATTCACACTAGCAACTCTTCCACACTGAATCTCTGCATGTAAATCTACATTGTGTAAGTCAGACTCAGTTGGGTATTATTATGGAATATTAACCTAGAAATGTAAATGACCAAACCATATTTAGCACCAAATTACCACTTAGGCAAATGAATCCATTAGTGAATAACTGACATTATGGGACCTTGGGGCCAAAACTAGATTCATGAACCATTCAATATATGCAACTTAGCAACTATGAAACTGCATAATATACACATACAGTAGCTACTGGCTGTCAATGTTACGTGATAAATTAGTACAATCAATCATTTAAAAATGTATGCAATTAATCATGGCTCCTGAGCCTGACCCTTAAATACAGTAGATTCTGAATGGCTGTTGTGCTTGAAAATGTATCATATAATATAGTATATTATACAGTATATTTCAGTATATATATATATATATATTTAAAGACTAATATACATATACACATACATATACATATATATATATATATATATATATATATATATATATATATATAAATTATGAATATCATAACATTTATTTTATATTTTTTATCATTATATAAAAATTATCAAATTATGTAATATATTATAGATTTAATTGTGTATTTAAAGACTATAATTATATATATATATATATATATATATGTACAGTATTAATGTGTTTATATATGTGTATAGTATTATATAATTATTTTTAGTTAACATTTGACTTTTTTAACATTTTGTTAAAAATTATTCATTTAAAAATGTAAAAAAAAAGAAAAAAAAAAGGTAATTCGTGTTTTTAATTAATGAGAGGGTTAGGGGTTGGTCTATAGTAGTTATCATTAGCTTTGTGAGATGATTGTGTTATTTGCATGTGTCTTTGATTCTAGTTGAACTATAGTCTCAGCCTCAGACGTCATCACTAGCTGAACACTTTTCTGGAAACACTTCAGGAGTTTCGAAGTGGTCATCTGATTGGTTGAATTCTACAGGATGTCCGGGAGACGTGTGTGTCGTGTTCTTTAACGGTCCGCCTGGAAACAAATCCCGTGACGCCAAACCCCCTCATGGAAAAAGAGCGCCGTTTACAGTTTACAACTGTGACAATGAGCGCTTACCAGGATCAACTAAAGACTGGATTTTTAAAAGAATGTGAAGTTCGCGGCTCTAATGTCGCAGTAAACTTGCACAATGTTCTTGAATGAATAATTTAGTAGATGCACACCGCTCTGTTATCATAGGTACATGGACTTTACATTTTCACACGCCTAAACTTGACGCAGAACAAAACCAACTGTGATTGGTTGCTTTAAATGTCAGTCAAACGTCCTCTTGGGCGGGCCTTGGCCAATGAGAGCTGCGATGGAGTCCAGACCTTCTAAGACTGGCTGTGTGAGACTAGTTGAACTACAACAAAAGGGTTTCAGGTAATTATGCCACATCCATTTTAATGTGTCTCTGCAGAGACATCAGAGGAGCCCATGAGCCATAAACACACTGAACCTGATCCAGCTTTATGTGTTATCTAGTAGAAAACCATAGGATTGATGGCAAAATAAACAGAATAACCTAAATAAATGAATACAGACAGACACTCACATTTACATAGAGAGAGCGAGCAGCACAATACATTTACTCTCTTTCACTGCCTTTGTTTTATTGCACACTGCATGGAAAAAAGAAACACATTGCATGCCATCCTGACTGAGTATGCGACAAATAAACTTGCGACAAGACAACATGACATAAAATTTCACCTCATTTATGTCCTTAATAAATGTCTCTGGTCTTATTGTGCTCGATTCATCAATGCAGTTTATATTAAAGAAGCATTTTCATAATCTTTCATCTGAACATTTTAGCGTTTTCTAGATCTGAAACATCTTTGCTGTTGATGTAAACAAGGCCACACGAGTGAGTAAAAAAAATATTAACCACACGATCTAACATTTGTTAATGACCCAATCAAATCTGGATTGACAAAATTAAGTCCCGCCTTACATCTTCACAATAATCACTTTCATTCAAAAATTGCAGAAGTTAAATACAATGATCTCTACTGCAAATGCGAACAATGTAAAAATAAATGTGTATATGTATAACTCATAGTTATTTCATTCCTAACAGGGAATGTTAGGTGCAAACACATATATATGAGTGTTTATGACATGATTGACAGCCTCTGACAGGAAGGTGACTAACAAACACCTTCAGCTATGCAGTGTTCTGTCACCCTGGGTAACGACACATCACCACGACGATGCATTTGACAGCCCATAATTCCCAGAAGGAAGTGCCAAACACTCTGGGAACAGCCAATCTGTGCCACTAATTTGTTATTTCTTAAGATCTCCAGACTAAACATTTCTTCTCCAGACTCCCAGTAAGACATCGATACAGTGTTTTGAGAAACGAGGATGATTGCTGGATTCGTTTAACTGAAGTGCACTGCAATGGAATGGATAATAACAAGCATGGTAATGAAAGACAAAAATAAACCAGATATATTTTTTGATGTATTCGTCAGTATGGTTATATTGGGATCCAGGAATCCAGAATTATTTAACAACCCACACGTCATGCAGCAGCGCCTGCTAAAGCAACACCATTTCCATCATAATAAAAGAAGGGAAGGCTTTGGGAACACTAATAAAAGGATGAAAACAAAAATAGGAGAGCAGAATATGAATTTTTGAAGCTGCTTGGATACCCTTACGAAAAAGAAGTTTATTCAAGTGTTCTATTAGTATACTTCTTTTAAACTAAAAATAAGAAAGTATACTTTCAGTCTACATTTTATATACTTTTCAGAAATATACTTAAAATTACAATTAAGTGTACTTGACTTATACTGAGAGAAAAGGCCAAGTATATTTGGCCTGTACTTGTACTCAATCTTTTGATCGATATATATTTAAAAGTATAATTAAGTATTCAAAGTATACTTGGCTTGTAGTTGTGTTAACCCTTTAGATCGAGTAGCCTATTAAATATACTTTTTTTTTTTTTACATAGTTTTTCATATACAGTCTTATGAAACTTACATTGTTTGAAAATATTGATTTGAATATTGATATAAAACAGATATGTTTCTAATTCTGCGTATCTGAATTTTTGTGTAGGCTAGTCCACTGGTAGTGTATAGGAATTTACTCTAATTCTACTTTTTCCCACCATTGATTGAATTTTCCAGCTATCCATGTTTTCACTGTTACACGGTAGGGGGCGCTATAACACATCTTCTAGTACAGAATCTCCGGATCAAAACACAGGAGAAGAAGAAGCAGAAACAAGCGATAGGAGATTGCTCACTCAAATGTAAAATAACGTGATCATCAAACATTAAACAGCGTGTAAATCAAAACTGCTTAATGTTACCTAATGAAATGAAGCGTAACCCATGAAGAGAAAACGGCTGTGAAGTTTCGGGGGTGTTGGACTCGATCTACTCCATCTGTGTTTTGATCATCGTTCTGGATCTGATCAAGGCATAGTCTTGGACAAATTTTTTATTTTTTCAACTCTTTTGTTTAAAATGTTGCCTTTCTTTATGAAACTTTCCGACATTCAAGTGTTGAATAAAAAAGAATGCATGAAGCTAATAAAATGTTTTAAAAAATTAAAGTAGCCTACAGTTAAAGCCTAAAGCTATTTTTCAAGTATAAAAATAATATCTACATTTGAACATAGTAGTATACTGCAAGTGCAAAAATAATATTTAGTATAATATTATGTACACTTAAAGGGGTCATATAATGCAATTTTTGTACAGGCTAATATGATTCTTTAGGGTCTAAATTAAAAGTTTGTAATATACTTTAATTAAAAATTCTCATTAGTATTGTAAGAAAACACTCATTTTACCTGGTCAAAAACAGCTCTGTTTTCAGCACACCGTTTGAGTGTACAGTATGTGTCTTTAAATGATAATGAGCTTTGCTCACCCCGCCCCTCTGTTCTGTGGGCGTTTTGCCACAACAACACACGTGGAGTGTTGCCTTGACAACAGTTGAGGGTAACGTTATATTTTGAAGAATGGCAGCGGGAGTCTCTGAGGACACTGTGCAACCATATCAATTTGAACCGGAGTTGGAAAACAGGACGTTTCTGAATGGTTGGTTAAAGGGATAGTTCACTTTGAAATTAATTTTTGATATGTTTTAGCTTACCTCAAGGGCATCCAAGATGTAGGTGTCTTTGTTTCCGCAGTAGTTTCAATTTTGATATTTTTAGGTCAAACCGTTCTTGTCTGTCAGTCATATAATGCAGGTCTGTGGTCACTGGCTCAAAACACAAGCACAGAGTCCAAATTAAAACAATTCCCCATCGTCCAAATTAAACAATTCCCCATCATAAGTACACATTGATGGCCTAAGACACGAAACGAGCGGTTTGTGTGAGAAAACGAACAGTATTTATATCGTTGTTATCTCTTGAAAACAGCACACGTCCAAATGATCTGACGGCGCGGGCGGGTATAGATATATAGATGTCGCCTTGGCTACTGCAGTTCATTGGAATGAAACCGTAGCCAAGCGACATCTAGTGTATATGTCTATACCCGCCCGCTGGCGGGTATAGATGTATACACTAGATGTCGCCTTCGCTACTGCAGTTCATTGGAACGAAACCGTAGCCAAGGCGACATCTATGTATATATCTATACCCGCCCGCGCCGTCAGATCATTTGGACGTGTGCTGTTTTCAAGAGATAACAACGATATAAATACTGTTCGTTTTCTCACACAAACCGCTCGTTTCGTGGGGAATTGTTTAATTTGGACGATGGGGAATTGTTTTAATTTGGACTCTGTGCTTGTGTTTTGAGCCAGTGACCATCGACCTGCATTATATGACTGACAGACAGAACGGTTTGACCTAAAAATATCAAAATTGAAACTACTGCGGAAACAAAGACACCTACATCTTGGATGCCCTTGAGGTAAGCTAAAACATATCAAAAATTAATTTCAAAGTGAACTATCCCTTTAACGTAATGTCACTTTGATCTATCTTTGTATGTACTGGCAGGGTAACGTTAGAGTAGTGAGATACGAACGCTATGTGTGTTTACTGATGTATACGTTAGTTCATTGACAGATTGATGTTACAGCTAATGGTCATAAACAACTTTTTTTTGGTAAATGTAGTCTTGTCCGTGATGCGTAACGTTATCTATGCAGTGTTAGGTACAACTGTCAGGGCTGAAGCACTAATGATTCGCGCAAACATGAGAGCATTGCTGTTGATCGTGGGGAATATTCCCTTTGAAAACTAAACTCAACCACTGCGTCTTTAGCGGTTCGGATTTAGGAACATCAAAATGACTGCTGTGTTCCTGATTACACCCAAGAACAGAACACCACACCACAATCGCTTAGACGCCATTCTGCTCATAGACACAGTGCTCCAGCGTATCAACAATGACTGCGCGGACTATGATTGACAGCTCGCTCACGAGCAAGGGCGGGTCTGTGTTGAAACGCTGCTGTCAATCAACAATCGTGGAGGGTTGTGACGTCACAAAATCGAACGGCTTGATTTCAGATGGGGGAAAACATATAAGAAGATTAAAAAAACAAACACTGGATGGATTTTTATCATTTTATGATGGTTGTGTACAGGCACTGCCAACACACATTTCAGTACAATCAACTTGTAAAAGTGCATGTACCATTATATGACCCCTTTAAAGAAAACTTACAAGTATACTTGCAGTAAAACTACTAAACTAGTAGTTTACTGAGAGTACACTTCAGTGAGTACTTTCATAAACTAAAAAAATTACTACTTGTATTAAAATAGTAAACTAAGTATACTACTCTTACACTTATAGTACACTTAAATGTATACTTTTATATACTAAAAGTAGGCCCAAGCAGTCCCAATTTAGTCCCAAGAAGCAGTATTGAAATAGTACACTTACAAGTTTACTACAAGTACACATTGATATTAGTATACTTACTACATGACAGACATCTGAAGGAAACTTGTTCGCTCCATTGAGCACTGGATTTTTTCCCCTTCCACATTAATGCACAGATGAAAGTTAAGTAGGGACAATGGGAAAGAGTGTTCGTAAAGTGTTGACCAAGTATTTACATACTTACAAACGGCATAAAATGTTAAACGGGCCCAACGGTGTCTCATTAAAGCAAAACCAGCTTGTCCTGCAGCGAGTGATGCCAGGAAGGGATAAAGCTGAACATCTCCTCCTCTGGGGTGAATCATTTGTTTCATTTCAGCAAGTACAAATGAGGAAAAGGGGAGCAGAAATGAAAACAGAGGGAATTAAATGGTGGAGAGGCAAGAAGAAAGACGGACGGAGAGAGATAAGGGAGATTAGGATGCTAAAGCACATCTTTGTTTAACAGCTGTAGCCTCTTCCTCTCCAAACACACAAGTTTAGAAACTCCT
>NC_140223.1:8835844-9258344 GCF_951802725.1 Rutilus rutilus
TTACTTTAGCCACTAGCTACTGAGATTCCCCACTGATAGGCCGGCGGTGGATCTATATACTCACTCTCCTCACGCAGCGAGCGACATGGACATTGACCTAATATTATAATAAAATCTCTACCATTTTCAAATACCGTGACATTATTTGAAAGTCATTAGCCTTATTTTTGGACCTTCCGGCCCGCCATAATAAAATTTTGCTGCTGCATATAAATTTTGCTGCTGCATCATTAAGACGCTCGTATTTAAAGGGGTGGTATAATGCCCTTTTCACAAGATGTAAAATAAGTCTTTGATGTCCCCAGAGTGTGTATGTGAAGTTTTAGCTCAAAAAACCCCACAGATATTTTTATATAGCATGTTAATATTGTCACTTTTTGAGGGTGAGCAAAAACACAAAGTTTTTGTGTCTGTCCCTTTAAATGCAAATGAGCTGCTGCTCCCGGCACAGGGGGCGGAGCTTAAACAGCTTGCACTCACACAGACATGCACTGAAAATTTCAAAAACTTTTAGCCTTTTATTTTAAAACCGGTGTCAGACAAAGATGGAGAGACTCAAGAAGACGTGACAACATATAGAAGCGACAGGACATTTCTGAATGGTTAGTTGATGAATTTATGTAGCTTATGTGTAGTTATCTTCTAGTCATTGATTAGCATATTCTGTCTTGATAATCTATAAATCGTGTTCCGGGGGCGGGGTTTATGTACATTTTAGGGTTGGTGATGTCACTAACCCTGGAGGAATGTCGTGTAGTCTCTACCAGCCGTTTGTTGTAGTCCTTAAAAAGCAATTTCTTTAAAATAAAATATCTCCCTTTGCTTTGAACTTTGAGCGTTGTGACTTTACAGATGTTGTTTATGCTCAAACAGCAACATTACACACTGAAGTTAGAAAAGTGAAATCATAATCAACCACCCCTTTAAAATAAAAAGACAATGATGTGTTTCAGCATTCCAACCGTGCTAATGTACTAAAGTACAAAGCAAACATGAACACATGAGACGCCCGGCACCCTTCAGAGTATGTGCTCACATTACAATAGAAATCACCCTATAATGAGCCGTATTGTGTGCATAATAATCACACTCACTCACGCTGATCAGAGCTCAGGGACAGTAATGAACTCATCTGATCACACCTGATGGAGTCATGCAGGATGTGCTTTACAGAAACACCTGTATGTGAGAAAGCGTGAAAGTTACTTGCTGTTCACAATCCTGACTCCACATCACATGAACCAGCTATTCACGACTGTTTCCCGAAACCGTATAGCAACTTCGTCACAATCCGTGGTTCAAACCACGTTGGTTCAACAATATAATGGTGGAGATGGAGGAGTAATTGCGTCTGCTAATTAGTTTGTTCGAAATTAAAATAATGTCAGATTATTGCTGCTTATTTGCTCAAGAGAATGATCGGTTTCAGTCCACATGCAATGACTAGAATACATATTTATTACATCTCTTATCATCTTTAAAACAATGCATAGACATAGGACAATATGGAAGTAAATGGGGTGAACTTTATGTCATGTTGTTTTTAGAGTTTATGATACTGAAACATAAAAGCATGCGCCATACCATAAAACTGAGACCAGCGGAATCAAAAACAACAATAAATATTGTGCTGCTCGCTCTCGCTATGTACATGTGAATGTCTGTGTATTTATTTATTTGAGTTCTTCTGCATTTATTTTACCATCAATCCTTTGATTTTCTACTAGATAACACATAAACTGGATCAGGTTCAGTGTGTTTATGGCTCATGGGCTCCTCTGATGTCCCCGCAGAGAAACATCAGAATGCATGAGACACGATTAGCTGATTGTTGTAGTGCTAGATACTTACTGTATGTTTGCTAGAAAACCGGGAATACAATAAATTAAAATGTAAATATATATGCAAATGAAAATTTAATGAAAAAACGATGTTGCCTGAGTGCTTTAATGAACGCTGTCACCTGGGTTGTGCTTGTGAGTGTGTAACTGTGTGAATGAGTATTGACACTCCAGCAGGCAAGTGATAACCTAATTACTAGTTAACTTGAAATGGCATCAAGACCCATTTTACTTATATAATGTGATGTATTTCCAATATTACAAGATACATGCATATTGTAGAAACAGGATACTGAACAAGATAACAAATTGTAAAATAAAGGTACACTATGTAAAAATGTTAAATATGAACAAAAAGTAGTCAATACAACATCAATCCTTCTGCCAAAACATGTTTTATGTCTTCTCTGATTCACAATGGTAAGTCTATTGTTTATATTTTAGACCTGACGGGATGGTTTTCGTGGGAAATTGTGCGCATACGTCACTCGCCCGTGTGCATGTCTCATATCCATAATTGGAGAAAAGTTGCTCCAGCTACTTTGACCCGTGTCTGGTGTGTGGGTGACAGAGGTTAGTTGTCACAATGAGCGAGAGAAAGGTTGACATTGAGCATCTAAATCTCCAACCTCCGGAGAATCACACGTTTTAAACAAACACAGAACAGAGGAGAGTCTGCTGGCAAAAAGCTCGTAATAAAACATGAATCAACACTGGCTTGGGTTTTCAGATGTGGCGAGAACTGAGGGGTTTGAAATGTTGTAAAAGCGACACAGAGATGGCGTTTCTATTACTTAAGGTGATTATAAGGTATTTTATTGCACAGATAAATTGCCATACTGTATGTAGCTTTCTAACAGAGTTGATTGTAAAGCATTATCTATTGTGAAGGGTCGTTTCATTATGGTTGTTGTAGCTCTGTGCTGGAATTTATTTTCAAGGAAGTAGCATGTCTAGTAATGGGTGAATACAGTAATGTCTTCAGCTAGCCAGCTTGAGATCCTTTCCATCTAAACTGGTTATATCTCTAAAGTCTAGTAGTGAATGTTTAATGAGCAGCAGGAGAAACACATTCATCTGCACAGTCACGCAGAGCCGAAGCACAACCGAAACAATGTTCTTCCGTAAAATGCATGCAGTTTTGTTTTTTGACCGCTAGAGGGCCAAAAGTTCCATAGTGTACCTTTAAATAATATATAACTAAATAATTAAAAATAAGAGACACTGGTTAAGCCAGCTATAAAGGAAAGTCTTTTTAGAGGCAAAGCAAGTAATTAAACTGATGAAAAAAATAAAACAATCAAAAATGAGGAAAGGACACAGGGTCAGTTTTGATCTCATGGTGACTTGATAATTGCAACCTGTGTGTCTGTGAAACATGCCGATAGTGTTGTGTTCAGTTAGAGGTGTAGCAGAGAAACTACAGACAGGAAGAGCGCTTGAGCCTTCAGAGGCCGGATGCTCGAGGTGAGCCAGTTCAACACACACACACAAACACACACACTGTTTTGACTTCAGTATAGCCTCATGAACCTTCACTGAATACTGATTACATCTTTGACAGATTTATGGCTTCATATTTACAGCAGACATGAAAAACAGATAAACAAAAATAATCTACAGTAATGAGATTTCAACATTTTATGGGAAAAGGGCTATAAAAGCCACAAGTGGTTGTCTGTCTATCGCTGTGCTGTTGCTAAGGTGTTGCTAGGCATTTACTTGCAAGAGCCCACCCTCAAGTCTCTCTGATATTCTGGTCTCAAGTTCTCACTTTCACTCTCTCCCTCCATCCATCTCTGCCTCCCGATGGGGCGGTTTGTAATTAAAACCCGTTCCGGATACGCCCACGCTCGGAGGTTTGTGTCTCTTCCACCCTCGAGTCTCATTAAACCTGTGGATCACAGAACAGCTTCCATCCCTCCTCTGTCCAACGCTTCATTTAGACCGGCCAAAGTAATATTAAACCGTGAGAGTGATGAAAACGCAATGAAACGGCGTTTGTTTGAGCTGCATCCAAATGAACAAATCTGCGACATCAAAGCAACCAGAAATGATTTACATTAGCAACATTAATGACAACTGACTAAGCAATGTGGGCGTGTACAGTGATGCGGCAAGGCTGAGCCTATTTATGCAAATGAGCATAGATGCAAGATTGTAGTGCACTATTAAAACTGTATACTAAGTATGTACACTATGTACTATAAAATGCGGTATACAACCAATTGGAACGGAATTGAATATTTCTATTGATTCTAGAATAAGTTTTATTGTCAGAAATAAAGGACACATTTTGAATGTGGTATGAATTCTGATTGAAATGCATTTGCAACATTTGTGGTGAAAATCCACACTTTAAAATATGAGATATACAACTATTTGGGGTCAGTATGAAAAAAAAAATTTTTTTATAATAATAATAATGTTTTTTATTCAGCAAGGACGCATTAAATTGCCTTTTTTTTTTTTTTAAATGCTGTTCTTTTGAACTTTCTTTTCAAATAATCCTTAAAAATATCACTGTTTTCACAAAAATATGAATCATCATATTATAATGATTTCTGAAGGATCATGTGACACTGAAGACCGGAGTAATGATGCTGAAAATGATGCTGAATACATTAAATTTAAAAAATATATATTCAAATAGAAACAGTTATTTTAAATTGTAATAATATTTCACAACATTACTGTATTTTTGGTCAAGTAAATGCAGCCTTGATGAGCATAAGAGACTTTTTCCCAAAACATTTAAAAACAAATTCCGACCCCAAACTTTTGACCAGCAGTGGTTGGGATTATGATGCTCAGTGCAGCATTATTGACAGACAAATGATGCTACGTGATGCTGGACACTTGTCACATCACCACCTGTACTGTACAATATAACAAATGTACTGTTGGATACAACAAAACTAGAACGCGGTCTCCGCTCGCACTGCAGAAAGCCTCTAGGAAGTGTTCTAGTTTTGTCAATATAAGCTCAGAAATGAATGAGGTAAACTGTGAGTTCAGTGAGCATTGGGTTTAGTGAGGTTTTAAGAAACAGCTTGTGCTTCTGAAAGAAAAGCAGGGGGTGACAGCTAGCATGCTTGACCATATTTCATGAACTGTGAAGAGCTGCAGAAAGGATTAGATGTAAACAGAGCTGGAATGTGCGTGTGAGAGCACGCAGAGGAGTTTAATGTATTTATGCGTGTGGTGTGTCGTGTAATCTTAATGGAACTGAAGTGCTATGAATAGTATTTACATACTGAATGCGTGCATGTGTGTGTGCAAATGCTCTTCCAACGTGCAACTGAAATGTGTTCCTTAAAGTGATAGTGCACTCAAAAATGAAAATGTCCTTATGTCATTCCAAACCTGTGTGCAATCTGTATCCCATTGACTTTCGTTGCATGGATAAATACAGCTGAAGCATTCTTCTAAATATCTCATTTTGTGTTCTACACAAGGAAGACAGTTATACAGGTGAGTCAATTAAATTTCATTTTTATGTAACAATGCTTTTAATGCTCTATAAAGTCCATCTGACTATGTTTTAGTCCTACAGTAATCACAGAAACCTGAGGGACAGATTCTCCAAACAGCTGCACCACATTTCCATGCTCTATTTCATCTCAATCACCTGCATCTTATTCACGAAACCACACGCATTCCAGTTAAACCACTGAATGTCTGTGCTGATATACAATCCTAAAGTGGCCCTATTATGTTTGTTTTTTTTACTTTCTTTAGTGTGTAATGTTGCTGTTTAAGCATGGAAATGCTCTGAGTTGTAAAGCACAAAGTCCCTCCAGCTGGAGAGAGTTATTCTCTATATCAGTAGCCGCGTTTCCATTACCCTTCAAATTGCGCAAATTGAAATTGCGAATTGAAAATACACCCAATGGAAACACGTCAATTTCGCAAAAACTCCCAAAAAACGCATGAGGTGGTTTTTCAGGCAATTCGAAAAAGAAATATTTCGCAAAACTGCAATGGAAACAGTTTTTACAGCGCATTTACAGGTCAGCTGACGTAGATGACGCGGTGTGTTTGGACAGAAGACGAGACGGAGTTCTTTATTAAATTCATAAAAGACAAAAGAATTACAGGAATACTGGATTCTAAACCTCAAAGAAATGCCACAATCAAGACCTCGAAGCAGAAATGAGTGAGAAACGCCCAGAAACATCAACCGTTTCAAGTATAAGGGTCTTTACCATTAATGCTTGGATAACACACATACGTCTCCTTCCATTAATAATAATGGGCAGTGCAGTGGGATATACGTAGACCTACCAACATCGTCGCCATGAATGACTTTTTCATGAGAGGAAAAAATGACGTTTTAATATCATAACATCGGTGGAAACGCCGCCATTTCGCAATAGTTTTTTGTCGACATTTTGAAAAATGTTTACAAGTTTTGCGCAAATCCGTAATGGAAATGCGCCTAGTGTCACTGTTTCTGAACTCCCTGAAACACCAATCAAAACACACCGGTCCAGCCAACCAATCAGAGCACAGTGTGCTTTTCAGAAGGAGGGGCTTCATAGAGACAGGAACTAAACAGAGCGTTACTGACAGACTGGGAAGAGAGGAGCTGCAACTATGGAGAATATGGGAAAAATAAGATGTTTTTTGAACATCAAACCATGAAAAGCTATTCTAGTAGACAGCAAAACTAAAATTTGGCTTGTACACAAAAGTTTGTAAAAATGTTCTCTGAAGTTGTGTCCCAAATGACCCACTATACACTATGCACTCTGTACTCATCTGTGTAGTGTGTGAACTTTATAAGGTTATTTTGTCATAACTCTCCTCCCCCTCTGCTATGTAATTAAAGCTGTGACAGTTCAGAACATGAAGTGTCCAACATTCCACACTTCGTTTTTTGGTTAATTTAGTGCATCATTCGAGTTTTAAAAGTTCTATTTGGAATTTTCAGTGTGTAAACACACAACTCACACTATTTACACTACAAAACGGCATAGAATAGTGCACAAGTACGCAAATTGGGATGCAGCTTCAGTCTAGGAAGCAATATTTGAAGCAACAAATGATGATCAAATAATGAAGAAGACTAAGAGCTTCATAAACGGGCATAAAGCCAATAAACTCTTGGCATGTTAAAGAGCAAATTGATAATTCAATAACGTCAAAAGTTTGTGGTCCTCCATTGCATCCTTCACAACACTGAAATGCAAATTGTGTTTATCACATATTTTGGGGCCAGTTTGCCCTTTTACTTAATTTGCATACAGTAATTCCTTTACTGTGAACCAACACCGTGTATGTGAATGCACAACACTTGTTGAGAAATGAGTTCAGGAAAGGCACTGGTTGACATCTAACATCATGTGACAGCACAATAGCGGATGATTGATGCTTTTTCTACATCAGCCGGTCATGATGAGTGTGTATTTTATAGGAGAAGCAGGGAATAATTCATGCTCAAGGTTACTGAATGGATGTTAAATGAAAGACTGATGCATTATAAATTTTGTGGTTTGTGGTACCCTTGTGCACTATTCACTATAGGTGAGGTACAATTATCTGTCAGTCTGTCATTCCGACCACTCAACTGAATAAATATAGTTTTTTACATCCCTACATTCTAAGAAAAGTAGAGTAAAAAATGGCCAAATGTAAAATGAAGGAATTTTTTTTTTTGCCTTGAATTGTCTGTAAATTCCACTAAAAATGTACTAGTATTTTCTGCCAGGCCGTTTTCATACAGTGCAGTTCTGAGCAGACTCATTTTTCATAATGATTTAATTTTCTTTCTATGTCAGGTGCGATGCCAGCAGAACATAAACCGCCAACTGTTACTTTACCCAGAAAGTTGGCAGAAAGTCTGAATCCATAATGAGCACAACGAGAAAATTAGGTCTAGTTACATTATTCAGCAACGGTCACAATAAATGGAAGCGAAGCCTCGTTAACGCAGTGACTAATATTCCACAATCACACACACATTCCTGTCCGAAAGGGATTCAATTTCTCAAAGGAAGTCGGTTAGCCGAAAAAAGTGAAGTAGCCTAATGTGCTCCATCAGTTTTACAGAGGAGAAAAACACGGATGTGTTAGATTTGGATGGGGATCACAAGTAATGTCTATAAAATGCTAAATTAGCCCTGTTCAAATAGGGTTCACGTCTGTTTGACAATCTCAATTAACAGAAAGTTAAAATGGACTTAAATGTGTTTTTATCTGGAGAACAGGGAGAGATTGCACGAGAGAAAGAGCATGACAGAAATAAGGTTAGATGACAAGGCAGTGACAAGAGGGAAAACAAATGACTACGCACTGTGTGTGTGTGTGTGTGTCCTCCAAGGCTCTTGAGCCCATATTAGGAAGTGTAGAGTGACAAACACACAGTCATAGCAAAGCCGTATATCACCAGGAGAAAGAGGTGAAGGGAAAGAAAGATAAAAAGAAAGATTAAAAACATATAATAAAAAAATAATCCGTACCGAATTTCTTTATACAAATATACCCATCCACGCGGTGAGAGGGTTGAGGTTTTTCAATGCATGTACCAAATCCACATAATAATCCTCAGGAAAAGGCAGCTGATGATAAATTAATAGAACAGATTTATTGTTTTTGTTGATATTTTAATTAGTTATGTCTATATATTTATTTTAGGTTTTAGCTTTTAGTTTATGTAGTTTTAGTAATTTTAGTACTTCAAAATAAATTACATTGAGAAATGTTGACTTGGCAACTAGCTGAAATATAATAATATTTTATTTTTAGTTATTTATTTCACTAACATTTATACTTACATATTCTCCATTCCCACACTCACTGTCTTAATTACTTAAACGATTAAATATCAGTTTGCTTGACTCTTTTCTGCTGCATACAAGTGCAAGTGCAGTTTTGTTTTGTTTCAATGACAGATCTCATTAGGCTTTTAAAGCCAATGTAAAAATATGCTGTAAAAAAACATATAAGGTACGTTAGAATACACTTTCCATGCACACACAAACATTATTGCCAATGTCAGATAAAGCGCTGTCGCCACTGGAGACGACAGACAGACACATCACAGCAGATTATCTCCTTCAAGAGCGCATCTCACCAAGCAGACAGCCAATCAGAATCAAGCTCCTCACTTAGCAGCAGCTGACTGACGTCGACACATCACATCAACTCATTACAGCCTGTGCAAAACAAACAACTGCAGGAAGTCAAGAAGGGGAGGAAGAAAAGAGAAGGAAGGAATGAAGAAAAGAAGGAAGAAGGGAAGGAAGGAAGAAAAAAAAGGGACAGAATGAAGAAAAGAAGGAAGAAGGGGAGGAAGAAAGGAAGAAGGGAAGGAAGAAAAGAAGGAAGAAGGGAAGGAAGAAAAGAAAGAAAAGGGAAGGAAGAAAAGGAAGAAAAGGAAGGAAGAAAGGAAGGAAGAAAAGAAAGAAAAGGGAAGGAAGAAAAGGAAGGAAGAAAAGAAAAAGGGAAGGAATGAAGAATGAAGAAAGGAAGAAGGGAAGGAAGAAAAGAAGGAAGAAGGGAAGGAAGAAAAGAAGGAAGAAGGGAAGGAAGGAAGAAAAGAAAAAGGGAAGGAATGAAGAAAAGAAGGAAGAAGGGGAGGAAGAAAAGAAGGAAGAAGAGGAGGAAGGAAGAAAAGAAAAAGGGAAGAAAAAGGGAAGGAATGAAGAAAAGAAGGAAGAAGGGGAGGAAGGAAGAAAGGAAGAAGGAAGAAAAGAAGGAAGAAGGGAAGGAAGAAAAGAAAGAAAAGGGAAGGAAGAAAAGAAAAAGGGAAGGAATGAAGAATGAAGAAAGGAAGAAGGGAAGAATGGAAGGAAGAAAAGAAGGAAGAAGGGAAGGAAGAAAAGAAGGAAGAAGGGAAGGAAGGAAGAAAAGAAAAAGGGAAGGAATGAAGAAAAGAAAGAAGAAAGGGAGGAAGAAAAGAAGGAAGAAGAGGAGGAAGGAAGAAAAGAAAAGAAAAGAAAAAGGGACGGAATGAAGAAAAGAAGGAAGAAGGGGAGGAAGGAAGAAAAGAAAAGAAAAAGGGACGGAATGAAGAAAAAAAGGAAGAAGGGGAGGAAGGAAGAAAAGAAAAAGGGAAGGAATGAAGAAAAGAAGGAAGAAGGGGAGGAAGAAAATAAGGAAGAAGAGGAGGAAAGAAGAAAAGAAAAGAAAAATGGACGGAATGAAGAAAAGAAGGAAGAAGGGGAGGAAGGAAGAAAAGAAAGAAAAGGGAAGTAAGAAAAGAAAAGAAAAGAAAAGAAAAGAAAAAGGGAAGGAATGAAGAAAAGAAGGAAGAAGGGGAGGAAGGAAGAAGGGAAGAAGGGAAGGAAGAAAAGAAGGAAGAAGGGAATGAAGAAAAGAAGGAAGAAGGGAAGGAAGGAAGAAAATAAAAAGGGAAGGAATGAAGAAAAGAAGGAAGAAGGGGAGGAAGGAAGAAAGGAAGAAGGGAAGGAAGAAAAGAAAGAAGAAGGGAAGGAAGAAAAGAAGAAAAGAAAAAGGGAAGGGAAGGGATGAAGAAAAGAAGGAAGAAGGGGAGGAAGAAAAGAAGGAAGAAGAGGAGGAAGGAAGAAAAGAAAAAGGGACGGAATGAAGAAAAGAAGGAAGAAGGGGAAGAAGGAAGAAAGGAAGAAGCGAAGGAAGAAAATAAGGAAGAAGGGAAGGAAGGAAGAAAAGAAAAGAAAAAGTGACGGAATGAAGAAAAGAAGGAAGAAGAGGAGGAAGGAAGAAAGGAAGAAGGGAAGGAAGAAAAGAAGGAAGAAGGGAAGGAAGAAAAGAAGGAGGAAGGGAAGGAAGGAAGAAAAGAAAAAGGGACGGAATGAAGAAAAGAAGGAAGAAGAGGAGGAAGGAAGAAAGGAAGAAGGGAAGGAAGAAAAGAAGGAAGAAGGGAAGGAAGAAAAGAAAGAAAAGGGAAGGAAGGAAGGAAGAAAAGAAAAAGGGAAGGAATGAAGAATGAAGAAAGGAAGAAGGGAAGGAAGAAAAGAAGGAAGAAGGGGAGGAAGGAAGAAAAAAAGGAAGAAAGGAAGGAATGAAGAAAAGAATGAAGAAGGGAAGGAATGAAGAAAAGAATGAAGGGAAGGAAGAAGGGAAGGAATGAATGGAGGAAGGAAAGAGGGTAATGAAAGATGGAGGGATGAGGGAAAGAAAGAAAGAAAGAAAGAAAGAAAGAAAGAAAGAAAGAAAGAAAGAAAGAAAGAAAGAAAGAAAGAAAGAAAGAAAGGAGTCAGAGTGATGGAGGGTCTGTTTGGTGATGCTCACACCAGGGAAACAGCTGCTACCAAGGTCTCAGATAGCAAATGACACGTGTGTGTGTGTGTGTGTGTGTGTGTGTGTGTGTGTGTGTGTGTGTGTGTGTGTGTGTGTGTGTGTGTGTGTGTGTGTGTGTCTGACGTCTGCCTCTGGGCAACCCAGCAACCAGAACAAGCTGCCGGTATCGATTAAGCTCTCAAACCAGATGAGAACGAATAATTAGATAAATAGTGTGTGTGTGTGCAGATGTCTCCAAATGGGTGTGTTTGAGCACTGAAACCTTCACAAGCTGACTCTGGATCAGTTCCATCAGTATTCCGGAGTGAGATTCCCAGTGTTTACTGTTTATTCAGACGAATCCCATTCCAGCAGAAGCGCTCGGATCACCGGCGGCCCGTGAAGTTTCTTTACACACTCTTTATTCAGTGGGGGGATTTAAAAAAGGCACAAACACTCAATTAATCAACACTTCAACCAATTAATATTCATTAACTGAGAGTGTCATCATGCATTCGTGATTAATTCTCCAAATACAAGTTACTTTCCATGAAGATTATCCAAGAATATGAGCTTTAAACTCAATGAGCCGCAGTGCTTCAGGCCAGAAGTCTCTTCTGCTCATCAAGCTGCATTTATCTGATCAAATGTACAGTCAAAATATTGTGAAATATTATTACAATTTAAAATAACTTTTCTATTTGAATATCTTTTAAAATGTAATTTATTCCTGTGATCAAAGCTGAATTTCCAGCATCATTACTCCAGTCTTCAGTGTAACCGTGTTTGATTATGAACAAGAGTACGAACGCGTCTGTGACAGTCCTGTCCTTCTCAATGTTGTTTTTCTGCCAGTCTGTGTTTATTAATATCATTACGCTGAACATGAGTGGATGGGGTCCATCCGGTCGTCACGGAGACGTGCCCGCGAGCTGGTTCATTAGCGCTGCATTAGGAGTTGCCCACAGGTTTTGATGGTTCAGGGGTTGTAAGAGACTCTAGATGATTAAACACTATTTCAACGGGTTCAGAGTCACTGGGCAATTTTTATATAATTACTTTCCCCAGTGTCTTAATTCATTAGCTAAAACATACGTGGGCAACATACAGGAGAGTAGGGCTGCATGATTTGTGGGGGGGATTTTTTAAAATATATTACATACATTTTTATACATACACACATACATGCATAGTATATATATATATGCAGCCCTACAGGTGAGTGATTTTTTATACATTTTTTATTATTATTATTTATGTATTATGCATGTTATTTATAAATCAAATAATCAATTAATCAAACATTTAATATTTTGAATATAATTTTTGATATACATTGTCCATCGTTCTGAAGAAAATCTCTCTACAGGTAAATCTCATCAAACCAAGAATGTAACCAAATATTTAATTTGTAATATTTTTAAGTCCAAAAATCACAGAAAGATCCACATTGACTGACCGATAATAATCTGGGGTGATTTATGACCGTCCAACTGAAAAAATATTTAAGTTAATTTATTTGTAATAAATAAGTTAAAGGTATAGTGGAGGATCTTTCCGAATTTTAGATAAGACCCGCCCTCTCCACTTTTTGAATAAGTTTGATTGATTCACCAGAATGATTGACAATTAGGAGGACCAATAGTATAGGTGATCCACCCGGAAGTAAAAAATCCTCCGCTATACCTTTAAGTTAAGTTAAGTTTAGTTTATATATATATATATATACTAAAATAATTAAAATACCTAAATAATGTTTTGTTTTTATAGCTAAATGCCAGTTTTTGCCAAGTGTTGTGCATCAGTTGAACGCAGGCTTGATAAACCAGGTTTGAGTCTGTGCTCAAGCAGAATGAAAGCATTTTCCTCTTGAGGTTTGCTATTGATTTCAGATTGATGAAGAGGAGTGTGGAATGAAGGATTACCTTTTATTAATCTCTCTCGCTTTTTCATTTCCTGATTTACCCTCCCAGCTCGCCCGGCTGGACACATTGAAGGAATGAAATGAGGACAAGGAGGAGGGCAGGCCTGGTCATTTAGGAGATGCTAACGGCAACTTACTTACTTACTTATGCCCTCCACCCCTCCCGGGGTATGGGCCGCCAAAAGTAGACCTCCAGAGATTTCTGTCCTGGGCCATTTTTTCTAGTTGACTCCAGTTGAAGCCCATCCTTGTGATGTCTGCGTCGAGTTCGCGTCGCCATGTGTTTCTTGGGCGGCCTCGCTTCCGCTTGCCTTGAGGATTCCACCTGAGAGCCTGCCTGGTGATGTTTGTTGGCGGTTTGCGAAGGGTGTGCCCTATCCAACCCCATCTTCTCCTCCAGATTTCTACCTCCACTGGGAGTTGGCATGTCCTTTCCCATAGATTGGTGTTACTGATAGTTTCAGGCCAACGAATGTGGAGAATCCTTCTGAGACAGGTGTTGATGAAGGTTTGGATTTTACTGTTGGTGGCTTTGGTTGTCCTCCAGGTTTCAGCGCCATACAGCAGTACTGATTTCACGTTGGAGTTGAACAGTCGGATCTTGGTGGTCAAGGTCAGCTCTCTGGAAGCCCAGATGTTCTTGAGCTGGATGAAAGTGCCTCTTGTTTTACCAATCCTTGCCTTGACATCTGCTTCAGTTCCTCCATGCTGGTCGATGATGCTGCCCAGGTAGGTGAATGACTGCACTTCCTCCAGAGGACTTCCGCTCAGTGTGATTGGGTTGATGTTGCTGGAGTTGGTTTTAAAGATCTTGGTCTTCTCTTTGTGGATAATGAGTCCAACTTGTGCTGATGCAGCTGCCAACACATTGGTCTTCTCTTGCATCTGTTGCTGGCTGTGAGAAAGAAGTGCGAGGTCGTCGGCGAAGTCTAAGTCATCGAGTTGATTCCATAAGGTCCACTGAATCCCATTTCTGCGTTCGCTGGTAGAAGTCTTCATGATCCAGTCGATGGCGATGAGGAAAAGGAACGGGGATAACAAGCATCCTTGTCGGACTCCAGTGTTCACCCGGAAGCTGTTGGTGAGCTGTCCTGCGTGGATCACTTGACAGGTCATGCCTTCATATGAGCTCTTTATCAAGTTTACCAACTTGGATGGGATGCCGTAGTATCGGAGGAGCTTCCATAGGACCTCTCGATCCACACTATCAAAAGCCTTCTCGTAGTCGACGAAGTTGATATACAGTGGTGATTTCCACTCCAAGGACTGCTCTACTATGATGCGCAGGGTTACGATCTGGTCTGAACATGATCGGTTCTGCCGGAAACCAGCTTGCTCATCTCGTAGTTGTGGATCGACAGAGTCTTTCATTCGCTCTAAAAGGATCCGATTGAAGACCTTGCCTGGCACTGACAGGAGTGTGATTCCTCTGTAGTTGTTACAATTGCTGAGGTCGCCTTTCTTTGGAAGCTTGATTAGATAACCCTCCTTCCAGTCAGTCGGTATCTCTTCGTTCTCCCAGATCTTCTCAAAGAGTGGGTACAGCATCTCCACTGACGAGTTCAGGTCTGCTTTCAGGGCCTCTGCAGGTATACCATCAGGTCCAGCTGCCTTCCCGTTCTTCAGCAAGGTGATGGCCTTCCTGATCTCTTCTCTGGTTGGCTTGTCATAGTTGATGGGGAGATCTTCGTCCGCTGGGTTGATGTTTGGTGGGTTTGGTGGCGCTGGTCTGTTCAGAAGCTCTTCAAAATATTCAGACCATCTATCCATCTGTTGCGTTAGTCCTGTGATGGCCTTTCCATCCTTACCCTTGACGGGTCGTTCTGGCTTGCTATATTTCCCAGACAGTTTCTTTGTCGTATCGTACAGCTGTTTCATGTTGCCACTGTATGCTGCCTGCTCCGCTTCAGCTGCCAGTCCATTTATGTAATCTTTCTTGTCCTTCCTAATGCTTTTCTTAACTGCTCTGTGGGCTTCTGCGTACTCAACTTGGGCCTTGGTCTTTGCTGTCCTAGTCCTGCTGTTGTTTATTGCCACCTTTTTCTGTTTTCTCTCTTCTATCTTGCCCAAGGTCTCGGCTGTGATCCACTCTTTGTGATGATGTGTTTGTGTTCCGACCACTTTGCTAACGGCAAGACCTGCATTTATCTCTGACTCCGTCTTCCTCCTCTGCACTTTCAGAGTGACAGAATGTTCCCATCAAGCACACACTATGAGCTGTTCATCTCTCCCATCTTATTATAGCACATCTGACATTATCAATCAGAGTGGTTAATCTAGTCACGTCATATCTCGTCAAAATCCAGTTGTGTAATATATGCATGTTTGTTAATCTCTCCATTTCATTTGTTCTTTCCGTTTCTCATTTCAAATGCTGATCTCACGTTGCCGACGTCACCAAGTTCTTTAATCTTCAAACAAAAGCTCTATAACGGGTCCGTGAAATGAAATGTTGCTGCCTTCGACTCACATCAGGATGATTGTATATGAGACGCACATAATGTCACTACAACATCATAATTATCAGTGGGAACGTTTTTAAGCGCCCACTTTCTGAAAACTGTGATGTCTTCGTCCAGCTCAGGTCAGTTCTCAAATAATGGTGTAAATGCAGGCAGATCAATAATATTGTTGAATATTAAATCAGAAATACCAAACAAATGGATCTGGTTATGTGATGCAAACTCCAAAGTGTATTTGTGGGCAAATCACGCACCATGGTAAAAAAGAGTTTGCAAGGAGCCGTGAGAAAATAAGTCTTTATTAATCTATAATCTGACCCTGTAATCATAATTTTGTATGAAAATGATTAAAAGTGCTTTTATACTGCCTCTAGCTGGATTATGCTAAAACAAAACAACCTAATTCTGAAAATAGAAACATCATATTTATTTATTTTTTCCTGATTTTGTCGCAGTAATACAATATATTCATGTTTCCATCAAAGAATTTTTTTTTTTTTTTTTTACTTGTTTACACTTGTTTCAATGACTTTTGGAGTTCCAGCCTTCTTTTACCTCAATTACATGTGTTGCACTGTATGAATTGTGGATGAATTAATAAAAATTGAGAAATAAACATGGATTCTTAATAATGATGAACAGAAAAAGGAAATCTTGCATTATAAATTATTTCGAACTAACTTGAGTAATATATATGCTTAAAGTACTAGCCTAAATGATAAGATGTGCAGTCCCAATCACTACCCTGGTAATCCAGAGTTCTCGCGAGAGCACAAGTTGAATTTGCTCAGCGAGTTACTCTGGTGTCTAGTAATGATGCTCATTAAATATGCCCCTCGATCTGAGCTGCACCAATCACATCGGGTTATCTGATATAGGCGGGCCAGAGGCGAGATGACGACAGCGCTGTGACGTCGAAGTCATTAGTAGACATTGCAAGATGTCTATGGATGAACACCAGTTGTTTGAAACGGCTTTGGCCGCTACAATGAACGAGTTAGACTTGGCTTTTTATCTAAAACAGGAACAGAAGACGCCGCTCGAATTGTTCCTTTGCAAGAAGGACGTTTTTGCTGTTTCGCCGACCGGATACGGTAAGAGTATAATCTACCAGTTAGCTCCGCTGGTAGCTAAGCGTATGGGGTTTATTGTTGTGATTGGTCGTAGTGTTATCCAATTGCGTGCAGTGAGATTTTCAAATGCATGCTTGGTGCCGCCCCTCGAGCTGGCCGATTTTCATTAGTCGACGCCAGACCATTAATCTTTTAGATTTAGGTCTGGATTTCCAGGCTACCCAATCACCCAAATGTTACCAAAATAAAGTGTTTTGGCTCAGTTTATAGTGTAAATATAGTTATAAGTGTTTGTCCCGCATCCTTTCGTTCTAATATAAACTTGTTTCCTGTTCAAATGGATAGGTAACATCTTCAGTATCACAGAAATGTATCATGTGTTGGACTGATGTTCAAAAAAAATCAGTTCCAATCACTGTTACTTCACCCTGGTACGTATTTTGCGTTTTGCAGATATGTTGCCAAAGGTACGCTTTTCCAATGAGCCTGTGTTGGCATTTCTCATCACTCTCTGAGGCATGCATTGAGAAAGCTTAAAACACATAATGGGCATCCTTTGGTCTTTGCTGAAATGCTTCAAGCTTAAAAGTAATATTTTATACTGATCACAGTCACAGGTCATACAGCTACCTCGTGAGTAAAAAACCTCCCAGGAAGATCGAAAGGCATTATATATGGCACTTATGCATTCAGACAGGAATTAATTCACAGGAAATATGACATGCATTGACACTTTTTCCTCACGTTGAGGATGCAAACGGAGCAAAAACATAATGCATTGCCTGTTGCTGCTATTATAATGACCCATTTTAGTCGTTTTCCTGGACTTTCTCAGCAGTAACTCATTTTATTCATATAAGAATCATTTCAAAACTGCATTGTGGCAAATTCCCACAACTACATCAAGTGTGAAAAAGTAAGGTCAAAAAAACTTTCAACACAATTTTTTTGTTGTTGTGCCAATTACATTGAACTAAATTAAACCGTCCGTAAATGACTTCATGTCCTGTTGAAAAACAATTACCATTTAAATAGGACTCGAGACTGACACCGACTCGATGAAATGAGGTCATTGATGAAACTCTCTCTCCCTCCCCAGAAGAAAACACGCCATGCTTCTCTTTCTATTGATTTCTTTTCTTCTCCTGCAGTCGTGACCCAGCAGTAACTTCATTTAACCAGAAATCTCCCGGGGAACAGAAGAAACCCACGATCCGCATCCATAAGCAGCCCACAGTGGCTCATCTATAAAGACTATTGATTTCAAGCATTTTCTTGATCTGCAGTGAGACACCAGAGCCAAACGAGGGACATGTCCGTACATCTGGCCTGCGTGAGAAGAATGGATTTCCTTCAGACCAGACCGGTCGAGTTTCCCTGGAGATCGGGAGAGCTAAAGACATTCCCAGTCTCCGTTCCCTGTAGTGTCCTGCTCAGCATGTTACCTTCCCTCATCGGGCCGTCCTGCTGCGACACGGAGCGCGTGTGATATTACGCCGATGCTCAACCAAACAGAAACGAATTAACCAAATTTGAAATCCACTAGAAATTAAAAAATATATATAGGGGGTGGTGTGGCGCAATGGATAAGACACATGCCTTTGGTGTGAGAGACCCGGGTTCGAATCCACTGTGAGACACCAATGTGTCCCTGAGCAAGACACTTAACCCCTAGTTGCTCCAGAGGCGTGCGACCTCTGACATATAGCAATTGTAAGTCGCTTTGGATAAAAAAGCGTCAGCTAAATGAATAAATGTAAATATAAATGTATAATTGACTTCACCTAAGTGCAAGAACTTCAATATCAACTCTGAGTGAATCCAATAAAAACTGTCAATTAGGGATCCACCGATATGAAAATTTTGGTTGATACAATAATTCTTCATATCTGAAAGCCGATAACCAATATTTTTGCTGATAAATCTAAATCCAAATTTTCACATTATTTTTGAGAGCCTGATTACAAAAACAAAAGTCTCACAATTAAAAAGCCATGTCTCAAGCACACAATTAAAATGTTTTCATTATAATTTTATGTAGCCTATAAGACAGACTTGCAATAAACTGTATTTTCCTATTTTAAAGTGATTCCAATCATATTTTAAGCAATTCATAACCATCATGGCGAACAGTGCGCATCTGAAGTGTCTCAGCTGAAGGAAATAATACGTTATTTATCGGCTTTAATATATCAGCCAAATTTTCCTATCGGGCCGATAACGATAGCATTACAAATTAACATATATCGTCCGATACCGATATGGTGGTCGATATATCATGCACCCCTACTGTCGAGAAATGTTTAAGTAAAAAATGTATACTAATTTTATAAAGAAAATAATTCAATATATGTTGCGTAAAGAAAATGAAGCCTATTTTAAGGTCCATTCATTTTATTGTCATATTGTGACACAATAAGCACATTTCCCCATTGCATAGCTTCCTATAGTAATGCAAAAAAATAAAATATATAAGTGATATTACACCTAAGTGTGCATACATTTAAGTGCAATTTGTTGGAAGTATTTGTCGTTCTGGATTTAATAAAATAAAATGTAATTAAATGTGAATTACAGTGATAAGAATTTGAGAAAGTAAATGTTTATGCATTTGATTTGAGGAAACATTTCTTTGTGAGATTCATCCATTATTATATTTACCCATTGTATAATAGTTACATTTAGCCACAATGTGAACTGACATAATTCACAGTCTAATATTTGAGCAGTTTTTTATGGATTTCACACGAGCACAGAGAGCTTTGGTCTTCAGAAATGAGTAATTAAACGCAAGAATCAGCTCAGCTTGAAAAAAAAAGAAGCAATTAACAAGACTTTGATAACTGTGAGTATGAGTTTCATCCTCCTCCTCTTGTTCAACTGAAGGCCATTTCCAAAATAAGCTTCTCTGACTTGACGCATCACAGTTTATTTTTGGCGATTTTCATTTCCATAGCATTGATATTCCACATAAAAATCCTGAATATATGTTAATGGGTTCAAATAATAAAATCACATTAATGATGAATAAACAAAACAGGACAGCAACAGAGCACAATGGCTATAGAGCAGATTTTAATATTAATACAAATTATGACAAACAAATAAACCATATATAATCCATCCTAACTAGAATGCACAAGGTGTAACATGAATGCTGCAAAGCTACAATAATACGTAATTGTTTGTATTTGGCCCACAGCAATCTACTGACATAAAATCCCACTAATACTTAATAAAAATGTGTCTGGATGAGGCAAACACTCGAATTAAGAGGAAAAGCAGCATGTGAGGTCTGATTCATAGTACCTTAGAGAGTCCTCCTCATCTGTGACAGAATGACACGGCATTATGTCTTCACTTATTGCCAAAACTCACTGCACTAAATCTAAATCAAACCACCATCATCACCACAGCAAAGAGAGAGACCATCTCATCTTCCATCATCAGCTTCTCAATTCATCAAATCATCTCTCCCAGAACAACAGAAGCCTGACACTGCATTTGCTTTCACTCTGGGTTGAGTGGGAAATGGATTTGGCTTGTAGAGGATAAGAAAGAAACAGGGTAGCATCACATCCATCATATACCATTCTTTTGTCATGAGGTGCATTACACTCGCACATGAGATTACAAATATCATACGCTAATGCACTTCAATAACAAAGCAGGATCTGATCTAAACCCTTCTAAAGCAGCATCCTAACTCGATACACATTAGTGACCGATTTGAAAGATGAACCACACAATCAGCACTGCTCATGTGGAGCACATAAGACTGGATTGACAATTGATTTAAACAGAGTTTGACGTTAAAGTGCCCCCATTATGCAATCTTAAAGGCTGAGAATTTTGTTTAGGCTTCTCCTACAATTGGTTTACATGCATCCAAGATAAAAAAAACACTTACATTTGATCATAATATGCATTCCAGCATCAGCTGTTTTCTCAGTGTCTGAAACGGTTCAATCAAAGATTCGGTCTCTCTAAACCCCGCCTTTCAGATTGCTTTCTCTGCTTTGATTGGTCAGATGGCCCAGTCTGTTGTGATTGGTTGACTGCTTCCAACGTGTGTTGGAAACTAAACGCCATTACCATATCTGAATTTCAGCTCCGGAAGTTCCTCAGCACTTACACATATACACAGTGATATGAACAGTAACGATTGCATCGGTTTTACCGTATCAATTCCAGCATGAGTCCTCGTTTATTGGAAGTGCAGCAAAGTGGATTTGATTTTGCAGCTCAGAAAACAGCGTCTTCTTGACATGAACAGCACAAACCAAACTCGTCCAGTCTCAGATACAACTACAGTGTTTGAGGGCGGGGCAAAGGAGATGCTGTTCACTGACAGCCAATGAAGACCTTAGACTGACATTATGCAAATCTGTTACAAACCTACAGGAAGTGAGACTGGAATTACTGACAACTCGTTTTTAGCAGTTCAGAATCAATTCTTTCTTTTAGGAGAAAATAACTTTGATCTTTGAACCTTTTACATTCACAAACAGCTATAACACTACATTAAAGGTGATATCTTTTTTAAAAATGGCGTAATAGGGGCACTTTAACATACAACAACGTGCACTTTCAGCAACACTTGCAGAGATTAAAATTCATTTTATGCAAAACAACAACAACAACAACAACAATACAGATCTGATTAATGCACATAAAAAAGGCACACAACTTTTTTTCTCTCTCTTTTTTTTTCTTTATTAGGCTTTTGTAAAAGATTCAATCCAGCCAGTGTTAGGAGTTTTCCACGTATGCATCACACAAGGGAAATATTGACCTGAATTCAATCAGTTAACATCCTAATCAGGTCTAAATCACATCGCATCCAATCAGTCGTCTCTGATCAATCAGTGCCTTAAATCAGGAGGCAGTGCTTGTGGGCTAAAGGAATAACAATAATGGACAATGAACGTATATCCGTCCAATTATTCTATTCTATTCTATTCTATTCTATTCTATTCTATTCTATTCTATTTTTTTATCATTTTTATTTTCAATTTCCAAAACAAATAGCAATACAGAACGACATAATGCACACCAGAAAACTCACAAAAAATTAGATTTTTTACAAATAAATAAAATAAACAATTATAATAAATAACCCCCTACATGTATTCATCAAATGATGCTGAATACAGAGCAAAATGCAAAAGATTGATAACCGAAAGAGGGAAGGCATAATGACAAACAAAACCACCTTCTTCTGCAATCCAAAATTAAACACTGAAAATGATTACTACATGCAAAAACTAAAACAAAGCCATCTTAAAGCCTCAACATGTAAGAAAAGACAGGTTCCCGCATTTAACTGAATCTAGCTATGTTCCCAGAAACATTATGGCCCGGTTTCAGAGAAAGGGCTTAGATTACGCCAAGATTACGCCTTAGTTCAATTAGGGCATTTAAGTGGCTTTTATAAACATGCCTTAGCAAAAAACATTACTGATGTGCATATGGAGACAAAACAATGGCACTGACATATTTAAAGATATATCAGTGCAAGTTGCTTTCAGCTAAAACAGTTTAAACATACATTGTAGTCTGGGACTAGACTTAAACCTTGAAAACGGGAGTATATCTCATGCTAGAATTCTATTCTATTCTATTCTATTCTATTCTATTCTATTCTATTCCATCCCACCATTCCATTCTATTCTATTCTATTCTATTATATTCCATCCCACCATTCCATTCCATTCCATTCCATTCCATTCTATTCTATTCCATCCCACCATTTCCTTCCATTCTATTCTATTCTATTCTATTCCACCATTCCATTCCACCATTCCATTCCATTCCATTCTATTCCATCCCACCATTCCATTCCATTCCATTCCATTCTATTATGTTCTATTCTATTCTATTCTGTTCTGTTCTGTTCTGTTCTGTTCTATTCTATTCTATTCCATCCCACCATTCCATTCTATTCCATTCCATTCCATTCCATTCTATTCTATTCTATTCTATTCTATTCTATTCTATTCTATTCTATTCTATCCCACCATTCCATTCCATTCCATTCCATTCTATTCTATTCCATCCCACCATTCTATTCTATTCTATTCTATTCTATTCTATTCTATTCTATTCTATTCTATTCTATCCCACCATTCCATTCCATTCCATTCTATTCTATTCCATCCCACCATTCTATTCTATTCTATTCTATTCTATTCTATTCTATTCTATTCTATTCTATTCTATTCTATTCTATTCTATTCCATCCCACCATTCCATTCCATTCTATTCTATTCCATCCCACCATTCCATTCTATTCTATTCTATTCTATTCTATTCTATTCTGTTCTGTTCTGTTCTGTTGTTCTATTCTATTCTATTCCATCCCACCATTCCATTCTATTCTATTCTATTCTATTCTATTCTATTCTATTCTATTCTATTCTATTCTATTCTATTCTATTCTATTCTATTTCATTCCATTCCATTCCATTCCATTCCATTCCATTCCATTCCATTCCTCAAACAGGTTAGGACAGACCACACTTAAACACCCGTGCACTCTTTCTGTATTTCAGCCCCACTTGATTTATTCATGCAATAGCATACACAGCGTATTCAGTATATCAATTCATTATTCATGTCATTTCCAAGAAGGTACAATTCCAGAACTGTAACATCAGGAGAGATCCAGCGCTTGTTTGCATCTGTCTGTAGTAGCACACGCTCGTTCTGCTCTGCGAGCCGGTTTACTCAGCAGCTGGCGAGCCTGTGGAGTGATTACACTATAAATCTGCAGTTTGGCAAGCGGTGAAGAACTTTACAGAGCAACACACTGCTGAGCTCACTGCATGAGTGTCCAGCACAGGACACTTCCACATCAAACACTGCTGACCTGCTGAAACCACACAGCTGGCCTACTACTGTTCATAGTGTTGTCACCACACTGGAATCTCCAACTTCAATACGTTATCATTTTTTGATAATTTGGTTGCAATAGTTTTTCCACAGCACAGGGAGGCTTTATTTGAACCTTTGAACTGACAGCAGCGTTGGTGAGCAGAACGCAGAAAAACATTCACATTACTTTTCTGATATTACTGATAAACTGACTACTGAAGTTTATGAAATGCTGAATATCTGCTGATCAACCAAAACCCAATCATTCACATGCTTCTAAAACCACACAACTACTTAAATGACATCAACAAAGTACTGGGCTAATTATGCAATAAACCAGATTTATACAGCCAAAAAAATTAAAATCAAGACTGAAGATCTGAATTGGTGATAAATATATTGACTTCTTTGCTCAGTCGCGGGAGGAGAGAAATAAAAGAAAACTGGGAAAGACAGAGAGTGTAAGGTTATAGATCGATAGAAGTTTGCTAAACACACAGCATTCGTCTTAATCATTGCACCAGTAAAGCTTTACGATTTTAACACTGATGTTGGTTTAAAAGAAGTGGAGATTATACTGTGTTTTATAGTTTGCTAAATTGCAATTTACAGCCTATTGCAGGATGCATTTATGTTTAACTATGGATTTTCTTAGTAACTGCATGTCACAGTTGTATTGTTCTGTACAATGAAGCCAAACAGTGTGAAATTAAAGTTTCACTTTGCAGTTGTAATGAAAAAATCCCCATGCATATGTTTGCAGTGTCGCCCTGAGATTACATTAAGAAACTCCAGCAATATGGGAGAACTTATGGTTTTAATATGCATTAAACGTTCATTATGGATCTATTCAAGGCTCGTAATTAAGTCCAAAGACATCAGATCATCAAGACTCCCATAATTATTTGTTTTCATTTTCTCTCAGCTATGGGATCCAAAACTCCATGAGCACACACACACCCACACAGCGTTAATTACTCCCACCTGCTGGGAACGCTACATCTCCAGAACCTTTTCCTAATGGTTGTGAGACGGATCAGATCCCAGGTGTGCCATTATAGATCACGGCGAGATTAGAGAGAGACAACCAGCAGAGCAGGATTAAGAAACAGAGGCGGGGGGGTTGTAGACTGATGAAGAGGTCCTGAATGCACAATGATGCTCGGCCAATCAGGAGGCGGCGTTTGGGGACGACGCCATATTTCACAGCGCTGACTCTCGGGAAGAAGTCGAGCCAGGAAAAGTAGACGGATGTCAGCAGATCTCTCTCGCTCTCGATTCTCTCAGCCAGAGATCTCAGTGCTTGACTTGCAGAAAAGGGAGCTCGTTTAATTTCACTGATTAATTTTTCTTGCCAAATGTCTTCCTCCATAATTTAAAAGGACCTTCTGTTCAGATACAGCAATGGGATCAGAAATGAAGCAGAGTTTGGGGCATAAATGTCCTAAATATATTTAATTAAATAAAGATAATAATGATATAATGGAATAACTAGATATTTATTAATTAAATTCATTTTATGTAATAATAATAATAATAATACACATTTCTTAATCAGGAGAAAAAATATCAATGAATCATTATTTTATATTACCATATATAAATATATTTCATTTTTATTATTGCTGCAGATTTGTCGACTGAGCATTTATACATTTCTCGTTCCACCACATCCCAAAGCTGCTCTATTGGATTGAGATCTGGAGACTGAACTCTTTGGCTACATTAAAGGGATAGTTTGGCCAAAAATGATATTTAACCCATGATTTAACCCTTCACAAAAGTAATCCATCCGGCTCCAGGGGGATAAACGAAGGCCTTCGAAAATAACTGGTTTCCGGCAACGGTCGACGCTCGTTCACGGAGATGGATGCTGGCGTATGACGTAGGACGTAGCGTCCGTATTTGAGTTCCGTAGAACTCTACGTTCGTTCTACGTCACGACGCTTCCTACGCTACGTCCTACGTCATACGCCAGCATCCATCTCCGTGAACGCGCGTCGACCGTTGCCGGAAGCCAGTTATTTTCGTTTATAAAGTTTTAAATATGTATATTTTTACGACAAAACCGCACGGATCACCCTCAGAAGGCCTTCGTTTATCCCCCTGGAGCCGGATGGATTACTTTTGTGAAGGATGCATGCACATTTTGGGACTTGAAGGAGGTGGACCCCATAACTTCACACTATAACCACTGAAAGATCTAAGACATTTTCTAAAATAACTGAAAATGTGTTCGTCTGAAAAAAGATTGACATATACATCTCGAACGGCTTGAGGGTGAGTAAATCATGGGTTAAATATCATTTTTGGCCGAACTATCCCTTTAAGGCTACGGTCAGATTGCAGGCAAAATTTAAGCAAATGTGGGCCAAATCAGGGGTTTTTTTTGCTCACATGTGACTCAGATCTGTTTTTGTCATGACAGTGTGAACAGCACAAACCACATGGAATCAGATTTTTTCAATTTTGATTTTTGCCACTTCCATATGTGGTCCTAAATCCGACACAGGTCAGATGTTTCTCAGTGCAATGAATTCACGCAACTTTTACGTCACTCAAGATCGACATTTGACACAATTCTGCACTCATGGGAGTCACATACCCGAAGTTATAAAGACTGTTATTAAGCTGTTGTGAAAGGTATTCAGTGAAGGACAGTGATGTGTCAGAGCTCACAAGTATTACAGTGACAGCTCTATATACAAGCAAAACATAAATGTTTAAAAACTCTCTTTTGTTACAGCTTATGTCTTTTAGAAAGTATGTGTTTGTGTTTCTGAGTGTTTCTGTTGCAGGAGAAGGTGTGGCCTGCACTCAAGCCAGCAGAGATCCTGATTGGTCTGGTCCTGATTGGTCTAATTCTGGTTCCATTGAAAAGGACCACCCCAAACACTCTATGGAGGTCGAATGCCTGCCATTTGTTTTGCACTGACTTGATTTCTTCTGTGGTTATGTGCCTTTTGTGAAACTTGCTTTTGTTCATTTGATTTATAACTCTTAGGTTGTTTTGAATTACTTTGGCCTTCAGTTATATTGTGTAAATATTATTTGTAAATTCTCAATTTAGGGGAAGTAGGGAGTGTGACGCCATTTATTTTGCATATGTTTATTCTATGTTTTGGGTTAAGGAGTTAGGGAAGTTGCGCTGTATTTTTCTTTTAATGTGATTTATTTCTCTTTTTTTTTAGGGAATTTAGAGGGTACTAAAGTTATTTTTTGTTAATTATTTTGGCCTTGAATTTAACCCCTTTGTTTCTGGTTTTCGTTATATTTCTGTTAATAAATTGGTATTTGTTTGAACATTATCTTTGTGAGTGAGCGCACATTCATTTATGTTGCTGCTGGCCCTAGACGGTCGTAACACTTTTTTCACATCATCATCTTTGTTTTGTTTTTTTGTATTGCCTATGCATAAATTCGCTATAGATCACACTATAAATAGACGCGCAAGTCCTCCGTGTTCACTTCCGTTTGACAGCGTGCTGCATGACGGCTTTTTCTCGTTCTTTTGCGCATGCGTGTCAGTTCAGGTCCATCACCTGTTCACACTGGAATCTGATATTGGCCACAACATCGATGTGAACAGCTATACAAAAATAAATCAGATCTGAGTAATAAATCGGAATTGAGCACTATAGGTATGCGTTTTTTTTTTTTTTTTTTTTTGTCATTTGGTGGCTCTGAATTGTCAAAACACCTCTCAAAATGCTTGCTACGGATGTGAAAATCGAACCTGATCCGATTTTTTTTTATGACAAAAGTTGTGTGAAAACGTGATTGACACAACGTTAGGTCATATACATTTTTTAACGTGCGAAAATTCTGGACGAGAATTGCTGACTCAGTGTGCGAGGACCTTAAAGGATTAGTTCACTTCAGAATTAAAATGTCCTGATAATTTACTCACCCCCACATATAAGATATTCATGTCTCTCTTTCTTCAGTCAAAAAGAAATTAAGGTTTTTGAAGAAAACATTCCAGGATTTTTCTCCATATAGTGACTTCAACAGTACAACAGGTTGAAGGTCCAAATTGCAGTTTCAATGCAGCTTTAGTTAGTCAAAAATAGTCGTTCACACGGGGCATCAGCGTCAACGCTTCCCATTGACTTTGAATGGGTGACGTCAAGCGTTGCCGAAAAGAATTGTGGATCCGTCGGCGGCGCTTCACTGGCGTTGCTCGCGGCAGAAGTTGAGAATTTTTCAACTTCTGCCGCGAGCAACGCCAGTGAAGCGCTGCCGACGGAAGTGTCAGCCAATCAGGATCGCTCTATGCAAATACAGTAGCCAGGCGGCAGCCAATCATGTTCATCCTGTTCAAGAGCAGCAAACTGAGGATAAATTTTAAAATGGAGGAGAAACTAATTATTGCGGTGGGCAATCACCCGGTCCTTTATGACCAATCACTTTTTATTGGCAAATTGGCGTCCATGTTGAATGACAATGAAGCTTGTTGTTGAGTTCCTGTCTAATTTCATTGGCTGACGCTGCTATGACCATGGCGTCAGTGCCAAACTTCAGCCACGCCTTCCGTCAAGCGTTGACGCTGACGCCCCGTGTGAACGCACCGTAAAGATGGAAAGCTCCTAAAGCTTAGTTCCATATAAATTCACAGATAATTTGTTGTTTTGTCGTTAGTGAAAATCAATATTGACCTTGTATTTGAAAAAGGATCCTCATATAAGAAACAATACTTAAATTCAGAGTCAGTTCATTCACATTCGGAGATCGACTGTTTTTGACTGACAAAATGCCGGCGGATACAGCGACAGTGAGTTGTTCAAAACCTTTCTTTTTAGTAAACTCTGTGTACTCAAACAATGTTCTCAATGCTGGAGTTCATGTGTAGAGCCCCTGGTGATACTTCCAGCAAAGTTTCATGTTGTGTCGAGCCTTCTTAGTGTTTTAAAAATAGTGATTTTTGATGCTATCATAGTCGTGCCCCAAGCACTCCCATTCAAAAGGCAATTTGACCGAAAACGAAAATACAGTCAAACTTAAAAGTGGCGTTTCCATCCTAATTATGTTTTTAAACGAAAGTTTGCCTCGGGTAGATTAACAAAAATAGCCTGGGTTGCAATTTGGCGAGAGTTACCCTTTAACCACAAATGCTCATCTTTTGTCGAATGCAAGGTTCAACGTGTTGTGTGTTCACATATGCTCTCTTCTGCAGACCTCAGTTGTATATAGTGGTTATTTGAGTTACTGTTGCCTTTCTATCAGCTGAACCAGTCTGGTCATTCTCTTCTGACCTCTGGCATCAACAAGGCATTTTCACCCACAAAACTGCCGCTCACTGGATATTTTCTCTTTTTCGGACCATTCTCTGTAAACCATAGAGATGATTGTGTGTGAAAATCCCAGCAGTTTCTGAAATACTCAGACCAGCCCGTCTGCCACCATCAGCCAGTCACTTAAATCACCTTTATTCCCCATTCTGATGCTCAGTCTGAACTTTAGCAGATCGTCTTGAACATGTCTAGACGCCCAAATGCATTGAGTTGCTTCCAATATGGTCATAAAGGTAAAAAATGCAGCTGAAAATCAATTCCAGAGGGCAAACATTGGCAGTTAATAAAAAGTACATTTCTGAGTCTGTAGTACAGAAAGCATCGTTCATGTCCATAAATCTCTGAACGACTGCCAGGGCCAACGCAGACTGATGGAGGAGTGAATGACGTGCAGAAGGATGGAGGGATGATATAAAGGGCAGGGAAGTGAGGGAGAACAGAGAGAATGAAAGATGTGGGAGATGAAGAAGTGACATTACTGTTCATCTCCCCAGAGACGCGTTCTGGAGGAAAATGGAAGACCGGAGATTTCTCATCAAGACAAAAAAAAAACCTGATGCATGCCCAAATTGAGAGAGAAACAATCTTGTGCAAACACTGATGAACATATAAATCACATCTAACCAGCAAAACCAAATTGAAACCAAAATTGGCAGAATACCTCAGGACTGTAAGCTAAGACAAATCTTGACTAAGTAACCATAGTTCAGCCGTGAAAAGGGAAAGAATCCCCAAAAAATCTTGGAACCGCAAAGATAAAAGATTATGTGAGACTGAATCACAGACGAGGTCGAAACAGAAATGAAACCCTTCCTCCTAAAATTGGAAAAAATATTTATATATATCAGGGTATCAGAGAGAAATACAAAATTGCATTTCCAAAAATTGCTTCCACACCGAGGGAAGATAGAAAAACAAAATCAAAAGCATTCAGGGAGAGAGAAACAGCACCGACAGATGCGGTAGCTGTTTATCAGCGAATCTGTTTATCAGCGTATCGTACAGCAAAACACCAGCATGTCAGGAGGAATCTTCATTTACATTTGCTCATTTAATCAGTCATTTATTATATTTTGTATATATACTAAATTATATATATTTTTTAAATCACTCAATTTCCTTGTTATTTATTAATGATGTACAGTAGGAGTCCAAGTCATATCTAGAGACTTGAAGCTCTTTTCACTTGGACCTGTAAGAAACCACCTAGCAACCATCCAAAAACACCCTAGCAACCATCAGAAGATGGTTAAGGTTCTTTATGGAACGTTTTATTCTAAGAGTGGAATGAACAAATAAATGAGCAAACAAAGAATCACATCAGGAAAAAAAATCTTCTAAATACATTTTTGTAAGGTTTATGCATAAAACAATAGGGGAAAAATTCATAAATTCATAAATTGATCAAGAAAAAGAATATAATAATATATATAACATTCATTTATACATTTAATGAAGTAAATAATTTAATTGTCACAAACTAATGACACAATTAAGAATGTAATATAATATAATATAACAAAAGGTTTAGTTTAGTTGTTTGTAAGGTTTATGCATAAAATGCTAGAGGAAAAAAACAAAAATCAATAAATTGAACAAGCATTTACTTAATAGCTGTTCAGCTTCTCAGGTAAAAACAAAACATCAGCTAATACAGAGAAAATGCTTTTTTTCCTGCAGCAAATCAATGAATGATCAAATATGTGCCAATAAAGAATGTTTAGCTTCTGTAATCTTGTGTTTAACAGTGTGTGAAGTAATTGCTCTCTTGTGAGTGTGAGTTTACTGGCCTTGAAAATGAGCAAAGCTGGGAATCTCAGCGGATCGGAAACAAACACGCGACCTCTGTGAGCAGCGATGGGCTCCGCTAAATCATTCAAGTGTTTGTAGAGCTTCTAAAAGCCATTTCTAAGAGTATTCACACCTGTCAGATTTGGCTCGATTGCTCTGTTAGTTCGGTTAATTTAAAGGCACACTATGCAGTTTCCGTTTTTGTCAAACAGCGCCCCCTAGAGTCGCGGTGGAGTACTTGTATTTAACGTTACTGTCGTAAATAGTTTCTCGTTTTCTTTTCCTTGACTCTTCCGACTGCATTTTCTTCGTCGACTCTGCCATGATTCACATCTGAAATGCGTGCTGGTTTTGCCAGCGGCGTCCCCCCCCCCCCCATCCGCTTTGCTATCGGGATGATTCGCCCTAATACGAGTTCGTTTAACATCGAAATGACTTCGAAGCTGTTATATTAAGGTACAAATCTTGCATAGTGTGCCTTTAAGTGTGAACGCTGCCATCCAAACCATTTAGCCCAGAACACAACATTGTTGGAATTATGCTAAGTTTGGTCGCAAAACATACGTCATGAAATATGTCTTTTTTTTTTTTTATTGTGTCTTTAGGTTTGTGTGCTAAAAATGACAGTGTAAATTCTAAGCGAACCAGGACTAAATGTATATTAAAAAAAAAAAAATTTTGTCCAGACCGAGTCTCCTTTGTCTCCTTTGAGAACCCTAAGATCCAACTGAACTAGGATCATCCTCTACTAATATGTTCAAGACCTGTCCAAAAAATACAATGTGACTTGTAGTTCTTGTCTTTTACAAGAACTTTGCAAACATGTTGGGACTTTGGGGGTGTGTGTGTGTGTGTGTGTGTGTGTGTGTGTGTGTGTGTGTGTGTGTGTGTGTGTGTGTGTGTGCGTGCGTGCGTGCGTGCGTGCGTGCATGCGTGTGTGTGTGTGTGTGCATGTGTGTGTGTGTGAGAGAGAGACCTGATCTCTGGTTTGTGACAGGGAGCTCAACTGAAGGCCGTCGTGTTTGACAATTTGGCTGAAATTCTGTCTTTTCTTTCTCTGTCACAAGCTGTCAGAGCCGAGAACATCAGCACGCCTCTGAACCTCTGCTCTAGCGGACTGAAAACCAGACAGCCCTCACAGGGGATCTGTGTGTGTGTGTGTGTGTGTGTGTGTGTCTCGAGGCTCTTCTGTTCTCAAATCATGACTAAGCAACTGAAGTTTACAAAAAGAGAAAGTTGAGAATCTTGCACACAAACAACATGCATTTTAATCCAAGGACAAATCAATACAAAATTATATTTTGAATTAGAAAATTATAGATTTTTTGTGAATGGTACACACTCACAGAGACACTCACAGAGACACACACAGATACACACAGAGAGACACACACACACACACACACACACACACACACACACACACACACACAGAGAGAGACACACACACACTAACACACACACACCCACTCACACACACAAATATAATTTTCAGTTTTCATTTCCACTTTTGAAACACACTGCAGTGACTCTGCCCTTTTGACACACTTTGAGGTCAGCTGCAAAATGAGGTCATGACTTTGCCAGAGAACGACAGAGCGAGAGAGAAGAACAGGCCGTGTCTTCAGCTCATCCCTGGAGAAAGTGGCATCGCTCTGTTCAGACTCCCTCACCTTCTCTCCCTCAGTCTGACATTGCCTTCAGAGCTATAATAACCTATTTTTTTATTCCCCACTCGAATGCATGTCCTTCTCCTTCTCTCTCTTCACCCGTCAACACACCTCGCTGAGTCCGCGTTACTGGGGGAAACTGACTGAAAGATCAGCCGACTCTTCCGGTCTCAGGATCTGCTGTGGGAGACACGTGTCCGTCACTATCACACATGCCGCTACTTCACCGTTCCGGCTCGTTCGGTTATTCTGACATTTCAGGAACATGCCATTTATATCTGCTCTGTAGGAGGTTGTGCTTCAAACTCTAGAAGAGAGAGTCTGACACACTGAATCACAGCAGAAAAAACGACTGAATATATAGCATCGCCAGGGACACGGCGTCCTTTTCAGGGAATGTTTATTTAAAAAAATAATAATAACCACCTAGCATGGTTGATATTTGAGTATTTTATCATGTTTTGCATCAGCATGCAAAGCTTTCTTCAAACGTTTTCTTCAGCTTTACAAAATTGCTCAAATCACATTTCTTTTATGTTAATAATCAAGCGTCAGATACAACTACATTCTAGACAATTTGTGCTGTGCTAAAAGTGTCCGCTCATACGAACAGGCCTGAGAGAAAGAGAGACAAGCGGATAGAAATAAAGCATGAGATTCACTCGAGACATCCTCAAGGTGAACAAACACGTCATTTCCCATCGCAGTCGGCCTGACTGGAACGACCAAGGCTAATGGATCCATAACTGTGCTTTTCCCCTCCTTTTCCTTTCTACATTCACCTCCCTCCACTGCACAAAGAGAGATAGGACCGAGAGAGAGAGCGAGGAGAGAGACAGGTCGTGCTCTTTGACTGTAAAGAGTTAACATGCAACACAACAGAAGAGCCGCACGCATTACTCTCGGCTAAGAGAAAACACAACATGTGAGGCAGAGGCATGCTGTGTGAGCACGTGTCCGGCGCTTGCTCTGTCATACTGACCGTATGAAAGGCTATCGGCTTTATTTTCTGCCCAGAATCATGAACAATGTGAGAGTGAGAATGAGAATGAGAATGAGAGAGTGAAAACCCTGCAGCGCGCGTTTAAATTGTGGTGGGACTTCCCATTGACTTCTATTGTTGGTATTGTTGTTTTTTACTATCCCAATTATATTTGCTGCACCCTAAGCCTAAAGCTATCTTTTTACAGAAAACTCTCAAAATATTTTCTCTTTTTTTTAACCAGAGCTAGTGGTGCCCGCTCATACGAAACCCACCATGACGCCAGGTGCTCTAAATGGTTTGCTATGCTGTTGCTAGGGAGCTGATTACTGATTGAAAACTAGAAAGCCAGCTTTCCTAATATTCACAACTTTTGCCCCAGTGGATGATTAATGCAATTTTACACACAAATTAAAATGCAGAATAACATTATGCAACAGGTTGCATTCATTTTCACATATTATTTAGATTTTTATGTATTTACAGGGCATGGATAGAATGATAGATAGACACACACACACACACAGACACACACACACACACACACACACACACACACACACACACACACACACACACACACACACACACTATCTCACATCGAAGCTGTGAGATACACACATCTATCCAGACAGATGGATAGATGGATAAAAGGACAAATAGACAGACAGATTTGTAGATGGATAAAAGGACAGATAGGCAGACATAGATAGACAGATGGATAAAATAACACAGGTGGATGGATGGATGGAGAGACGGACGGAAGGACGGACACAGACAGACAGACAGACAGATAGATAGATAGATAGATAGATAGATAGATAGATAGATAGATAGATAGATAGATAGATAGATAAAATAACATGGATGGATGGATGGATGGATAAAATAACATGGATGGATGGATGGATGGATGGATGGATGGATAAAATAACATGGATGGATGGATGGATGGATAAAATAACAGATGGATGGATGGACATAGATAGATAGATAGATAGATAGATAGATAGATAGATAGATAGATAGATAGATAGATAGATAGATAGATAGATAGATAGATAGATAGATAGATAGATGTGCAATACTGATTTCGCTGTAATGGAATCTAAACTGACTGGTGTTGATGGCGCACTCTTGCAGGAGTCCAGTCTAAATCACTAATCTGAAGAGAAGCTTGTTGGCGTGATCTGGCCTGAAGCAGCTTCTGTTCTGTCAAACTTATTGTTTATCAGCAAGTTTTGCTCACGACCTGGAACAGCTCAGCTTTCTGCTCCTGGCCCCTAATTTCACAGGTCACCGCTTTGGATTATTAGCCTTCCGGACAGTCCCATCTTCCCTGAACCAGCAAATCTGTTGAGTTTGCTTGAGAAATAAAGTGTGGAAGGGGGACACAATGATCTCAGAGAGAGAGAGAGAGAGAGAGAGAGAGAGAGAGAGGAGCCCCCGTCATGACGACAGATGAATCTGCCAACTGCACGACACCTGCTCCTACAGCGACGGGCTGGTGGCCAATGAGAGCGAGTGGGTGGGCGCCGTGGGGGTCCAGGCTGACTCTACACATGCATATGTATGAGTGTGTATGAGTGTGTATAGTGCCTGCCGTCCCGGTCCCAGCAGGCGTTGGGTCTGTTCCTGTTCCTCATTCTGCTGCCGCACAGAATCACCAAGCACATGCCAGGTAATAAGGTAAAGGGACCGGATATTGTGGTAAAGTTCCATACCGGAGATTTCAGAGGGATTCCTATGGTCTTTGTTTGCTGTCCTGAACATATTTTTCGATTCTGAGAGGGTTATAATCTCTGATATTATAATCTTTACATATATCAAAACAGGAAAAAAATGGATTATAAAATATTGAAAGTCAAGAAAGAGCTTTCCTACTATTCACTTTTTTTCCCCAACGGAAGGATGAATGATTATTACAATTTTACACAGAACTGGATTTAAAGGGATGGTTCGGAGTTATTTCAACCTAGGGTCCTTTGCACCATGACCTTGAGCCAAACACACCCCCCCAGAAGCCTTTTTTCCTTGGTCGAACATTATTAAAGTTAGAGCTTATTTAGAGATATCAGCCGAATGGCTTAATGCAGGCGCTAATGGATCCAAGGTTGTATCTCGTAAATTACCCCACTAATAATGCCCAGAATGGTACCAAACTTCTACAGTAGTACAAACAGATTCTGTACTCATAAAACGAGGCATTGGAAAGTTTGTAAGTACATCAGGAGTTTATTTAAATAACACTTGCCTGACGGCTAATGCTACCGCTAACCCGGACAACAAAATTTCACGCGAGAGTATAAAAACGTCTCGCTGAATTTTGAAAGTTTTATAAATGCTTGTATTTTCAGATCAACACTTAAAGGGTAACTAAACCCTAAACCAACTTTTTTTAGATAATGATCTGTAAGAATGGGGCTTTATTAGTGCTTTTCATTGATTCAAGTAATTTTTTTGACATTTGTGTTTAAAGTATTTTAATTTTACTAAATATGGTGTAAAAACGTCTGAGTGCTGCCCTCTTCAGGTTGAACAGTGGCTACTGCAGTTGAATTTTCCTATTGGAAGTTGTGGTACACTCTGATGTCAGAGTGTACCAGCTAACCACGCCCCTGCCTGCAGAGAGATACGTCTCAGATGCACGCCCCCTCTCCACTGGGCTCTGCCTACTTTTCCAGCATTTTTCAAATATTGCCAGTGGGTGGAGTCAGGCTCTGACCAGGGGTTTAGTTACCCTTTAAAAAGTATTTTGAATATCATCCAGTTATCAATACATTTCTATGGAGTTTTAAATTCACTAGCTTTTCCCTAACACTTGTGAGTTTTGCAAAGGACTTTTACGGGCTTTTCCAAAATTACGGAAGTGACCTCGACGTCCAGGTTAGCGTTAGCATAACTTTAATAGAGCTCTAACTTTAACAATGTTCGACCAAGGTTTGGCTCGAGGTCATGGTGCAAAAGACCCTAGGTTGAAATTACTCCGAACCATCCCTTTAAAATGCAAAATAACCATTTTATCTCCAATATAACTGGATGCTATTACTGTAACTGAATTAAATATGCAAATGTTATTATTAAATATTATGTGAAACAGAGCAATACTAATGTTGCACAATGTGTTCGTTCGGTGTTTAAATAGTAGGCAGAGCACACATATCCAAGAAAGAAGGATGGATGGATGGATGGACAGACAGACAGACACTTTCATATATATTAGAATTATTAGATCAATCATTTACATGTTCATTAGGGAAATAAATATGAGGAGCATGAGCGCAGCGGAGCGTGAAATTTTTACACTGAAGCATTCGCTTTACTTTCATTCAATAGGAATTGCTTTAGGGCAGGGTATGTTGTTGTCTACACACACACACACACACACAAACACACCACATCGCTCAGTGCGTGTAGAAGAGGAATTCCTCAGTGTGTGTGTGTGTGAACACTGCAGCAGTTACTGACTTAAACTCTCACTCACGTCTCAATGCACACAACTAGCAACCAGCCATTGCAGTCTTGCATCCCCCCTCACAGTCCTGGGACAATTTCATTTGCAATAGTGCAATCAAGCAGCAAACTAAGAGAGAGGAGAGGAGAGGAGAGGAGAGGAGAGGAGAGGAGAGGAGAGGAGAGGAGAGGAGAGGAGAGGAGAGGAGAGGAGAGGCTGCTCCATTCCCAGAATAAGCCTGACTGATAAGTGAATGCGATTAGAATGTCAAACAGCTCCAGCACACACACATGCACACACACTGCCTCCATGTCTGAGGATCATGTGCACATCTTCAGAGGATTTAAACACTGATGCACATCAGGACTCACAGGCGAAGCTCTTGGCTTAGTCTGCGCCCCTCACCATCTCCTAACATACATGTATTGCAATGGCATGTTTTCTTGAGCACTGTAGCGACTGCATATTCAGATGCCTCAATATTTTCCTGCATGCGTCATGACTCATATAAATCAATAAATCAAAAGGCAAGCAGGTGCGTGTGCATGACAAGCTGTATATTAGAGGAATTAGAGGCTATCTTTGAAATATCAAACCATTCTCTGAAATATGATGTAAGCAGGCACCTCTTTACTGATTGATCACTCCTCTTTACTGATTAATATTCATGGTTTAGGGCATGAGGCAATTTTTTGCTGATGAAATATGACAAGTCAAGGATAACTAGGAAGAAAAAAACATTGAGTATAGAATTTTCCATTAATATTTAAAATTTGAGCTATTTCATGAAATTTTCAGGCTTGGAAATCACAGATGTTTCCAGGTTTTCCGTGACTGAAACTGTTGCAGTATGCATAAAAGTCCTGAATTATTTCATTTTGACTCATTATTTCAGAATGCCTAGCCAATTTTACACAAAACTGCATGAAAAATCCAAAAACATTTTTACGAGATAATAAATGGATGCCAGTCGCTGAATTAAAAATGCACACATAGCAAGTTCATGTGACAAAACTGTATCATTCCACTGCCTGAAACTTTGTATCATTGCACATTACTCTTTTTTTTTTTTTTTTTTGTTGCACATTACTCTCAATTTCACATTTTTAAACAGAACTGTGAGAAATGTCCACCCTTTCGTTGACTTAGTGACACGCCCTCTCCACACATCAGCCAACCTGATGTCAGCAAAAATGCACGCGCAAAATGATTAACAGTCAGAGCGCGTTTCTCATTGGCTAAGGAAAGCGCGGGCCGCTCCCCTGCTCACTCTCTCAACCGTTTACTATCTCGTTCTGTCAGAGACGTGTATGATTTATCACAATACCGAAATAGCCTACATTCATGTTTGTCAGGTAATGTCACTTTATGCGTGGTTTTAAAAATATTTTAAAAATGCATTACAGTAAGCAAGTATTCCATCCTGAACAACCCCTGAAAGCTCATTTTAAAGGGGAGTCGAGGAGAAGGGAACCTCCATCCGCAGAATAACCGAGGAAACCCCGCCTGAATGGAGCATCCCCGTCAGGTCCCGAGCAATAAAGTCCCGTTATCGCATCGCTGACATTTACACCGTTTAAACCTCTACCCACAGTCTCCGACACACTAGCTCATTAATATCAGATTCAACAATAAAACATTTAAAACGATTATGAGATGAAGGTCACGCAGAAAGCGTCCCGTTTCGTTTATGTAACCAAACATTTACAGCCATCGGTTAACAATAAAATAAACCAGAAGCTAAAGGGTGATAGTGGATCCCTGTGTGAACTGCTTTCATTTAAAGCATCACACTGACAAAGAAACAAACAAGTGACCACAGACACCAAAGGGATGCCCACATGTGAGCCCTATATGCAAAACATAACCCGTGTCTTTCCTGCAGCAGCCTATACATGCACACATTATATTTAGGCAATAGCTTATACCTAATATCTGTTATATAACCTACGGAGTATCATGACCAAAGCTACGAGAATCTACAAAGACAAAAATGCACTAACAATTCTTTGAGAACTATCACACAAAATAGAATAACAGCAATGTTGCATGTTATCCGGACCAATAAAGAAAATGCTCAAGAAAAACAAGTTAAGGCTTCATGTTAATACAGTTTGCACATGTTCTTTACTTTTCAAGCCCAAACACAAGCATGCATCACCTTCATCATCTGAAGGATGAAAACGCATTTCAGAAGATGAAAGTTCATGAGACGAGTTCGCATTCCAATCGCGTGTCGTATGTTATCATACCTTGTATCCTAGTTTGCTGTGATGTTCAGGGCAGGCGTGGCTGTGAAGCGCATGTTGCTGCTGTGTAATTCATTGAAAAACTGCTCCGGTTGTGCTGATCTCTCTCTCTCTCTCTCTCTCTCTCTCTCTCTCTCTCTGCGGGTTGACAGTTGTAGCCTATTTCACTCTCTCGTGCGGTGGAGATACTCACTCACAGCCTGGCGCGTCCTGGGTGGGGTGGGGGGTGGATTGCGAACGCGCATGCAACCTAGCGCGAGAACGCGCATTGTTTCATCTAAAAGGTGACTGACATGAAGAAAATAATGTCAGCTGACATGTATACTAGCAAAGTTTACTAATCTACTGAAATGTATACATAGGCTATTGTGTGATGTCAACCTGTGCATATTTTATGAAATGTTATATTACAGATCCGAGTGTGATGCTTACAGTTGGATATCTGTGGAATTAAACTCTTTCTAAACAAAAGAAAGCATGTGTATGTCTGTGGATGCTTTTCTTAAAAACATTATTTATATGAAATAAATAATCACAAATAAATAATGTATATCAAATATTTTCTTTTGTGTTCAGCAGAAGAAAGAAAAGGCACACAAGTTTGCAACATGAGGGTGAGTAAATCATGACAGAATTTTAAGTTTGGTGTCAACTATTCCTCTAAGTTGCTCTGGTAAGAAAGTATCCAAGAACAATATTGTAACTGTAAAAACGTGTCAAACTAACGTGTAATCATTAAGCACAGACCCAAATGTTCATTTTAATTGCATTAATATCCTTGTAGCCTACATTAATATTAATATTCCAGTTCCCATCAAATTCTGTAAAATTCTGTTCAATAGTTCAATAACTCCCTCTGCTGGCATGACAATAAAACAACACTTAAAAAATGGCTACTTAAATATCTTATCTGTATTCAAACAAAAAAGAAAGAAAAGAAAATCAAAAAAGGATGCTGTAATCAACATCACGTCAGGCATTTTAGAGAACAAATGGTTTCGATTTTGTTAAGATTAAGATTGTATTGTTCTTTATGAATACATTAGGCCTATTGAAGAAGACAGATCGTTTTTGTGATAGAAGACTTAGTTGAAAGTGATAATTCAGAAATCAGATCAGAAATATCATTAATGAAATGTGTCATTATAAAATCAGAAAGAAGTTTTTAAAATGGTGATTTTAATTCAGAAACATTATTCTATTTTTCTTATGATCTATCCATGTTAACCTTGAATCGAAAATAACTCCCAAAAATGTGAATGTTCCAACCCTTTCTAATTATTTCCCATACATATTTAACTTCATCTCTTCCTTTGTTTCCTGGTGAAAAAGACTGTCTGTGTTTTTTCTATTGAGAACTCCAACCTTTCTGTTATCATCCTTTCCATAATTTTGCATACATCTGATGTTAATGCTATTGGCCTATAACTTGTGGGCTTAGAAGGATCCTTGCCGGGTTTTCTTGAACGACTACTGCCTCTTTCCATGCATTCGGTAATCTTCCCTCCGAGTCCTCCCACACTCTGTTATGAAGGTGCAGCAACTTTAAGAGCGCTCCTTTCCCTAGCATTTATATCAAATTCAAAAGAGTGTAAAAATAACTAGGTTAGGTGGTGGGCACAGGAGAGAGGAAACTGTAATGACAAGGTTAAGGCTGGGGCACGGTGCTCTAAACAAATCACTGAAAATGATAGGAAAACACGAGACGGGCTTGTGTGAGTGGTGTCAAGAAGAGGAGTCAGTGGAGCACATAATTATAAGATGTATGAGGTACAGAGAGTGAAAATGAGGAATAGTTCGAGGGAATTAGAGGTGCAGGAATTAACATTAAAAGGATTGTTGAGCAGGTGACAGAGCACAGGTTAGAATATTGTTAACTTTCTTAAGGGAAACTGGTTTGTTTAATAGGTTATGAGGATAAACAGGGATATGGGAAAGTGTATTGGGTAATGAATGAATGTGTGTGTGTGTGTTATAAGATTATTATTTTTTCTTTTATTTCTTTTGTGTCTTTTTATGTGGACAATAGATTGTAAGCCTATTGTCTGATTCACACTCCGGAGCAGAAGGTGGCGGTAATGCACCAAAAGCTGGTTGCCAACCGCCGTTAAAAACAAAGAAGAAGAAGAAGAAGAAGAAGACCACCGTTCCCTGTGAATTCCCCCGAATTCCCTGCTGCTTGAAAACAAAGAATGGCTGATGACGAACAGTGGTCTTTCGAATCAGCTTTGGCCGCGACTCTGGAGGACTTGGAGTTAAGATTTTCTTTGAGAAAAGAAGAAAAGAACGGCACTTAAGTCATTCTTAAAAAAGGAAGACGTGTTCGTAGCTTTGCCGGCCAGATATGGCACAAGTTGAATCTATCAACTAACGTTAGTTCCGCTGTTGGGAAAACGCTCTGGTTGTTCCTATTGCGTGCCGAGGGAATCTGAAAGACCACCGTTTATCCCGTCCCTCGGATTGAGCCGTGTCTATGGTGAGTTGCCAGACCTAACATCTTGATGTAGGCTAAGGCATAACAGGAAATGGTAGAAACTACTAATTAGTGCTTCTGTCCTTTCCATTCAGAGTAAGTGGAGGAGATCAGACTAATCAGTGCAGCTCCATGAGGACATAATGAGTCATGTACAACAATCCAAAGAGGGAGATTGTTCTCCAGGATGCAGGTACATTCAATAAAGACATGATATCAACCATTTTTACATTGTTAATACACTCTTCCTGGTTTTCTTGTGAAAGACTACAGTGGACATCTTCAAAATAGAAAAGGTTGCTTTGGCTCTTTTCATCTGATGTCACCAAGCCCTATTATTTGCTGTATTACAGTTCAGTCCAGCAGAAGAGATCAGATTCACCAGAGCCCAGCTGTGTGTCCATGAAGAGTAACTGGTCAATGGATCCTCCACCCCAACTTAAGAGTGGAGACACACAGACCAATCTCAGGTGTTACTTTTAATGAAAAAAAAATATTGCAATGTTTTTTTGTTTTTGTTTTTTTATGTTTTAATTGATGGTACTTTTAACTTGGTTTGATGTTCTTACATGGTATTGTTCAAGTTACAGCTTTTCTATGTTCAAATTTGGTAAAAAAAAAACAAAACAAAAAACATTCCGACTTCTCTTTTGTTAGTAACACTTTATTTTAAAGGTTGATTAAACTATCTAACGTAGAAAGAGGTTCTGTTCTGTTACAGTTTGACTCAGCAGGAGAGATCAGATTCTCCAGAGCCCAGCAGTGTGTCCATGAAGAGTGACTGGTCTATGGATCCTCCACCCCAAATTAAGAGTGGAGACACACAGCCCAATCTCAGGTGTTACTTTTATTTTCAGTATATATTACAAAATATTGGAATGTTTTGATTTTTTTCCCCAGGAAATTTTGGTGAATTGATGGTACTTTTAACTTGGTTTGATGTTCTTACATTGTATAGCTCAGTTTACAGCTTTTCTATGTTCAAATTTGGAAATGCACTGTAAAAAAAAAAAAAATTCCAACTTCTCCTTTGTTAGTAGCACTCTATTTTAAAGGTTGATTGAACTATCTAACGTAGAAAGAGGTTCTGTTCTGTTACAGTTTGACTCAGCAGGAGAGATCAGATTCACCAGAGCCCAGCAGTGTGTCCATGAAGAGTGACTGGTCTATGGATCCTCCACCCCAAATTAAGAGTGGAGACAGAAGGCAGAGTCTCAGGTACACAATTGCGTATGGTATTGCCATGACCGCTTATGGTCCCTCCCGGTCTTATACTGTTATGAAACAGTAATATGAATATATATATAAATTAAATAAATAGCTGCATTTATTAATAATAATCAGTATAAACATTAATTTCATCAAGTAATCTATCTCATTAGCCTCACTGTATCAGTGGTTTATGGCTACCAAGCTAAATAGCATTTGGGTACATTCGTATAAAATGGATATCGATGTGTGTTTACACAGTATTAGCATTTTATCACCACTTGAAATTATCCTTTTTATATATTTCTAATATAAAAAGTCACCTTTATTTATATAGCACTTTTTACAGTACAGATTGATTTAAAGCAGCTTTACAGAGATAACAGGAAAATAATGCAACAAAGTTTGTTGCGGCTGTACAGCAGATCTAGAAGAAAATAGCATCATAGTCCAGCTTAAGTAAGTTCAATGATGGTTCATTTCTGTTGTAAAAAAATGATTTAGTTAATTTATCTATACAGCCGCTCTGGAGAAAACAGTGATGTCCTCGACCAGCTCAGTTCAGTTCTCATATAATGGTGTCAGTGCAGGCAGATCAGTAATATTGTTGAATATTAAGTGTAAAAACAGCAACTAATCTGTTTACAGAATTATTCAGTTAGTAGCACAATTCACTTTCAAAGTATCTGATTATTCTGCTGTTCTACTTCATGCTGTTTAAGGCGAATCCCGCGACCCAGACCAGATGTAACAAAAAAATATGACGAGACTATGAATCAACCACAAGAATTTGATGAAAGCACTTATCCTGGCATCAGGTAAAATAATATATTAAAACAAAATAGCCTCTTTTTATGGCTCTATAAATGTAGCTCTTGTATTTATATTCTGTTGTATTGATTTTACAGCCATGACTCTAATCATTCTGAAGTCCTCAACACATTTAGATCAAATCTGAGGAAAAGGTTTCGGAGTCTGTATGAGGGAACCGCACAGCGGGGAAGACCAACACTCCCGAATTAGATCTACACAGAGCTCTACATCACAGAGAGTGAGAGTGGAGAGATCAGTAATGAACATGAGGTGAGACAGATTGAGACACAATCCAGGAGAGCAGCAACAGAGGACACACCGATCAAATGCACAGACATCTTTAGACCTTTACCTGGACAAGACAAACCCTTCAGAACTGTGCTGACAAAAGGAGTCGCTGGCATTGGAAAAACAGTCTCTGTGCAGAAGTTCATCCTGGACTGGGCTGAAGAGAAAGAGAATCAGGACGTCCAGCTCATATTTCCACTTCCTTTCAGAGAGATCAATCTGATGAAGGACAAAACACTCAGTCTTTCAGATCTTCTTCATTACTTTTTCCCTGAAACAAAAGGAATGGAAATATCCAGTGACAAATATAAAGTGTTGTTCATCTTTGATGGTCTGGATGAGTGTCGTCTTCCCTTAAACTTTCACCGGAATGAGATTCTACGGGATCAGACCAAAGAGACCTCAGTGGATGTGCTGCTGACGAACCTCATTGTGGGGAATCTGCTTCCCTCTGCTCTCATCTGGATCACCTCCAGACCAGCAGCCGCCGATCTCGTCCCCTCTGAGTGTGTCCATCGAGTGACAGAGGTACGAGGCTTCAATGATCCACAGAAGGAGGAATACTTCAGGAAGAGAATCAGTGATCAGAGTCTGGCCAATACAATCATCACACACCTGAAGTCATCAAGGAGCCTCTTCATCATGTGCCACATCCCAGTGTTCTGCTGGATCTCAGCCACTGTTCTGGAGAAGATGTTGAGCGAAGCAGAGACCGGAGAGATTCCCAAGACTCTCACTCAGATGTACACACACTTCCTGATCCTTCAGACCAACATCAAACATGAGAAGGACTATGAGAAGAACATGACAGATGAAGACATGATCCTCAAACTGGGGAAACTGGCTTTTCAGCAGCTTGTGAAAGGCAATGTGATCTTCTATGAGGAAGACCTGAGAGAGTGTGGCATTGATGTGACAGAAGCATCAGTTTACTCAGGATTGTGCACTCAGATCTTCAGAGAGGAGTTTGGCTGGTTTCAGGGGAAAGTCTTCTGCTTTGTTCATCTGAGTGTTCAGGAACATCTAGCGGCTCTATATGTACATCTCTCCTGTACAAACAACAACAGAAATGTGTTAGACCCAAACACAAAACAAAGCTTGCGGTCTAAAGTTAAGGACAGGTTTCAACTCAATTCACCAGAAGAATATGTTTCATTATCTGAGCTGCATCAGAGAGCTGTGAATGAGGCTCTACAGAGTAAAAATGGACATCTGGATCTTTTCCTGCGGTTTCTTCTGGGTCTGTCAGTAAAGTCTCATCAGATTCTCCTTCAAAGATTAATGAAACAGACAAGACGATCTGACAGCAATGAGGAAACAGTTGAGTACATCAAGAAGAAGATCAGGATCATTCACTCTCCAGAGAAATACATAAATCTGTTCCACTGTCTGAATGAACTGGGTGATCGTTCACTAGTGGAGGAAATACAACAGTCTCTGAAATCTGGAACATTGGCTCAAGTTAAACTCTCTTCATCTCAGTGGTCAGCTGTAGTCTTTGTGTTGTTGACATCAGAGCAAGTGATGGATGTGTTTGAGCTGAAGGAATTTGTTGCAAAAGAAAATGTTCCAGATAATGTACTTCGGAAACTGCTTCCTGTGATTAAAGAATCCAGATCAGCACAGTAAGTGACAGATGATCTTTTAAAACATTTTACAGACAGAGTGCTGGCCCTCATGCTGGAGGATCTATGATTTTCTTTTAGTACTGACCCATGTTTTTAACTTGACTTGAGAGGGGAATAGTGATGCAACCTATAACCAGAGCCTTCCTTCTTTTGATATCATATTTTGATATTTGAGACCATACTCTGTGGTTTAACATTTAAAATCAAAGAAATTAAGACAGCCATGAATATTACTTTTGTAATATTACTGTTCAATTAATATTTCTGTACAATTAAATTATTATTATTTATCAGTATCGCTCATATAAAAATAAAATAAAACGGGGCATTCCTAGAGAAATAATTTAAATTATAATTATATTAAATATATAACGAAATGATCAGTTCATACATATGATATTTATAAATAATAGACAAGGAAAATTAAGGCCCTGGAACCACTGTGCAATGCTACAGTTTATCGGTCAACTGATCGTCCATTGCATTCGCAGCAAGAGGCTTATCAAACTGTTTTTACTGTTACTGTGTTCAATGTATTGTTTTCAATCTCTCTACAGTTTGGATGACTGTAATATCACAGATAAAGGTTGTGTCACTCTGGCTTCAGCTCTGAGATCAAACCCCTCACAATTGAGAGATCTGGATCTGTCTGAGAATAAACTAGGAGATTCTGGTGTGAAGCGTCTATCTGATGGACTGAAGGATCCTCATTGTAAACTGCAGAAACTGAAGTAAGATCTTCTCCTTGATTTTTTTTGTGACTTTCATATACAAAAAGAAAAAATAATGCTTATGAATATTTTCTGGTTATAAAACAAATTAAATTAAAAATCAAGATTGAAAATGGGTTTTAATATCATGATATTTGATATATCTGTGAAGATAATTTGAGAAAAATTAAACGTAATAAAATTAGTTATAAAAACTCACCAAAGTGTTTGTCACAGTCAGGCCTTGGATAATTTAATATTATGTTATGGACTGTATTTATTTGTTATACCAGCACTTGCTTTAATAGACTCACATAAACATGGCCAAATAAATCACATTTACATACACTGTGGCTCATAACTAAATAACCCAATGATATTTACAGACATAGATATTTATAATTAAAAAAGAACATATCAGTAAAAACTACTAAAAGAGTTGAATTTTTCTCCTGGCAGTCTGTACCATTGTGGCGTCACAGATGAAGGTTGTGCTGCTCTGACTTCAGCTCTGAGATCAAACCCCTCACACCTGAGAGATCTGGATCTGTCTCTTAATAAAATCAGAGACTCTGGAGTGATTGCTCTCTCTGCTGGACTGCAGGATCCTCACTGCAGATTAGAGAAACTGAAGTATAATGATCTGACTGACATGAGATTCACTGGTGTTTATCATTAAGTTGTTGCTAAACAGTGTGTTTGTTCATTGCAGGTTGATGAATTGTGGTCTCACAGATGAAGGTTGTGCTGCTCTGACTTCAGCTCTGAGATCAAACCCCGAACACCTGAGAGAACTGGATCTGTCTCTTAATAAACTAGATCAACGAGTCAGAGCCTCTTCTCTACAGTATATACTGGAAAAACTGAATAACCTGCTGTGAGTCTGATAAATGTTTTTAAAGGGGGCTATATGTAAAACTCAACTCTTGTTATTAGCTACATCGGTGGCTGTTAATTGAACTGCAGCCAGCAACTTATTGCTTGTGAACACACTCCATAGAGATGCAAATGAGCTTCAGCCAAAACAGTGACTCAAAGTGATTCACCGACATCATGGTGACAGATGAGGTTAATTAGAAGGACACTGTCATGATACTTTCCTTTGGATTTTCCAGGGAAAAAAAACGTCCTTCAAATTAAAATGATTCTACAGGCTTTCATAGACAACCTCAGAAGTCGGGGAAGGTCTCGTTTTCTCATTTTGCTACAATATCCTTCTTTTGAGAGCAAAGCAATTAACAGCTTCATATGTAAATAAAATATGCTTTAGTTGAGTACGTTTTTGTACTATACATTGTATTAAAGGTAGGGTAGGTAATCCTGTTCAGAAACACTTTTTTTTATACTGGGTGAAATGGTCCTTCCATCCTGATAGTAGTCAATACATTATGTGTTTAGAAAAAGGAATGAAAAAAATCAGACCTCTGTAGCAGCTGCAGGACAGTAAAAACTCTGACCAATCACTGCCATTCGGTGCGAATGTAAAGAACCAATCAGATGCCTTCATGTCTCGTGCCCGAGCCCCACTGCGCGCGCTGCCCTGCGTGCACTCATCACATGTCACCGTTCTGGAAATATTCAGCTCAAAGCACCTGCATGCAGTCAGCGAAGGCAAACAAGGCAAAAACTACTTCCTCGGACCCTGCCCGCACTCTTGAACGACCTCCTCTGCTTCGCCCTCAACCCCGGACCTGTCCTCGAACCGACGATGCGGTACTTGTCTCCGGACTCGGAGTGTACGTTAGTCTTCATTAGAGTCAACAATGTTTTCATCATGGAAACTCTTACATGCAAAACACCGTATATGTTATGAATCTTACACGAAATTCACCTTCATCACAGTGTAACTGATGGTAATGGAAAAACGTGTATCAATGCAACCTGTTTTTAGTTTTGCCTTATAAATATAGCTCGTTACCGAATGAAACTTTACCATTATCGATATGCTAGCTTGATAGTGAGTACTAAAAGAAATCTTATTTGTTTATATTCATAGTGATAAAGTTAGGTATTTTATTACATGTGATTCTGACATGATGTCACTGTATGTACTGCGCTCCTTCCTCTCCACTCGTCTCAGGTAATAAATGCGTCTTCCAGCTGAGCCTGAGCGTTTGGCGTCGCGCGTTCATGTGTTTTGGGGGCGTGGCTTTGGAAGGAGCTCAGAAGGGAGGGGGTGGGAGTGAATGGAAATAATGAGCTGTGTTTATTGCAGATTAAAAGGTCTACAGTCACTCGATTTTTATATTTTCTTTTTCAGAGTACTTACATTTTAATTATGTATTGGTATATAAAGACAGTTTAAACAAATTTGGAATGTTTTTTTTTAGAAAAAAGATTACCTACCCTACCTTTAATATGAATTTAATTCTGCTTATTTTGATGAGACTGGCCTGCAAGAATATCAATATTTTATTTTTAAACAGTTTTTAGTTAGTTGTTTACTGGTATTTAACAGCTTTTTGTTGAGTTCATGTTTGTAGATTATATTTCCTAATGTGTTGTGACAGCAGTAATGCCTCATACTCATGTGTGACTGTCTGTGTGTTTTATTGTAGGACTCTCAGTATTTAGACGTCAGTCCAGTTTCCTCAGGATCAGCTGATGGTGAATAAAGAGCCGCTACAGAGACTGAAGACACAGAGACATAAGCGATCCCTTACGGAACAAAAATATATGGGAATATACTGTACAATAGGGCTGGGCGGTATGACAGTATATATCGTTACCGCGGTAGAAAATGTCAACCGTAACAGATTTTTTTATTCCGTGTATACCGCGACATGTAAATTAGTGGGCGTGGTTAACTCACATGCAGCGTGCATGAGACTGAGACACTGCATGAGATTTGTCAAAGAAACACGGAGAAAGCAGATCAAGAGGATCCACAAAGGAATTACGTTTTCTAAAGCGTTGTTGTTAAAGTGATATTTTCGGGGAGAAAGGCGCAGCAGTCTAGAGCAGTGCGGCACCTGTAGGCTACAGTTTAGAGGAGTGCACGATCGCAACGGGGAAAGCATGAAGCTTACTTGACAACAACAGTTCATATATCAATATCGTAATGAATAGAAATAACCTTAAATATAGTTATCTGCATCTTTCCGTCTCTTATGTAGGCTATAGTTACTTTTTAAACACGAAACTCGCATTCAGCAATACCAGCGAGCGGTTGCCGTGGTAATTAACAACCTGCAAATGTATAATCCTGTATCTGAGGCAAACATTTTTTACTAAATATGCTCACGAGTTATATATTTCTAACTCCAAACAATTGGCCACTGAACCAGCTGATAAAATCTTCCTTTGATTCAATGCATGATTACAACTTGTCACTCAAATTAACCGATCGCATTTTACTGATGTAAAAGACGCGCGCGTGCACGCATTGAGAGGGAGCGCGATGTGTCGGTGTACACCAGGCTATGGTAAAATAATGACGCAATAACAAGGCGTGTATAATTTACACTACTTAGTCAACACTAACAGTAGCTGCTGTTCGGTTTTCATACTGCTGTTCTCCTAGTCACTTATGATCTTGACACTTCTGAACATCTCTTGATTAAAGCCCTTTAAAACACAGTATAATAAGCAGACATGGCAAAAAAATATCCTACCAAATTAAAAGGAAGTAACTAATTTTATTATGAATAGAATAGTTCAATATAAAATATTCAGATATTATAAACTGATTGATGAAGTAAAGCAATAACATGAGATTGAAAAATTATTCAGCAACACTTTATTTAAAGTTTAATTGCACCTATGAGTTGTATTTAATTTAATATCAATCAGTTGGGGGCAGTTCATCTAAAAGTTGATGAGAGTGTTTTGTTTGCTATATTTGGCTATTAAAAATAGTTTACCAAAGAAATAATTTACCAAACAAAAGAAAAAGAAAATTCAAACAAAGTTAAGTAGCCTACTTTTCATTTCTAAAGTATTTGGGATTATTTATTATACAAAGCCCTTTTTGACGATTTTTCGAGAATAACTACATATATACATAACTATATCGTGAAATATATCGTTACCGTGAAATAAACTGAGTCGTACCGTGAAACAGAATTTTGGTCATACCGCCCACCCCTAATTATGAATATGTCAAATTTAGCAAGGAGACATTTTAATTGTTTATTAATAAACAAGTGTTTTCTGTGTCAGTGTCAGCTGCAAAGATGAAGTTGACGATGCTGACTCACGATCACGTTCAGTAGTGAACGCGCCAGAGAGAAATGCACATTTCATACGGATTACATAAGCAGAGAGACGTTTTGAATTGTTCTGTTTAAAAGTAGACATGTCTGTGAGGCAAGTAGGCGCTGAGTTTCGGTTCATTTATGAGACGAGCTTCAGTTCACGCGCCAGCGCCTCCGTGTCCTGATTATCTCTTGTCTACTATATTTACTTATTATTTATTAAATCTTGGCAATTGGTTGATGAAACATTGATTAAAATTAAGATACAATTAATACAAAATGAAATTCACTTTATGTCTCTGTGAAAGTTTAAAAGCAGTCTTTTAGTGTCGCTTTCAGAACGCTCACGTCCGTAACAGAACTGACACGTCTGTAACATTGTTTTTTCCCTCATAAATGCGAACACGAAATATAAAATAAAATGAATATATTATGTTCTATGGAGAGCCAACCCTTCTTCATCCGGTGGGTAGTATTAATTTTGGTTTGCTTAGTGTAATTCACAGAATTACTAAAAAATATTTTGCTACCTAAAAGTTAAAGATTTTTTGTGTCACGCATGCATGCATGTCTATTTCCCTCATATTAAATTATTCTGCCTTTACTAGTGTGTGTGAACTAGGTTTACAGATAGCTAACAATATCCAATAAAGAACCAGGAAGCGTCTTGCTCTGTTGGTGTGTTTTACTGGAAGTACCGTAAAACTGTAACATACAGAAACAAAGAAAATGCATATTACAATCTCAACAGGGTGAATATACAATGCAAATATAAAATAAGTAGCTTAGAATAAACTAAAAACCTCAAAAAACAATCGCATTAGCGAGCGATTAGCACAATGCCAATTTACATGGAAAATGCCATAGGGAAGCTAACAATACTAGCGCCACATATTTCCTTACAAATTACGAATTGAAAACATGTTAAAATTACTAAATTTGGTATCTAAAGGAAGCTAAGATCACTATCAAACAAATACTTACAGACAGATCTTTTTTTAGGGACCAAAATAATAATTTACAGACTTTAACACTCTGGAGTTCGACTTGCTGTGGAACTGTTAGGAGAATCACTGAACTACGGAAGCTCTGCGTGGACAAAACGCAAGAAACTCAAAACACAAATAACTCTTCCCACAAGGGGGCAGTACATAAATATAAAACGCATGTGTAGACTGATACATTTCTATGTCTGGACTCCTTTATTAAGGGAGTAGCCTATGGATATATAAACAGACGTTTCAATATATTGGTATTAAATGAATTTTCGCAGAATTGATGTTTCAAGTTTTTACTGCAAATGTCACGTCCATAATGCTGGAATTGCCCAATTTTAAAGAATTTATCCTCAACTAGCTTTGTGGAGTAGGTCTACGTATTTTATAATGTTAACTTCAAATAATACTAATAGTAGCCTAATTTAAATATGTGGTAGCATTGAATCTGGACGGGAAGGATAACTCTGGGATTTGGGGTGTGTCACGATTCTGCCTTCTCACACCGCGACACAGGTTCGTGGATCTGAGTGTCGTGATTTCGGTTTCATATGATATCGCATATCGTTACAGCCCTAGTCATTTTAGAATGTTAAGTTCTACTTAGTTATTTTGGTGAAAGTAACTCAAAAGTAATACAGGAGTAATAGCCTAACGTATTACAATTCTGAGACAGATTGTAAGGTAAAGAATTACATTTAAATAACAGTAACAAGTAATGTATAAAGTATTACAGTTTGGAAGTAACTTGCACAACACTGGTTGTTTATGATGGGAGAATTTGCGAGTTTCAGTCAGAATTCAGAAGAGAGCACGCACTAAACAAAACTCTTCATATCAGCTATGACTAATCTGAACGCCTCATATTGGCCATCACACTCATAAACTCAACGGAAACGTGTACAATTGGTTATAATGCTCAATGCGGCATGACTCATGCCGCATTGAGCATTAACCAATTGTCATGAAATCTGATGGATATGCCGCAGTTAGGTTTAGTGTTAGGGATCAAATGAACGTTAAGAATTGTAGTTTGTTTAACCAAAATTATTACTTAAACATACTCTATATAAATATTTTGTAACAAATTTCCATGACTTTTCCAAAACTTACAAACACCACCAACCCCCCAACCCCCCCCCCCACCACCACCAACCCCGAATTTTTTTTTTATTAGCCTACTGATCTGCATGATTCACGTGGGTCATGATTTTAGGTTGAAATAACTGGAATTCCGGAGTGAATCCGAATGTGAAATGCGAATGTGTCACTGAAAGTCACACAGTAATCAATAATCTTATCTCTTACAACGTATCTTTGATAATGAAAATTACATATTTATATCACCACCTTCAAGAAACACAAACAGTTTACTTATAATTTGTTGTTAAAACATAAAATTAGTGTTGTAACAATGTGTCAACACATGTATGAGAAAGTTACATCAAATGCATATTTTAGGATGAATAATTATTTTCTGGTTCAAGTTAAGCATAAAAGGCAGTGCTAAAAAAAAATTCCAGTACAGATGGTTATTTTAGGTAGGAATACAATGGATAATTAAACACATTATTGCAAGTATGTTTCTTTCTTTTGGTTTAGACAGAAAGCAGCTACTGTAATACATCTGACAAGGACTTTATTCCACAGAAAGTGGGACAGGTAAAATGGCTTTCTCTCTAGAGATCGGTATGGATTGAAAAGTTTGTAGACTAACTTTGATGTTGGCTTAAGAAAGCCTAGCCAGAAGAGATAGATAGATAGATAAGACTTATTAGCTAGATAGACGCTGCACAATAGCAAGTAGAAATATTGGTTTAATTATGTGTTTATGTGTGTTTATAATATGTGTATATGAGTAATATGCAATATGTGTTTGAACCAGAAACTGATTCAGAAGAAGAGCAACAGCAAATTATACTGGGTCATCAACAAGTTGATATATCTGAATGGTAATGTGTATTCGCTCTCTACAATGTCAGACACATAATGGTCACTGATTCTTGAGATAAGGGACAAAACATGTTTTAGGTGTTACTTTTTATATAAAATAAAGCCTATTCTTTCTTTTTTTTTCCTTTTCTTTTTTGTGTAGCAGAGGCTGTTTGCTTAGTGGCACACAGCGATAGATCCGTGGTGTGGTGCAGTTCAGCAACCGTAAAGTGGTCTGAAGCGACCTGGATGACAGGACAGGAGTCTTCAAAGTGGGTGACTCCCCCTGGGAGAGATAGTTCGCAAGCGTCTCTTCCACAGAGGGCATCCTCACATATCCCCGCTTGGCTAATACTTGCACATTTGCATAGTCTGAATGCTGAAAAGGGCAAATCCACGATAAAAAATGGCTTCTTCCCCGACTTCTCCACTTCAGCGTGGAGGTCGGGAAGAAATGGAAGGCTCAGGGGGAATGGCAAACATGACCTAAAGGGAAGCGCTCGTTCAGACTACCACAAACGACTTCCCATTTTTCACACCCCCAAGCCAGATCCAATCTGGTTGTGGCATGGGCCATGACATCCAGCAATTCCCTGTAAGCTAGCTGGCAGATTGAGAGAATTTAATAAACACACTTTCCTCAACCTCTTCAACCACGTCTGCCTCCTCCTGGCTGGATGGTTGAGCCTTCAGCAACATGCTATCTGCTGGATCGGATGACTCCAGAGACTGAACATCCTGATCCAACAGATTGCTTGAGCCCATGATTGAGGTGCAAGAAAGAGCCATCCCTTTCTTGAACTCCTCAGTGAGCTCGACCTGCGATCCCTATGACTGAAGCCTCCACTGTGCCACAGTTACAGCGGGGGATGAGCCGCAAAAATAGGGACAAATATGAACTGAGCTTTCTCAGATTCCAAAAATTAAGTACTTGTAATAAGATTATAGGCTATTAGCCACCAGTCATGAGCCTATCATTGAGACCCACACAGCATTTGATCACTGGATTTACGGAAATCATTTTTCACTTTTATGAAGTTTTCTCAACATTGCAACATAACAATAATATTAATTCATAGTTCTCTGATGTCGGTTAATGGTCACATGACTTGCCGGTAAACAAATCATTTTAGTAATACCTGTAGTTTAGTAACAGTTCAGAGGGGTGCTAAGAATTTGTGCATCAATAACTTTAATATCCTACATATATTGCATTTTATTTATTTCATTTTCCATTTTACCGTAAAACTACATTTACAAGGTCACATTAAAAAGTGTACATTGTTATTAAACACTACCAATTTTGAACAAAACTTTTATTATTATACTACCTTATCTGCCTTTTGAATCAATAATGCTTTATTGAAACCTGCTGACTGACAGTTCAATAGGTGTTATTTTTATTATATCTTTAAATGGTGAGTGTTAAGTAGGTTTCTGGACTATATTGACTGGTTCTGACTTAATTGGGATCATCACAGGGCATTGGTAAGAATGCACAAAAGTCCAATCACTGTTGTTTTAATAGAAAGTTCAAGCCATCTGACATACTCAATGCGGTGCATTTAACAGGTGTGTGTGATATAAGGTGTGGTTTTTTCAAAGTTATGCACATTCATCTATCTCTTTAATACACGCCAGCCCTCCACTGCTTCCAAGCGGAACATAACACCTTGCGTCAAACTCTTGGGACGGAAGTTACGATTGTAATTTGCAACCCACCTGTTCAGTAGTTTTCTGGACTGTATTGACTGGTTCTCTGACTTTATTGGGATCATCACAGGGCATCGGTAAGAACGCACAAAAGTCCAATCACTGTTGTTCAATAGTAGGTTCAATCAACATACTCAATGTGTGTGGTTTCTATAATAAAAACAGAAATATAAATAATCAGGTGACAGTAGGGCTGCACAATATTGGAAAAAAAATACATTGCGATATTTTTTTCCCAACGATATATATTGCGATATTGCAAGCCATCAATCCAGGCTAAAGTCAATAATTACCATTCCATGATATTAATAATTTCACTAAGCAAGCTTCAAAAAGGCCAATTAAATATTTTATTCCAAAATTAGAACATAGGCTATTTCTGTTAGAATTCGGTGAACGTTTATGCAATCCAACGTGGCGGCGCTCCTAACAGATGTTTGTTGTTCATTAGGCTATATAATTCCTCAAAATAAGTCAAAAATATTATTCTCTCTCTCTCTCTCTCTCTCTCTCTCTCTCTCTCTCTCTCTTCTCTATGTTTTCGATGCAGTGACGCGTTCATGTAAACGGCACCTAAAAGCTGTCACAAAGAACCAGCAAAAGTAATGATTATGAATATGTAAAATATTACAGTGAGACAAGTGTTTTCTGTAAAGATGAAGTTGACAATACTGACTCGCGATCTTCGCAGTAGTGATCGCGCAGGAGAGAAATGCACTTTTCATACGGATTACATAGTTTTATTTTGTTTTGAATGGTTCTGTTTAAAAGTAGGCCTAGAGATTTCTGTAGATATTTCTATTTTTTTATTATTTTTTTAGGTGTGTGAGGCCAGTAGGCTACCTTATACGCTGAGTTTCGGTTCATGGATGATAGCTTATAAGCTCCAGTTCAGTGATTATCCGTAAGCCTCCATGTCATGATTATGTCTGCTATATTTACTTTTTATTTATTAAATCCAGGAAACTGGATAATGAAACAGTACTGATCAAAATTAAGATAAAATGAATACAAAACGAAATTCGCTTTAAAGAAAGGCTTTGTGCTTTCTGTTTGAGGTCTCTGTGAAAGTTTTAAAGCAGTCTTTTAGTGCCGCTTTCATAACGGTCGCGTCCGTAATGGAGAACTGTACATAACGTTTTTTCCTCATAAATGCAAACAGGAAAAATAAAATACTTTTTTTTAAAAGACAACCATCCACAACTTTATAAAACTCCAGCAAAGTACCTCTTTTTGGTCAACATCCTCCTTTTTGTTGACGAAATAGTAGCCTGGTAATACCAAACTGGTAATGATCGACATGCCCCCACGTACGGAATAATTTTTTTTTAAATAACCCCTGAAATGATGACTTCTGGTGAATATTGTGGAAACTAATTGATATTTAGATAAATATATTTCATACATTATAGCATATTATAATAGGCCTACAACTTATTAGGCCTAGCCTATATTTATAGAATAGCAAGTAGGCCTAATCAATATACAAGACTGAACCACATAGATGTGAAATATAAAGGCTATCGTCATTTTGCCAACAATGAACCATGGATTTGTTTAGTTTATAATACGTTTTATTTTTAAATGTGCATGTCACCCCAGCAAAAAGCCATACAACAAACTCGTGTTTACTGTGTGCTACCCTGGTGATACCGTTCTCTTAATACACCATGGGTGCTACTACCCTTCACATCGCATGTTCCGGCGCTCATTCGTACATCGCGATGTCGATGTTAAAACAGAATATCGTTCAGCCCTTGTTGACAGTAATAAATTATAAACATTTAACTCAAAGAATAAACACGTGAGGATACAAGGCTATAAATGTAAACAATTGACTATTAATACATACATGAATATCGTATGTAATATTCACAATCCACATAAATATGGCTTAATGGTTTGTAGGCTACAGTTTAAACACTAAAGTAAACATGGAAAATATGAGTCGTTATCATTATTTAATCGGAACACACGTGCAAAGATAATGCACACAGTCATAGGCTACCGCTAACATTAGCTTCATGGAGATACGAATACACCCAACATCAGAACGTTTCAACACATATTAAAACAAATATCGATATAAACAAGGTAAGACCGTATATTATATGTGAAAATTAAACTTCCTTTCAAAGTTACGCACACTCATCTATAGCTTGAATACACGGGAGCCCTCCACAGCTTTCAAGCGGAACAAAACAATTTGCGTCAAACTCTGGGGACGGGACAATAAGTTACGACTGTTAATAATCCACAACCCACCAATAATAATTAACAACTGAGCCTTTAACAGTAGGCTACGCGAACCTTTTTTTTCTTCTTTAAAAAAAAAAAAAAAAAAGATTTTAAAAGAAAATCAATATTCTTTAAGCAATCTTTTTCAAAATATTTTCTTTTGGGTGAGTAGCCTAAATGATGCCATTATTTTCAATTTGGGATCAACCATTTCTTTAAGTTCTGGTAAGAACATATCAGAGAATACATGTAATTGGAAAGGCATGTAAAACTAATGTGTAATTATTTAGCACCGACCTTACTGATAAATCTTATTTCGTATCCTGGTACATTTAATATTAATCTTTTTTTCAGTTCCCACTTAATTATATTAAATTCATTGTAAAATCAATAACGCCCTCTGTTGGTTATAATGAGAACAGCCAGTCTAGTTCTGTAGTGCAGTCTGCAATGGACTACTTGTAGTACTTGCACAACTACTTCCGCGTTCTAGTTAGTAGCCTACAAATCGGGAGTTTCCGGTTAGAGCGTTCAGCGCACCTTCATACATAAAAATGCAGATTATCACTGTTTCATGGCTGCCAATTGATGAAAACAATGAATAATGGTCTTGAGCATGTTGAAATGTCCCTTTAAGCAGCGTATGTGTGTCTCCCTCTCTCTGCGGTCTGACTGCTATTTCACTCTCTCGTGCGGTGGAAATACTCTCGAGCGCTCACTCACTCACAGCCTGGCGCGTCCTGGGTGGAGAGAGAGTCGCGAACGCGCATGCAATCTAACGCGAGAACGCGCATTGTTATGGGTTCCATCTAAAAGGTGACAGACATGAAGGAAAATAGTCAGCGACTTTATTCATATGTAGGCCTATATGAGAATGGCTGTAGAAAAGGAACTGTATTGCACGAATTACTAATACGATGCCAACCGTTTCAGAGAGTCGATTACCACATTTTGATGTCCAATGACTACGAGAGTAATGAAGAGCAGACAGACTTACTATGTTGTTCTATTTTACTTTAAGAATGTTGGATAACAAATCAAATACAATGTGTAAATATTCACAGTCAAAAAATCACATAAATGTAAAAGAAAATGTACATATGAAGAGCGTAGGCCTACGCACAATAATAAACAAATAAACAATGAATTATTTCAACAAAGTTGAATTTCAAGGATACAGCTGGTCTGTGATTCGGCAGTGAAACAATGATTATAAGAGTCCGTGTTAGTCTCTTCGAAATGTAAATTATCAGTGATGTGAAGCTGTAGTCTCAGACCTTCCGATGAATGGTGAATCCTCTGCGACAATAAATGCAAGTAGACCTAGGATGTGTATCACTCGATGTATGACTCTCAAATGTGGTTCTACAATAAACAAATAATGTAATCAGTAACAGAAAACTGTATAGATATGCAATTAACACGGCAGAACTGCTGAGACGTTACAAGTATATAATGGCTGATCACGTATGCCGCTATTAACATAATATCTCACACGATCAGGTAACCACACTCTCATATAACAAAATATAATGTAGCAGCCGTACATCAAACTAAACAGTGAATAAGTGACACAATAATAATATAATGAATACTCAAAATGTAACTCACAATCTTCAATGACGCACATTCGAGAATCGTCACCATGGAAACTTCAGCACGAAGTTAATACCATCCGCTGCCAATGAAGACCACAAATATTCTTTCCTGCAGTTCACAAAGTGAAGGCGCTGCAGAAAGAGATTTTAATCAATCTTATTTACTGCCTTTCAGGGAAGATTGCAGGACTTCAACTTTCCCTCAGGATCCAAACCGAAACAATGATCCGCTCTCGCGCGCGCGCTCAGCTTAAGCCACGCCTCCTCACATTCAAATCAATGACCAACATAATAGCTGCACAGCCCTTGTAATAAATGAACATAAACTGAACATGGGCTTTTTTACAGCCGCCCCCAAATTTGGTAGACAAATTTGCCCGTAGTAAATCTACTACTGTGTATAATCTGAGCCCTGCGGTAAACCGGGTAATCTAATCAATCGGGCAACTGGTCGAGTGTAAGTATGATCTTTCACTTTAACAACAGCAGTTCTAACTCTACCATCAGAGCTAGGAATGATGGATGAAACAGTACCCACTCGCCAGAGCGCTCTCGGTAACTGCTCGTCAGCTATAAGGACTACAGTTCCAACTGTAATGTTCTCCCTCTCTCGATTCCATTTCTGACGTGACTGTAAAGTAGGCAGAAAGTCATGCACGAAATGCTTCCAGAAGTGATCACTGAGAATCTGGCTGTGTCTCCACCTCTTCCGGCTGAGCAGATCAGACTCAGGATAGACCACCTGAGGTAATGAGGAGTCAGGCCGCCCCATCAGCAATGAATTCGGAGTCACAGGATCTGGATCGGCCACATCACTGGAGACATACCCCAAAGGTCTTGAATTTAAGATACCTTCAACCTCTACTAATACTGTCCTCAAAACCTCTTCAGTGACAATCTGAGCGCCCAGTGTGGTCCGTAGGGCTGTTTTCACAGACCTCACTTCTCTTTCCCAGGAGCCCCCAAAGTGAGGAGCACTGGGAGGATTAAAGCGAAACCTGATCTGTTCTTTGGCTAGTTGTTCTCTGAGAGTGGGTTGTATCTGACTGAAAACTTCTTCCAATTCACGACTCCCACCTTTGAAATTGGTTCCCTGGTCAGATAAAAGTTCGTAGGGCTTCCCCCTACGTGAAATAAAGCGTCTGAGGGACAACAAGAATGAATCAGTGTCCATATGATCAAGTAGATCAAGGTGAACCGCTCGAGTGGTGAGACATTTATAGAGAATACCCCACCTTTTCTCTGTGCGACGACCCACCTTTATTGTAAAGGGACCAAAACAATCAACCCCAGTGGAATAAAAGGGAGGTTTGAATAACCTAAGGCTGGAAGGTGGAATGTCTGCCATCCTTGGAATTTCTGGTTGAGCCCTCCACTTTTGGCACTCAGGGCAGTAACGCTGATGTTTCTTAACTGCCTCTCTCCCTCGTAAAATCCAGAACTTCCGTCGTAGTTCGCCGAACACCCGTCCAGGACCAGGGTGAAGTAGTTGAGTGTCATAGTGCTTAATGAGGAGTTTCACCACTGGATGAGTCGGAGATAAAACCACAGGATGTAGAACGTCTTTGGCCAAGCTGTCACATCTTCTAAGTCTGCCACCCACTCTGATCAGGTTGGAATCTTTGTCATACTCAGGTGCAAGTCCTATCAGCCGACTGCTGGTTGGGAGTGTCTTTTCTTCCTTGAGCAAGGCAAAATCTTCAGGGAAGTCTTGCATTTGACAATGCCTAAGAAGAGTCAATTCTGCATCATGGAATTCATCTGCATCTGGTGGTTCTCTACTGCCAGCCGCCCCATGCAGGGACTGCACTGTGGCTTCTAATAGCTCTTGATAGCTATTGAATTGATGGTAGTCTGGAAGGTCAGGTGTTGCAGACTCGTTAAGCAATCCACTGAATACAGGTCTCTTAAGCTCCTGACTATCATCAAGGGTTTGACCTTCAGGTGCCTTTGGCCAATTGCAGCTAGATTGCATCAAGAAGGCTGGACCCTTCCTCCAGCGAGTGTCTTGAGCCAGTTGAGTCAATGCCAAACCACGTGTGATGTCATCAGCAGGATTAGTTGACGAATCAACGTAGCGCCAGGATTTTGGATCAGACAACTCTTGTATTTCACAGACTCTGACTCCAACAAATACTTTGTACCTGCAAGAATCAGATTGCAGCCACGTGAGGACTGTGGTAGAATCAGACCAATACACAACGTTGTGGATGTCTAAAGTCAGCTCTTTCTTCAATACAGCACCCAGCTGTGCTCCTGTCATTGCAGCACAAAGTTCTAAGCGTGCGATGGAGAGCTGCTTCTTTGGAGCGACTCTGGATCTTGCGGCCAAAAAGGCTACCTCAATATTGTTCTGATCGTCCTCGGTACTTAAGTACGCAACAGAGCCATAAGCTCTCTCAGAAGCATCGCAGAATACATGAATACTGCGGCTCTTGACTGCATTCTGTGTGCTGGAGCTGTAGCATCTGGGCTGAGAGATCTCTGATAGCTGAGGGAGCTCATTCTCCCATTGCTGCCAAGCAGTCAGTAATTCAGCAGGGAGGCAAGGGTCATCCCAGCCTCGTTTCTTGCCCCAGAGCAATTGCACAATGATCTTAGCCCTTGTAGTGAAAGGAATCAGATACCCAAGGGGATCATACTGCTTTGCGAGTGTGCGGTAAATCTTACGCATGGTGGTTTCACCTTCCTCTTTCTGGTATGGTTTGTAGCCCAAAGTATCAGATTTGCAGTGCCATATCAGTCCGAGGGTACGCTCTTGAGGATTGGCTGTTTCTTGGTTAATCCAGATCTCACTGCTCTTTGATTGTAGCTCAGACGGAAAGTGGTTAATGACCGTAGGAACATTACTGGCCCATTGTCGCAACTCAAATCCACCCTCCATTAGTTGGTGCTGTAATCTGTGTACTAGTTTCTTGGCCTGTTCTTCATTTGGTACACTTTTTAGACAGTTGTCTACATAAAAACTGTGTTCAACAGTTTGACGCACTTCATCTGTTGGTTCAAGGTAGTTCCCTACTTGCGACTGAAGGGCAAATGTAGCACAACAGGGGCTACAGGTGGTTCCAAAGGGCAAAACTTCCCACTGATAGATTGTTGGAGTCTCAGCAGTATTGCCATTACGCCACAGAAATCGGAGGAAAGGCTTGTCTTCATCAAGGAGACGGACTTGATGAAACATGCCTCGCACATCGCTACAAACAGCTACAGGGTGCTCCCTGAAGCGGAGGAGAACTCCCAACAAGCTTGCCCCGAGAGTAGGCCCAGGTAAGAGATACTCATTCAGAGACTGGCCTTGGAACTCAAAGGAGCAATTGAATACAATACGGTCCTTACCATTATGATGGACCATATGGTGTGGTATGTACCACGAATGAGGACTCAATTCACACTCCTTGGATGATAGTGGGGAGACGTAGCCTGCCTGCAGCAACTTCTGAATTTCAGCATTATAAGTGGCGGCCCTTTGTGGCTCTCTGGATAACCGTCTCTCCGTGCTACATAGGAGAGCCAGGACAGCTTCCTTTGGAGCATTCAACGGGGGAAGTGACTCTTTCCAGAGTAATGGGGTAGCGTATCGATTGACTCCATCCACACTAACTCTAATGGTCTTTTCTTCCAGAATACGGATGGCTTCTGAATCTTGACGCGAGCGTGTGACCACCTTATCGGATCGATAAGGCAAAACGTCCAGTTTCCACAGCTTTTCAACCTGGTTAAAGAGGTCAGAATCTGGTGTCACACAAGAAACAAAGAGACATTCCTGTGGCTGAAGACGAGGGCGAAGAAATCTTGATGGACCTTGCAATGTCCACCCAAGTCTCGTATGCACAGCTGCTGGTCCACCTTTGGGCCCCAATATCACTGGTTCCACCGGCGTGATCAAATGTGGATAGTCTGAACCTATAAGCACTAATGGTTGTGCTTGATTGATATCGTCCAAGGGCAGGTCTCTAAGATAGCGATACTTTTGCTGCAAGTCAGTGATGGGATAAGTATGCTGGACAAGACCTAGGTCCTTGGCTGTAAAGGCTCCATGAATTTGGAATGATCTGTCAGGTTGTGAAGCTGGAGCTATAGAGAAGGACACCGAACTTCCCCGTATGGTGTGAACCTCATGCCTCACAGTACGAAGAGCTAGATCTTCAACTGTACCTTGAAGGCCTAAACGTTGAGCGGCCTCATGCAGCAGAATCGTTCGCTCTGAACCGTCGTCCAGTACAGCGTAGGTCTCTAGCGACTTGTCTCCATTCTGAATCACAACTCGACTCAATTTAAGTAACACCTGCTTTCCGCTTGTAGAACGGTCAAGATACAAGGTCTGAGAAGTGGAACTCACGGGACCTGTGCCCTCTGACTCTCTGATGTTGCCTTTCCCACTTGAATCTGAGCTGGCATTAACATCATGAAGAACCTCAAGATGTTTTCTATCGCATTTCTTGCACTTTGCTTTCAATGTACACTTTGAGGTCTGATGACTTCGGCCGCATCTCCAGCATCTACGGCCCATTTTAATCCAATTCTCAACCTGCTCCTTGTTCAAAAGCTTAAAGTTTGAACACTGATTCATGTAATGCTGGATGGTATCGCAGAACGGACAATATATTTTGGGCTTCTCCTGCATCCTATCTGAGGACACTGACCCTGTCTTTGAGTTCTCTACTGACTCTCCCTTATGCTCGCCTCCATGCAGAACAGTAGTCAGCTTTCGAGGTGGGAAACCATACTTCTTGTCTTTGCGGGGGGCATGTTTCTCATAATCAGGGTATGAGCTGTACTGGGTTCCCTCCACCTGCACGCGAACCTCATATTCAAGCCAATCTGCCAAGTCAAGCAAAGTAGGAATTGGAGTCTGAAGAGGGTTAACAAATCTCTTAAAGTTGGCTCTTAGGTCATAAGGTAACTTAGCTAAGAGGCGAGATACATGAGAACCGCACTTCAACTCAGTCCAACCTGAGCTACCCAACTGATTCAACATTCCAACTAATGCCCGCACACGAAGAGCGAATCCCTTGAATGCCTTTACATCACCACTCTTAATTGTGGGTCCATCCATTAAACTGGTGATCCGCTGCAATGCCAGCTGATGTGGTTGTCCATACATGTCGGTAAGAGCTCGCATAGTGTCACTAAAGGGAAAACGACTGTGACTGTAAGAATCTGCAACAAGTAAAGCATCTTCCAATTTCAAATGATCCATTAATATTTGAAACTTAAAAGATTCAGAAGCGTCGTCAGGCAGTACGTTGCCTAAAGCGAGCTTAAGTCTGGCGAACTCTCGTGGATCATCATGAATGAAATTTGGGATTGTTGGTGTAGGCCCACGATATTGCACTCGCAGCGTGTGCAAAGAACGGTTAAGATCTTGATCCAAAATTGGATATGAATGATCAGACGGATATAACCGTCCGTTGCCAGGATAGTTCTCAGTTTTAAGATTACGTTGAAATAGAGGAGAACGGTCAGCTAAGGCAGTTCCTTGCAAAGTGTGCACTCGGCCCCCATAGTATGGATCATGAAGATTTCTAATGGGCCGATACTCTGAATGCGAATGACAAGTATGTGCATCGGCAGGAGCATGACCGAAAACGCGAGGGGGGTAAGATGAAGGATGGGGCTGCAACAACATGTCATCATCATACTGACAACAAGGAGGATTCGACTGACTCTGATGCAAACCACGGACTTTAGCAACTCGGCCAGGAACGTGTTGCGGTGTGTCATTCGCCCAATGAGGAGGTTCAGTATACTGAGGTGTGGACTGACCTGAATGTAATTGGCTACCACTGAGTTCACCTACTCTCTTTAGACGATTAGTAAGATCTTCAATAAGATCTTGATAACCATCACGACGTGCGTGCAGAGAATCATCCCTAGGAGGCACCAATGGCACATACTCAGATTGACCTGGATTTCGATCATCCTGATGTGAGGCCAACATACTTGTAGCCATCGGTGTAGAAGATACCTCATTTCCCGCACTAGGTGATTGCCGTGAGGGTGATGAAACCTGTAGTGGAGCTGACACAGGGGAACTAGCGATTATATCTGAAATACGTTTCACATCTTGCCGCAGCTGCTTACTCTCCTCTCTCATTTCACGAATACATGAGAGAATATCAGCATTCATTACCGTATTGACCTGCTCGTCTGCAAATGTGAGTTGCCTCTGAGGATAACTAACCTCATAGTCCTGAAGATACAACGGCTGTCGAGTAATTCTGCGTGGCCTTACCACCTCATCCTCTATCATTCCCTCTCTAAGTCTGGACATCATCGCTGAAACGGTTAAAGCATCCGGCTCGAAGGACCATTAAATGTAGAAAAGGAACTGTATTGCACGAATTACTAATACGATGCCAACCGTTTCAGAGAGTCGATTACCACATTTTGATGTCCAATGACTACGAGAGTAATGAAGAGCAGACAGACTTACTATGTTGTTCTATTTTACTTTAAGAATGTTGGATAACAAATCAAATACAATGTGTAAATATTCACAGTCAAAAAATCACATAAATGTAAAAGAAAATGTACATATGAAGAGCGTAGGCCTACGCACAATAATAAACAAATAAACAATGAATTATTTCAACAAAGTTGAATTTCAAGGATACAGCTGGTCTGTGATTCGGCAGTGAAACAATGATTATAAGAGTCCGTGTTAGTCTCTTCGAAATGTAAATTATCAGTGATGTGAAGCTGTAGTCTCAGACCTTCCGATGAATGGTGAATCCTCTGCGACAATAAATGCAAGTAGACCTAGGATGTGTATCACTCGATGTATGACTCTCAAATGTGGTTCTACAATAAACAAATAATGTAATCAGTAACAGAAAACTGTATAGATATGCAATTAACACGGCAGAACTGCTGAGACGTTACAAGTATATAATGGCTGATCACGTATGCCGCTATTAACATAATATCTCACACGATCAGGTAACCACACTCTCATATAACAAAATATAATGTAGCAGCCGTACATCAAACTAAACAGTGAATAAGTGACACAATAATAATATAATGAATACTCAAAATGTAACTCACAATCTTCAATGACGCACATTCGAGAATCGTCACCATGGAAACTTCAGCACGAAGTTAATACCATCCGCTGCCAATGAAGACCACAAATATTCTTTCCTGCAGTTCACAAAGTGAAGGCGCTGCAGAAAGAGATTTTAATCAATCTAATTTACTGCCTTTCAGGGAAGATTGCAGGACTTCAACTTTCCCTCAGGATCCAAACCGAAACAATGATCCGCTCTCGCGCGCGCGCTCAGCTTAAGCCACGCCTCCTCACATTCAAATCAATGACCAACATAATAGCTGCACAGCCCTTGTAATAAATGAACATAAACTGAACATGGGCTTTTTTACAATGGCTATGGTAATTTTTTTTACTGAAAAATAATTTACAAATAAACAAATAGGAAGTCATACATAGGCTACTGTTGTATAATAAACATATGGATATAAAAACACATGAAAAACAGATTAAAAAACTGTCCATCCATGATATGCAAAAATATAATTGGGTTGTCCAGCAATTCAAGTAAAACAAATCTTAATGCTATGCCAAAAAATGACATTTTATCGGTGCTTCCTATTTTGTTGCATCAGTTTAATTGGGAGATCCATGAGAACACCTGTGCAAAAAAAACGGGGTCCATAAAGAGAGGGTTTACTAAGCAGGGGTTTACTTCACCACTACTGAGCACCTTTGGGATGAATTGGAACAGAGTCAGGCCCACATCATCACCCAATGGTAGTGCCTGATCTCGCTGATGCTATTGTTTGAAGAAACCCATATCTGAATGGACCACATATACGTTTGGATCTGTATTATAGATCAGGGCCCGTATTCATAAAGAATCTTAATGCAAAGAGTAGCTCCTAGTGACAAAATTCTAAGAAAATTCTTAGAAATGTGGGCGTTTACTCTTAAAATTAAAGAAAAACTCCTAGTAAAGAAAAAAGTAATTCAGAAAGCATCTTAACCCTTAAAAGAGGTCTTAAGGTCAAAATTGTTAGGAGCACGGACGAGGACTTTTAAGAGGCTTAAGAGTTTCTTTAGCAGAGGAGAAAATGTCAGAAAGACGAAGAGGGAGAAGAAATGTGTTGCAGACAATGGATGACAGTGAGGTAATAAGACGCTATAGATTAGATCGTGCAGGGATCATGTTTGTGACTGATCTTATTAGAGACACGCTAATATCTCCGATACAGCACAGAAATGCCATAGCGCCTGAAATGAAAGTAATCGCTACATTACGATATTTGGCAACTGGGAAAATTCCATGTTTGATACATTAAAACCAACATTCAAACCACCGCTTAAATAGACATGCCAGCAATCAGTGTAACTGGAAAGAGTGGAACAATTTTTATCATTCTAAGCAATCAAATACCTTATAGGAAATCAACAGCATGGTAAATAAAAAAAGGATTTATATACACATATATAATGTGTGTGTGAGTGTGTGAGAGAACGATCAAATAGGAAAAATTACGCATGTAAGTTCAAAGTGGAGGCTTAGAATAGACCCTATACTTAAAATCACTTTTTTTTTTTTCTTGGACAACCAACCAATCACAGTCTTCAAAAGATTGTGTCATACATAGCAACGGGGTCAACCCCGCCTCCTCACTAAGATAAAAGTTTTTGTATTTTCCTTACTCAGAGTTGCTCTCAGATCGGTCCCGAATCGCTCTTAAGCTAAGACTCCTACATAAAAGTTTTTAAGCTAAATTAAGAGTTTTCTGAGAGGATTCTTAGAATCTTTATGAATACGGGCCCAGGGGCCGTATTCACAAAGAATTTTAAGGCTAAAAGTAGCTCCTAACTGGCGAATTTAGGAGCAACTCCTAAAAATAATGGGCGTGTCACTCGTAACTTTAGGACTCCTAATTTTTTTGACTAAGAGTAATTCACGAAGCATTTTAGCCCTAAAAGTAGCACCTAAGCCTGGGACAGCTTAAAAGAAGTCGAGAGGACTCCTAACTCACTAAGACCTATTCACAAACCGCTTTTTGTGGCATTTCACGTTGCGATGTTTTGAAATGCGTACGCGGCGGCTACAGGAGCTTCCAATCGCGAGGGAACAATTTTGCATTGTAGGCATAACTAGGGATGCAATAACGCCACCAACAACAACCAAAACTAGGCTACTCATTGCATGTAAACTAATTGTAACGTTTCATTGTGAATCAAATTAAAATGTTCTTCTCTTTGCAAATGTAGGCAGAGGCATATAGTGACAGATTAATTCAATAATGTTGCAAAGATATTGCATCAATCCATATGTTTCATTAGGCTACTAGGCTATTTGTTTTGCCTTACTCTTTATTCATTTAGGCTATTTATTCAGTTATTCATCATCTTCCGTCCTTCGCACTACTTGTGTAGCGCACGCATTCTCAGACCTGTCACCTGTCACTCATCATCGTACGGGAGGTGTTGAAATCATTCCCGCGTTACAATCATCAACCAATCAAGGTGGTCACTTCAATCAAGCTCGTGCATGAGTAATGACGTCATCCATAGCAACGAAGACTCACTCTTAGTTTAGGAGTTGTCATTTTTTTTACTAAGAGTAGGTCTGAAAGGCGTTGTGAATAACTTTTAAGAGAAAACTCCTAGCTATTAGTGCGATTTAGGAGTACTCCTAGTGGTAAGATAAAATGCTTTGTGAATACGGCCCCAGGGGCCTGTTTCAGAAAGGAGGTTAAGTGAAAACTCTGAGTATGTTAACCCTGAAATGAGGGAAACTCTGGGTTTTCTGTTTCAGAATTGGAGGTGTGTTAAACCCGAGAAAGCAGAGTAAGTCAAGCCCGTTTCTGAAAGAGAGGTGACTTATACTCAGAGTCAGTTACCATGGTAACTTACTCTATGAACCTAACCTGGTCGGGAGCAGGTTTTCTTCGGTAAACCCAGAGTTTCTTTCGGTCTCCTCCCCTTTTTTTAAAGAGGAAGTGGTGTTTAAACACCTCATTCATTCTTTCAGTACATTTTTATTAATAAAATTAATCTTTTATTAATAAATAAAATATTGCTATTTTTACTGTTGTTGTTTTTTCCCAATTTTTTTAATAAGATGAAGTCTATATAACTCTTTAACTGGCAACTGAAAATACAGTAGTAGATTATAGTTACATAATGTAGTTCTAAACAAATTCTACAGAATTAAACTGTGGCATTTACTGAAAATCACTGAACTGTGTTCATCTGCAACAGAAGTTGATGGACCGTCCTCCTGCTGTTCTTCCACACTCTGGGGAAGAGATAAGAGTACCCGTTTATACTTAGATTTAAACTTAGATTCTATAGGCTACTCCACATAAAAATGTGAAAAAATCTGAATGTGTAGATTGTTTGATGTGTAGACACATAATATTAACATTACCTCTGTAGGCCTCTCTGTGGCAGCAGAAACGCTTTATCCCCATCGTCCTGTGAAGATGAGCATTTGGCCGAGTACACTTTATAACACTATTTGTCAAGTTTCTGGTGTATTGAGTAGGCTACTTACAACTGCCTGGGGTTCTGTTGGGACAGGAGGCTCCAAAAGACAGATATTACCATCAGAATGTGTTGGGACCAACAAAAAACCCAACCCAAAGTAAAATAAATGGAAATATCAAAAATAGCCTATATAAAAAATAACACATATGTAAACCTCTTACATTTTATGAAGTCCCTTGGATCTTCGGTAGTGACTGGCTCTGATGAAGTCCCTCCAGGAATTCCCTCAGCCACAAATGCTGCTGCACTGCTAGACACTGGATGCTATTTAGTTATTTAATATGTTTGTAAAGTCAGGTAGCCTACACCCATGATATGCTCAAGCCTTACTTGATTGAATTATGTTTTTATATTTAATTTTCAGCTGCTGCCATGTTCTTTTAATGCCTGCAGGATTGCACCTACATGAAAATTAAAATTAGGTTGAATAACATAGGCTACTGTTCTTTCAGTTTCACCTCTGATATTATAACAGTTAGGTAAGTTACTCTAAAATAGTTATTAATTACTAACTACAAATGACATCTTCAACAGTGTAATTAGATTAATGTAATAATGACTATCTTTAGAAAGTATTGGTCTACTTATTACTAATGACCAAATCCCATATCAACCTCAACCACTTGAACAATACAAGGAGAGACAAGAAACTGCCCTTTTAATGCTTTCAAATAAACGATATACAATTGCATGAATTATTCTTGAATTGACCAAAGTGTGTAGAGGGAGAAGGTTACATTAAAAATATACCTTTTAAAAATGCATGTTAAATACACAGAATTGTTCTATAGTCTATGCAGTATTTAATGCAATTAAATCAGATTTTACTTTAAATCACAGAAGAATTAAGAGTAATCCCTTTAAGGCGAGACACGGCAGGCAAAAACATCGTTTTTTTTTTACTGGTCAATTTTGAGATTTGGGGATATTTGTCTTCAATAACACGTCTTCTTTCAGACTTGTGTTGAAAAAAAAGTCCGAAATACACATTTAGGTCTTTATTTTATTACACTTTGTCTGTTTGCGTCTGTAGATTTCTCATAAATTCAACAAAAGTTCGCGTTCTTAATCACCGTGCTGCTCTGCGATCTCTGCCGTCAGCCTGTCATCAGAAGCACCGTTAAGGCCTCATTATACTTCTGCGTCGGACCTACACCGGAGCCTATACGCCGTAGGCAACGTGTTGGTTTTAATTTATACTTCTGTGTCGTTGTCCGCGTTGACGCGCACCTGGGGAGCATGTTACCCCGAGGGAGGGGTTCTGGCAGACCAATCACAGCGCTTGTGTCCACGTAGAATTGACGCGTTGTTACATTTTTGGAGAGGTGCACGTCAGGGTACGCCGAAGGGTACGCGCGCTACACACAGCCTACGACGTAGCTACGGCGGCAGTTCGACGCAGAAGTATAAAACAGGCTTTAGGAAGCTCTCTCTCTTGTGTACAATCCTGTCGGATCCAAATATGGTCATTTCCTTTCTATCAGCAACCAATCGTGAAAGTAAAAGGGCTGAATGCGCAATCTCATTGGCTGATGAAAAATCTTTAAAGCCCGTTTTCTCAAAATGACTTTTCTCTCATACTCCAAGTCCGAAATCTCCACTTCAGTAGCACACTGTTAGCAATTGATGTAATTTTTACAATAAATTTTACAACAACATATTGTATTCATTTTTTTATTGTAAATGTAGATGCATGATGGGAAATTTATGGACAGTCCTGTAATTTTATTGTAACTACACTGTAGAAGCATTATTTTACAGCCGCCGCATAGCATTGTGGGATAGCTGCTGTTTGAATTTTGAAATTGCGCGGCCATGGCGGCCAACGGTACCAGAGAATCAAACATTTTTGGAAGAAGAACACATCTCAGGTATGAAACGTTAACATGAAATATATCATATAAGTATATGGATATATTAATACCGTTGATATGAGTGAGTGCTGCTGATTGTTTCATTTGGTATATTTCAGTGACATTAGCTTCAGTGACGTTCGCCCCGAGTCGACTAAAAAAAACAACCTGAACTGACCGCGGTGAAGTGGCGTATTCTTACTCAATCCATACGGAAAAGGACCACATGCAGGTGTAAAGGTACGAGATATTCTCAATTTTCCGTTTGGTATATTTCAGTGACATTAGCTAGACACGTTAGATCCCTAGAATGTTGGCTCAACTCGCCCTGACTCGACTCGCTCACTCCCGGTATAGTAAACAACCTGAACTGACAACGGTAAAGTGGCGGCGTCTTACACACAATCCATAAGGAAAAAGGTAAGTTACCACATCAGGTACAAGACACTAGATATTCACGATGGAAAAACAAACATGGTGAGTAGAATCGAGTCGAGCTGAGCTTGTAATGTAACGTTAATGGAAAACCACCACAATGACGATAGCTCAAATGACGTTAGCCCAGACTGTAAAAATAAGCATTAACGTTTGCCCGGTAAGCTTCCTTAGCTCAGGTTATCATTGCATTGATTACACTTGCTACCGGACAGGCTGTTGTAACGTTATTAGGACTTCTGTTTTGCTGTCTAACCGGGGGTCTTGAAGTCGTGGTGGTTTGCACACTAACTTTAGCATAAACGTAGCTTGCAGATTTTACGGTCACTGAATAACGTTACTTAGAGAATTAAATTAAGATACCAGGATTTTAATTTAATTAATATTTAAAATAACGAGATTGAAATATGGGCTTTAATTAAATGACAATGTTGGTATCTTCATTTAATTCTGTAAGTTAGCTATAACGTTAACTGTGATAAAAGCTGAATATAGCATCTGGTATGTTCAGATGTTATAACTTTACTTTGTGCTTGGCCAACCAGTCCAGGGTGAAAAAGCAGTCATGTAAGGTAAGCTGTCTTTATCTAAAATAAACTGCGCGTGCGCAACTTAAACCAACCGGCATCGTCATTAAATATTATGTTTTCGGATCCTGGGTTCTGTTGAAAGGGTTTCACTGCTCTCTTTGTCTTCAGAGAAGGCAGCAAATTATCAGGAGTATTAAAATCAAGTTAAACATTTTGTTTGTCTCAAATTATATGTGGCTGCCTGGCAGACTGTATGGAATATTAAAATAATAATAGATTTGTAATTGGTATTTGTTGTGTAATTGGTAGCCTAATACATTTGGTAATGTTTACATTTTTTATTCCCTAGCCCTCTGCCACAGCTGCTGATATCCAGAGAGAGACCCTACCAAGCACACCCTGCTTAATTGTAAAAGGTATATTCTTCCCTAAATGAAAATTACCCCATGATTTACTTACCTCCAAGCCATTCTTTCAGACAAATACAATCTGAGTTATACAAAAAAAACACGCAAAAAAAAAAAAAACTGACACTTCCCAGCTTTATAATTGCAGTGGATCAGTTTGAAGCTCAAACAAGTGCATTTATCCATCATAAATGAGCTCCACGCAGCTCTGAGCGGTTAAAAATAGGCCTCCTGAAGCGAAGAGTTTGTGTAAGAAAAATATCCATATTTAACATGTCACAAAGTAAAATTCTAGCTTACGGCCATACACAGTCTACTTGCATTCAGAGTGCAACTTACACAACTTATGACGTCAGAAGTAGCGTAGTGCGTCATGGCGTAGTGTAAATATCAGCAGTACGTTGCATAAGTTGCGCTTTAGAGTAAAATCTGTATGTTATTGTTCTTTTGGCCGGAAGCTAGTAATTTTACTTCATGTAAGAAAAATATTAATATTTAAAACTTAAACTCATTGCTTTGCTTCAGAAGGCCTTTATTAATCCCTCAGAACTGTGTGAAGCACTTTTATGATGGATAGATGGACTTTTTTGAACTTCAAACTGATGTTGCAATCCACTGCCATTATAAAGCTCGAAAGCATCAGAGTGTTTATTAATATAACTCCGATTGTAAATATATTGTGAATTTTATCCGTTTCAGGTCAGGATTTCTTTTTCAAATGGTTAAAATGTGCATTAAAAAGTTGGATGGAGGCCCAGCTATTACTGTTAAGTGTTTGTTCTACCTAGAGTTGGTATTCCCATGCAGGACATTTATGTGTAAACAGAAGAGTCTGACGGACAGCAGTTTAAAGGGATAGTTCACTCAAAAATAAAAATGCTGTCATTATTTACTCTTCCTCAAGTTGTTCCAAACCTGTATGACTTTCTCTCTTCTGCTGAACACAAAAGAAGATATTTTAAAGAAGGTTGGTAATTAAACAGTTGCTGGTCCCCATTGACTTCCATAGTATATATTTTTTTGTCCTACTAAGTAAATGGGGTCCATCAGTCGTTTGGTTACCGACTTTCTTCAAAATATCTTCTTTTGTGTTAAGCAGAAGAGAGAAAGTCATACAGGTTTGGAACAACTTGAGGAAGAGTAAATAATGACAGCATTTTCATTTTTGTGTGAACGGATAGTTTAACATTACGACTTTCATTAATTAATTAAATAAAACATTTTGAAGTGTGGTTAAGGTATTTAGCAGATGCTTTTGTCCAAAGCGTCATTCGATATACAGTGCATGCATGCATACAATGACATTATATATTTACAAAAAAACAATGTAAAAGCCAATGTAATTCTAAATGTTATGTTGTTAATATTAAATAAATACATCAAAGTAATTTTCTTTTATGACAAAGTAGGAATAGGTTACTTTTGTTTTTTACACAGTATTTGTCATTATTTAACAGATATGAAAACTTAAAACTTTTTTTCCTCTCGGCTTTCAGAACTTTTTGTGGAGTCAACTCCCAGACGGGCTGCAAAGCAGAGAAGAGATACGGGCTCAACGCACCGGTTTACACCCTCCTAAGAAAACAGTTTTTAATAAAAGATTTAAAAGAAATCATTGTTGTGTTTTTAATTGCCTAATACGGATAATTACAGCATTGTTTTGTGATATTTACAAATAACAGGATATAGTACATTGAATTACAATATAAAATTCTGTCCTGTGAAAATACAGGAAATTCCTGGCAACTGAGTTGCAGTAAATATACAGTAAATTGAAATAAATTACAGCATTTTACTGTAATAATGCTACTATAATCACAGTAGCACTGCTGTATAAATACATTACTTTATTGTAATTATAAACAGTAATAATCCTGTATATTACTTGCTGTAAATTTACTGCAATTAGTTGCCAGGAATTTCCTGTAAAATTACAATAAATTTTTAACAGTGCACCTATAGAGCTGGTAAGTCCCGCCCCTTCCGTAAAACCCCGCTGGACCTCAAAGTTGAAAAACCGTCAATGCAAGTGAATGGGAGAAAATAATTATTTTCTGGTCCCGTTTGAATTGTGCCATGAATGTGAACATATGTTGTCTGTGAATTTTTTATATAATCTTTCATGTTACGAGTTTGACAGTATATGGTATGATTCTTCGGCTAGCAGTTGTGGAAGAGACATAACGAGAAAGACTACATGTCGCCTATGTGACGTCACCCCATAAAGTTGACTTACCCGTGGTTTTCGCCAACCTCAACGATTTTGTTCTCTCCCCGAAAGAAGGCGGTGAAGTGCACCAAAGACACAGCCATGTTTAGCGGGATCCGTGAGCTAGTGTCCGTGTGCTAGTGGTGGTGGCGTTTCAAACGCGTCGAAAGCAGCGATGAGTTGTAGTCCACAAAGTGCTCTCACACAAAGTCTAACCGTATCAAACTTCTACCCGCTAAATTGTAGCATTCTTCACACGAAAGATTATATAAAAAATTCACAGACAACATATGTTCACATTCATGGCACAATTCAAACGGGACCAGAAAATAATTATTTTCTCCCGTTCACTTGCATTGACGGTTTTTCAACTTTGAGGTCCAGCGGGGTTAGCGGAGGGGGCGGGACTTACCAGCTCTATATACACCAAACTTTCCAGTCTTTTACCTAGTTATATTATGAAGACATTTACAGAGGGATTTGTAAATATATTATTCTTAGCCTGATTTATATAACATTTTATTCCAAAAAACATGGCGAAAATAATTTTTTTAAGGCTATTGACAATATTTTCTGATTTACAGGATAACAAAAGTAGATAATCCATAAATCCCTCTGTAATTTTTTTCCCATCTAATATGTGAACACAATGAAAAAATAATTTTTAACCTGGCTTTATCCAATACTCAGATATCGTTTTTTTAAATATATGCAAATTAGTGCATATTTGATTAGATATTGCCTGATTTGCATATTTAAACATTAAATTACAGAAAACTTGTAATACATTTTTTTCTCATCTTAATGTAGGTAATCAACTGGGAAAGTTTCATGGTGATATCTGCTAGTTAAAAAATGTACCCTATTCACCTGTAGTGTCTCGCCTTAATTAAATTACAGTATTTAGATTACTTGGTAATTAATTACACCCAACTGTATAACAGTAGGCCTAATTAAAATGTAAACTTACGCATTGACTCGAGCAACTATTTTCTTTCAAGCTAAGTCTCTGTCCTTCGCTGCTTTTTATTTAAAAAGAAGAAATATGCAGACCTCTTTTTGTCTGGCGCTGTTGCCATGGTGACTCATAATATCTGCACTCCATTGAAAATGGCTTTTTATAGTTGTGGTGCACGTGCTTAACTCAGAGTCAGTCAACTCAGAGTTGATTGAACTAACTAATTTCAGCTGTTCTGTAACCGAAAACTCAGAGTTTCCCATCTCAGGGTAAGTCAACTCAGAGTTCAAGTTTTAACTCAGAGTTGTTTGAACCTCCTTATTGAAACAGGCCCCAGATCAGTGCCATAAATCTTAAGATTTATTTGAGTATTTTTGTTGTAATTTCTATCACAGCTAATTGTAACTATTTATTGTTTTAATTTTTAGATTTTTTTTTTAATATTAACAAATAAGCAACACTCTCTTCTGTTCATCATGTGATAATATACACAGATTTTGTTCATAGCATACAGAATTTAACTCTTATGTAAAGTAAAAGCACTACAGCATGACTGTATAAAAAGTGTACACACATAATACATAAAGCAATGATATTTAACATCACTTTGTAGATACATACGGCATTTACCATTTACACAACAACATGTACTTTGTTAAATCGCCCTGCAAAAACATATCCGCCAAGAACATAATGTGATTAATAAAAGTAACATTAATGCATTGCATACATGTGCAGAGCTGGTAAAATTAGAGGTGGATTAGTACCCCCAGGGGCTCCTGGGCACTGAAGCTCATGGGCCCCCCTCCCCTACCTGACAACCACACTCTCCAAAGGAACACACACACACACACACACACACACACACGCACACGCACACACAATACTAAGGCCCACCAGGTGTGGGATTTGACATGCCAATCACTATTGGTCAAAAGTTGAATGATTGGTTCACAAGACAATGATATAATTCTTTTTGTTTGTTTAGTCTTTTTTTAAAAGTAGAGCTGCACGATTTGGGGAAAATGTTATATTGCGATTACTGAGGTCAATATCGTAGCGCCGTTGTCCTCAGACTGTTGTGAGTGAAGTATATGGTTCTGCAGTTGGTTAGTATTGGAGAAAACAGGTAGCACCCCGCACTCCGCTTGGAGGTGCATCTCAAGTGTTTACGCAGACTTTTTTTTGGTGATAAAAATGCCATTGTACATGGTTGGAGATATACAGTGTACAGTATATTGAAAACTGTCATATGATGCTTAAGCAGTGCTGTGTTAAAAAAGGATGTTTGTAAATCCTGTTAAAATGATCACACACTCCATGTTTATATGGTCACGATCCAAACAGTAAAAGTGACACTGAAGCTGTGTCAAATGCAGCACTAAAAATACGTTGAATTATGTCAAAAAGACTGAGAGTTCAGCCAGATCTTAGCAGATATACAGTGGCATCTGTCATAAGGACTTTTCGACAGGAAAACAGGTAAAAGAAGATCTGTCTACAGTTACAGTAATCAGCCGCTTATTGTATGCACCATATCAGCACTTGTGATACCCCTTCCTGTGACATTGTACAGTAAGTTACATGTAGTATTCTCTACATAGAATTGAGGGTCGGGAACGACAAGGAGGAAGGGGGCCGATATTCATGCAAGAACAAGAGAGAGAGATAATAAACATGGTTTTGGCCAATAATGCTATCAGGCTCTGAGAACTACAAGCAAACATTATTGGTGACCATGCCATTTTCAATAATGTCCATCAGGTCTCTCAGTCAACACTGGCACGCATCCTGAAAAGACATCAGGTTCAAATGAAACAACTTTATCGAGTGCCTTTTGAGCGGAATTCAGAGAGGGTCAAACGGCTGCGGGATATGTGAGTATGTGGAGGTTTGTATTGTTCACTTTAGCACTGTGATGTTGCATACTGCACACATGAATTTTTTACATTGACTGTATACTAGACCTATCCTGAACTACACAATCTTGTCTTTCACTGTATTTCAGAGAGTTTTGCAGATGGATGCTGAGGAAATCCTGCATGAATTCATATATATTGATGAGGCAGGGTTCAACCTCACAAAAGCAAGAAAGGAGAGGCAGAAATATCATTGGCCACAGGGCTATAATCAATGTCCCAGGGCAACGTGGGGGTAACATCACCCTTTGTGCTGCCATTTCACAGCATGGGGTTCTCCTCCGTCATGCCAAAATGGGCCCTTACAACACACCTCACATTCTCGCATTTTTGGACCGATGGCACCACATGGTCACAGCAGGTGATGAAATGCACCAGAGGCAATACACTGTCATCTGGGACAATGTGTCATTCCACCGGTCTGCTATTGTCCAGAACTGGTTTCAACACCATCCACACAGTTGACAGTACTATACTTCCACCATACTCTCCGTTTCTAAACCCTATCGAAGAGTTTTTCTCTGCATGGCGGTGGAAGGTTTACGATCTCCAGCCCCAGGCTCAGGTACCCCTCATTCAGGCCATGGAGGACGCCTGTGACCAAGTCGATGCAGCAGCTGTGAAAGGATGTATTCGACATTCAAGACGGTTCTTCCCGCGTTGTCTTGCTAATGAGGATATTGCTTGTGATCTTGATGAAATTCAGTCAGTTATTTTTTATGTTTGTTGTTATTTACTGTAATTGTAACCTGTACTGGATACAGTATTTTACGTTTGTCTGTTGTTTTCTGAGGTAACAGTGTTATGCACACTACTGTAGTAGCATGAAAACTGGGACATGTTTTGTTGTGATTCTCCATGTTGACTGATTTGGGTATATGGAGAGAAATAAATTATATTTTCCTCAGTCTGCAGCATTGGTCTTGTGTAGTGTTTGGTGAACTATACTATATAGTTGCACTTTCTCTGTGTACTTCATTTACAGTACTCTAATCACTGAGAATTAGACTTGCTAACAGTGTTTTAGGTTAGCAACAGCAGTGTGTAACTGGTTCAAAAAGATTGAAGTCATATGAAATGTGTGTGTTTCGTATGGTAACAAAATATTGTTTTTATGAAGTCGTGTATAGTTTTGACAAAAGTATTCCATTTTGCAAATGATCTGAAGTGTTGTGCTACTTTGGTGTAGGGTTGTGCTAATTGTGTGTAGTGTTTTGACAAACCGGGCCCTGTTTTCAAAATTGTGCTTAAACAATTGAAAAAAACTAAGTAAACATAAAAAAAAAAATTAGAGGCAAGGGTTAAAAAAAAGAAGAGTAAAAAAAAATAATGTTTTTGTTTTTTTTGTGTGTGCGTTGTACTGTGTACTACATGAATGAATAAAAATGTGCCAATGTATCCATTGGTTGTGTCTTTTGTGTTCATCATGTGAAAAGGTTTGTGAGGAGGGGAACTACAAGCAACATAATTTGCCAGTTTTGGAAATGTTGTTTTGAATTTATTGCACCAGTGTGCTAGACTATGTTGTAGTGTGTGTGATTTTGAGGGCTTGTGTGTCCTGTCTGAGGGCAAAGTTTGGTTTTTCAGCAAGAGTGAATGGTTTTGAGTGTAGAGCTTCATTTTATTTCCAAAAAGTCTAATAGATTGTGTAGAAAATATGCTTGACAGTTTATGACAACTAGATCAACCATTTTGCATTCAATGACTTATACTATGAACTAATGACTAGATGTTTTGAGGGGTAAGACTATTGCACAGAGAACTATTTAATACATTTTGAGCAACATGGCATTAGCAACTGATAATGTAGGAAACCACAGACAATTGTACATAATCAATTGCATGAATGTACCAAAGCAATTGCAACTTGTTCAAAAGAATGATAAACTGCTTTTATGATGTGCACAAGTGACTACATGATGTGGAGGTTGAACAAGTAGTTTTGAGAATTTAATTTCTGATCTGAGAAATGCACCAAAGCGACTGAGAAAAACTGTAACACACATCAATCAGATCCTTCAATAGATAGATAAAAGGGCCCAAATCAGTTTATTGAGTTTTGGAACAATGGATCCAGAAAGACATGAAGGAAGAGATCGAGGAGGGATAAGGAGGAGGACGAAGGGCAAGAAGACAAGCAGTCTCAGATGAAATTCAAGCCACTCTAGTTGCCCATGTCTTAGTCAATGGTATGACTTTGAGGGAGGCTGGGCTACGAGTAAGGCCAAATTTGAGTCGCTTTACCGTCGCCTCGAGAACCTTCAGGGAGGTGTGGTGGCAAACAAAATTCTATCACTGAATAAGAGACAAACTTTTCCAATAGTCTTTGATGAGGTTTATTTTCTTGCAAGAAAAGGCCAGCAGTTGTACAGTCACACAGAGTGGTTGCAGAGTGTGACAATGAAGGGAGGGCATCCTTTCTCCTTTATAGTCTTGACTCCCACAATGTTATCTTTCTAGGCCAATGATGGTATTTCAACCATACGTGAAACATTCTTAGACTTGTTCATCATATTGTCTCCTTGAGTGGAGGCCCTTCTGTCACCTACCAACACTCTTTACCATTCCAATACACTTTCATATTAGAATAAGGTTTGTGTGTGCTCTTTTACTGTCATATGATGGTCACACACATCTTACTGTAAGTAAATATGAAGAAAAACTCTTTTTTTTTTTTTTTTCTTCATTGTACTGTGTACATGAATGAATAAAAATGTGCCAATGTATCCATTGGTTGTGTCTTTTGTGTTCATCATGTGAAAAGGTTTGTGAGGAGGGGAACCACAAGCAACATAACTTACCAGTTTTGGAAATGTTGTTTTGAATTTATTGCACCAGTGTGTTAGACTATGTTGTAGTGTGTGTGTGTTTGTGAGGGCTTGTGTGTCCTGTCTGAGGGCAAAGTTTGGTTTTTCAGCAAGAGTGAATGGTTTTGAGTGTAGAGATTCATTTTGACATGAAAATAGGATGTTTGGGGAACTGGGTGAGACGTTATGGATTTGTGTTTACAGTTTTGAGAATACCAGGCATAGTTTCAAGAAATGTGTTTAAGCAATCGAGAAAAACTGTAATATCATAGCCTACTTTTTCATCCCCCACCGGTATTCACGCGAGACTATAATAGGCTACCGCTTTAGTCTCATGCAAAACTACTAATACAAGTTGACCGAAAAAAGCCCACTGACGCTATAATGGTTTCTTCCATGTTGACATCAATAAGCCAGCAAAAGTGAAAGTAAAAGTCTTAGGAGCCGTTTTCTTTTAAAATAACTGCGTCACGTTGCGTGCCATAGTAGAAAAAGTGAGTATTAAAGGTGATTTATTACACAAAAGCTCGCGTTATGTTTATATTTGGTAGATAAACACCATTTGTACAATTTTGTAAACTTAGCCTGTAGAAAGTGTTCCCCTTTGACACATGGACTCTCCCAGTCACCCCTGTCATTCAGTGAAAAATGGACTATTCCAAACTTTCCACCAAGTTCGCGAAGTGACGGAGAAGAAAGTTGACGGATGATAACGGGAAAAGGAGATCGACTGAATATTGTATATAGTTTGTAGAGTGGAATATAGTGTATTAGCCCAAATCGGAGAAGTTTTATAGATTGTGCGTGTGCGTGCATCACACTGTAAGTCTCAACTAAAGCTAATCCGCCTGTATCCGTGTTTACATTTAATGTTGTTTACTTAATTATATTCGGCTGCTGTGACATTACTGCTATGTATATTTGTGTCATTTGTTGTCAGTATTAGTTATATTTATTCATTATAAACACCAATGCACGTTGTATCTCAGGTCGCGCGCATGCGCTCATAGTTGTTTACATCTCGGTTTGACCGCACATGCAGCAGTAGCCATGCTCGCATGCACAGCTCGTGCACAGCTTGTGTACACACATTAGCGCACACACATCCATTCCCACTTATTCAAGTATTTCATCATAGAGATTGTATTGTTATATATTACCTTTATTCGTCAGTAATTTACCAAATAAGCTTTATTCATATTGTTCTTGTGGTTTATGTTTATATCCATATTCATATCTGTATTTTGTATTCACAGAACCACACATCTATGCACCTTTAATAAAACAACGATTTGGAATATAACCTGAGTGAGACATTGTTCTGACCGGACAACCTGTAGCCTTCAGCCAAACCTGAACTAGCAATTAGAGTGAATACTCACAAGATTTTTCATAGCCAGTAAAATCGATCGCAAAAGCAGCAGTTGGTCGAGATGAACTGTTATGAGGTCGCGATCGTTTGATGTTAGCGCGGGCAAATATTTTTTTCTTAACTTTAAAGGTACAATATGCAAGAATTTTGCATTAAAATATCCCATAATCTCAAGGCCAGTGTTATATATTTTGTTAAGTTGATTACTTACAATATCCCAAATGTTTCCAACTATTTTTAAATCGTGAGAAAATTGCGATTTTAACCAAGGAAACGGGGCGTTAGAGCAGGGGGGAGCTGGGAGTCGCCAGTCAATTGCGTCATATCCGCGTTACCCTCGTTTCCGCTCGTACTCTGCTCGTACTGCGTGGAGTCCTGGACAAATGCGGAAGTTGTAGTTGTAGCGTCTATCAAGCAACAGACGTTAGCTTGTTTCTTGCAGTCCTTATGGAACACAATTATTCTTTACCGATTGCAGCTGGTTCTGTCGACAAAGTATGCTTAATTTTATATTTTCCTAATGTAGCATTCGGTAATAGTTATGTTTATGTAAGGGAAGTATTATTGCTTTAGATTTGTGTTTAGTTTATTGACATTGTTTATCACGTCTGGTGTTTATGGCCATGTAAATAAATATAGCATGTGTTACATAAAGATTAATCAGTATTTTGGCAAATGATGTGGGTATGTTCGAATGTACTTTCACAACAATTGTTTAGAACACGTAAAACTGCGCCGCGTTATCACAACAATGAATTCGACATACAGTAACATCTATGATAACCAATTTAATATTAAACCTTACTTTTCTTGCGGTTAATTCATTTTAATGAAATAAAAGTGTGATGAGGTTCAAGAGTCAGGAAGGAAGAAGACAGGGGTCGGCGTGACTGGGACTCGTACTTTATTAAAATAAAGCAAAACAAACAAAAGTCGTGCACAACGCGCATTCACCGTGGCAACCGCGACGGCACAAAACAGTTCAAAAATGAGAGCTCGGATCCACCGGTTTTCTTTCTCTGCGTCCAATTTTCTCTTCAGTCTCTCTCTCGTTCCAGCGCGGCTTATAAGCGGTCTCTCCACGCCGATCACTGCAATAAGACACAGGTGTTCGTCATTTGCACTTGACCTACTTGCTCGTCTCTTCTCTCTCCCATTACAGACCGTGCTGAACCACGCCCCCCTCGCCACAAAAAGCATGTCATTATAAAAAAAGAACTTAGCCTCATCCATGAACATGATTTTAGATTCCCATCTGACTGATTTACATCCACGGTGGAGTTTAAAACGACAGTTCCCATCATTCCACGCTCCTTCACATCGTCATCAAGCTACGCCGTTGTTGTTGTTTGGAATGTAGCGCCCTCTAGAGGCCAAAAATTCTTGCATATTGTAGCTTTAAGTAAATCTATACGAACTACGATTTTCCTCTTATTGGTCTAGATTTTTTGGGATTAATATTACTCAATCGCCTCTTCTTTTTTTAAATATTTTTTTTATATTGCTGTATGTTGCTGACTCGACCTATCCTATTTCCTTACCAAACTCGATGCTCATCGAATTAAATGCGGAACTTGTGAGATACATTTTTTTATAATAATAATCCTTTAAAAGTAAAAAAAAAAAATATATTTTTTTAAAATAGAATATAAACCCCGCAATGAGTAAGAATACAAAATATATACACAGCTAGGAATAAACCAATCATTGTTTTTTCTTTCAAAAGAAAAATCGTTTCGTCGTAAATGAGCGTGTGACAGTTCTTATTCTTCTATCCTCCTTCCTTATTATTCCTCGGTATGACTGACTGTTTCTCACACACAAGGCCTACAGTTGGATCATATCAAGTAAAATCTAGTTGTGGGGGGAGCAACTAGTTTTCTGCCCTTAAAGTGAGGCATAACAGGAAATGGTAGAAACTACTAATTAGTGCTTCTGTCCTTTCCATTCAGAGTCAGAGGAGGAGATCAGACTAATCAGATGCACGAGTGCAGAACCATGAGGACATAATGAGTCATGTACAAAAATCCAAAGATGGAGATTATTCTCCAGGATGCAGGTACACTCAATAAAGACAACATGATATCAACCATTTTTACATTGTTAATACACTCTTCCTGGTTTTCTTGTGAAAGACTACAGTGGATATCTTCAAAATAGAAAAGGTTGCTTTGGCTCTTTTCATCTGATGTCACCAAGCCCTATTATTTGCTGTATTACAGTTCAGTCCAGCAGAAGAGATCAGATTCTCCAGAGCCCAGCTGTGTGTCCATGAAGAGTGACTGGTCTATGGATCCTCCACCCCAAATTAAGAGTGGAGACACACAGCCCAATCTCAGGTTTCACTTTTATTTTCAGTATATAGCCTACTAAAAATATTCTAATGTTTAGATTTTTTTTTTTTTTTTTCAAGAAATATGTATGGTGAATTGATGGTACTTTTAACTTGGTTTGATGTTCTTACATTGTATTGTTCAGCTTTGTATTGTATTGCACTGTAAAAAAAAATAAAAAAATCCAAATTCTCTTTTGTTAGTAACACTTTATTTTAAAGGTTGATTAAACTATCTAACATAGAAAGAGGTTATGTTCTGTTACAGTTTGACTCAGCAGAAGAGATCAGATTCTCCAGAGCCCAGCTGTGTGTCCATGAAGAGTGACTGGTCTATGGATCCTCCACCCCAAATTAAGAGTGGAGACACACAGCCCAATCTCAGGTGTTACTTTTATTTTCAGTATATACTCAACATATTTTAATGTTTAGATTTTTTTTTTTTTTTCAGGAAATATGTATGGTGAATTGATGGTACTTTTAACTTGGTTTGATGTTCTTACATTGTATTGTTCAGGTTACAGCTTTTCTATGTTCAAATTTGGAAATGCACTGTAAAAATAAAAAATAAATCCAAATTCTCTTTTGTTAGTAACACTTAAAGGTTGATTGAACTATCTAACATAGAAAGAGGTTCTGTTCGGTTACAGTTTGACTCAGCAGAAGAGATCAGATTCTCCAGAGCCCAGCTGTGTGTCCATGAAGAGTGACTGGTCTATGGATCCTCCACCCCAAATTAATAGTGGAGACAGAAGGCAGGTCTTATACTGTTATGAAACAGTAATATATATATATATATATATATATATATATATATATATATATATATAAATTAATAAATTAATAAATTAATAAATTAAATAAATAGCTGCATTTATTAATAATAATCACTATAAATATTCATTTCATCAAGTAATCTATCTCATTAGCCTCACTGTATCAGTGGTTTATGGCTACCAAGCTAAATAGCATTTGGGTACATTCATATAAAATGGATATCGATGTATTAGTATTAGCAGTATTAGCATTTTATCACCACTTGAAATGATCCTTTTTATATATTTCTAATATAAAAGTCACCTTTATTTATATAGCACTTTTTACAGTACAGATTGATTTAAAGCAGCTTTACAGAGATAACAGGAAAATAATGCAACAAAGTTTGTTGCGGCTGTACAGCAGATCTACAAGAAAATAGCATCATAGTCCAGCTTAAGTAAGTTCAATGATGGTTAATTTCTGTTGTAAAAAATTTATTAATTTAGTTCATTTATCTATACAGCCGCTCTGGAGAAAACAGTGATGTCCTCAACCAGCTCAGTTCAGTTCTCATATAATGGTGTCAGTGCAGGCAGATCAATAATATTGTTGAATATTAAGTGTAAAAACAGCAACTAAGCTGTTCACAGAATTATTCAGTTAGTAGCACCATTCACTTTCAAAGTATCTGATTATTCTGCTGTTTTACTTCATTCTCTTTAAGGCGAATCCCGCGACCCAGACCAGATGTAACAGAACCCGTCTGTAAAAAAATTAAATATGACGAGACCATGATTAAACCACAAGAATTTGATGAAAGCACTTATCCTGGCATCAGGTAAAATACAGTATTTTGACAAATAAGAAAAATCAGTATAAACAAAAGCAGGCATTCTGCTTTACATATATTATATTATATAGAAAACAAACTAGCCATCTCTTTTTATGGCTCTATACATGTACCTCTTGTACTTATATTCTGTTGTATTGATTTTACAGCCATGACTCTAATTATGCTGAAGTCCTCAACACATTTAGATCAAATCTGATGAAGAAGTTTGAGTGTCTGTATGAGGGAACAGCACAGCAGGGAAACCCAACACTCCTGAATGAGATTTACACAGAGCTCTACATCACAGAGAGTGAGAGTGGAGAGATCAGTAATGAACATGAGGTGAGACAGATTGAGACACAATCCAGGAGAGCAGCAACAGAGGACACACCGATCAAATGCAATGACATCTTTAGACCTTTACCTGGACAAGACAAACCCATCAGAACTGTGCTGACAACGGGAGTCGCTGGCATTGGAAAAACAGTCTCTGTGCAGAAGTTCATCCTGGACTGGGCTGAAGAGAAAGAGAATCAGGACGTCCAGCTCATATTTCCACTTCCTTTCAGAGAGATCAATCTGATGAAGGACAAAACACTCAGTCTTTCAGATCTTCTTCATGACTTTTTCCCTGAAACTAAAGAAATGGAAATATCCAAAGACAAATATAAAGTGTTGTTCATCTTTGATGGTCTGGACGAGTGTCGTCTGTCTCTGGATTTTCAGAGTGATGTGAGGTTGTGTGATGTAAGTAAATCAGCCTCAGTGGACGTGCTGCTGACGAACCTCATTGTGGGGAATCTGCTTCCCTCTGCTCTCATCTGGATCACCTCCAGACCAGCAGCAGCCGATCTCGTCCCCTCTGAGTGTGTCCATCGAGTGACAGAGGTACGAGGCTTCAATGATCCACAGAAGGAGGAATACTTCAGGAAGAGAATCAGTGATCAGAGTCTGGCCAATACAATCATCACACACCTGAAGTCATCAAGGAGCCTCTACATCATGTGCCACATCCCAGTGTTCTGCTGGATCTCAGCCACTGTTCTGGAGAAGATGTTGAGCGAAGCAGAGAGTGGAGAGATTCCCAAGACTCTGACTCAGATGTACACACACTTCCTGATCCTTCAGACCAACATCAAACATGAGAAGGACTATGAGAAGAACGTGACCGATGAAGACATGATCCTCAAACTGGGGAAACTGGCTTTTCAGCAGCTTGTGAAAGGCAATGTGATCTTCTATGAGGAAGACCTGAGAGAGTGTGGCATTGATGTGACAGAAGCATCAGTTTACTCAGGATTGTGCACTCAGATCTTCAGAGAGGAGTTTGGCTGGTATCAGGGGAAAGTCTTCTGCTTTGTTCATCTGAGCGTTCAGGAACATCTAGCGGCTCTATATGTGCATCTCTCCTGTACAATCAACAACACAAATGTGTTTGACCCAAACACCAAACAGAGCTTGCGGTCTAAAGTCAAGGGCTTGTTTCAACTCAATTCACCAGAAGAACATGTGTCATTATTATCTGAGCTGCATCAGAGTGCTGTGGATGAGGCTCTACAGAGTAAAAATGGACATCTGGACCTTTTCCTGCGGTTTCTTCTGGGTCTATTAGTAATGTCTCATCAGATTCTCCTACAAAGATTAATGACTCTACCAAGAAGTAGATCTGACAGCAATGAGGAAACAGTTGAGTACATCAAGAAGAAGATCAGGACCACTAGCTCTCCGGAGAAATCCATCAATCTGTTCCACTGTCTGAATGAACTGGGTGATCGTTCACTAGTGGAGGAAATACAACAGTCTCTGAAATCTGGAACATTGGCTGAAGTCAAACTCTCTTCATCTCAGTGGTCAACTGTAGTCTTTGTGTTGTTGACATCAGAGCAAGTGATGGATGTGTTTGAGCTGAATAAATTTGTTGCAAAAAAAAAATTTGCAGATAAAGTTCTTCGGAAACTGCTTCCTGTGATTAAAGAATCCAGATCAGCACTGTAAGTGACAGATGATCTTTTAAAACATTTTACAGACAGAGTGCTGGCCCTCATGCTGGAGGATCTATGAATTTCTGTTAGTACTGACTCATGTGTTTAATGACTTGAGAGGGGAATAGTGATGCAACCTATAATCAGAGCCTTTCTTCTAGTATTGATACCATATTTTGATATTTGTGACCATACCCCTCTGTGGTTTAACATTTAAAATCAAAGAATTTAAGACAGCCATGAATATTACTATTGTAATATTCCTGTTGATCTGTAAAATTAAGGAGAAAAAAAGGGGCATCTCTAGATAAATATCTATAATTATATTAAATATATAACGAAATAATCAGTTCATACATATATTTATAAATAAAATAATTAGATTTTAGACAGACAAGGAAAATTAAGGCCCTGGAGCCAATGTGCAATGCTACAGGTTATCCGTCAACTGAACGTCCGTTGCATTCGCAGCAACTGTTTTTACTGTTACTGTGTTCAATGTATTGTTTTCAATCTCTACAGTTTGGATGACTGTAATATCACAGATGAAGGTTGTGTCACTCTGGCTTCAGCTCTGAGATCAAACCCCTCAAACCTGAGAGATCTGGATCTGTCTGAGAATAAACTACGAGATTCTGGTGTGAAGCGTCTATCTGATGGACTGAAGGATCCTCATTGTAAACTGCAGAAACTGAAGTAAGATCTTCTGTTTGATGTTTTTCGTGAATTTCAGATACAAAAAGAATAATTAATTCTGATGAATTAAATTAAAAATCAAGATTGAAAATGGGATTTAATATCATGATATTTGATATATCTGTGAAGATAATTTGAGAAAAATTAAACGTAATAAAATTATTTATAAAAACTCACCAAAGTGTTTGTCACAGTCAGGACTTGGATAATTTAATATTATGTTATGGACTGTATTTATTTGTTATATCAGCACTTGCTTTAATAGACTTGCATAAACATGGTCAAATAAATCACATTTACATACACAGTGGCACAATGATATTTACAGACATAGATATTTATAATTTAAAAAGAACATATTAGTTAACTTTAATCTACTAAAAGAGTTTTTCTTTTTCTTTTGGCAGTCTGTACCATTGTGGTGTGACAGATGAAGGTTGTGCTGCTCTGGCTTCAGCTCTGAGATCAAACCCTGAACACCTGAAAGAACTGAATTTCACTGAAAATAAGATTGGAGATTTGGGACTAAAGCTCCTTTCTGATGTCCTGAAAGATTCTCTCTGTGTACTAGAGAAACTGAGGTAAGATCATTATCAAGAACATTCATTTATATTAAATGTCATTAATAAATCGCATCAAAGTAAAACAATTTACAGCATAATTTGTCACTTCATTAAGTAAAAAAAACACAAAACAAAACAAGGATCTTCAGATAAATATATTAGTAATAGGGTGAATCTCTATCTAAAGGCACTTTTGCATATAAACATTGACATCTTGATTACATTTAGTCATTTAGCAGACGCCTTTGTCCAAAGCGTTAGAAATAATTATAAATAGATTAGATTAGAAATAATGCACTATAAAAATACTCTGCTCATATTTCTTCTCAAGCTCTTCACTGATGTTCTTTCCTTGGTAAACAGAGTATACTAATTAAAAAATGCCATTTTGTTTTGTCACACAAGTAATGATTTTTTAAGGAACGGTTAAAAGTAACATTAGCTAAATGTCCTAATTTTGAAACCAGAAACTTTTGGTTTAGTTTTAGGCAAATAATAATAAATAAAATAAAAACATGAACATAAAAGTGCCAAAGAAATACCTAATAACAGTAGTAGTACATTTACCAGTAATAAACAATTGATTGTAAAACATGGAATTTACAAAGATTCTGTCAAAGTACCTTTGTGACAGTTCTGTAAAAACAAAAGTACTTGACATAGTTTGTGAGTTTAAGTCTGTAGCTGTTTCAGAGAGTGAAAAATGTGTGTTCTTTGCAGGTTGATGAACTGTGGAATCACAGATAAAGGTTGTGCTGCTCTGACTTCAGCTCTGAGATCAAACCCTGAACACCTGAGACATCTGGATCTTTCTCAGAATAAAATCGGAGACGGAGTGATTGCTCTCTCTGCTGGACTGCAGGATCCTCACTGCAGATTAGAGAAACTGAAGTATAATGATCTGACTGACATGAGATTCACTGGTGTTTATAATTAAGTTGTTACTAAACAGTGTGTTTGTTCATTGCAGGTTATTGAATTGTGGCATCACAGATGAAGGTTGTGCTGCTCTGACTTCAGCTCTGAGATCAAACCCTGAACACCTGAGAGATCTGGATCTGTCTCTTAATAACCTAGATCCACGAGTCAGAGTCTCTGCTCTACAGTATATACTGGAAAAACTGAAAAACCTGATGTGAGTGAGATAAATGTTTTTAAAGGGGGCTATATTGTAGAAGTCAAAAACTCTTGTTACTAGCAACACTGGTGGCTGTTAATTGAACTGCAGCCAGCAACTTATTGCTTATTGCTTATTGCTTATTGCTCATGAACACACGAGATGCAAAACAAGCCTCAGCCAAAACAGTGACTGAAAGTGATTCACTGACATCATGTCGACAGATGAGGGTTAATTAAAATTACACTGTTATGATCATTTTCTTTGGATTTTACCGACAAAACCGGCCCAAGTCCTTCACATAAAAATATAATTCTACAGACAACCTCGGAAGTCAGGGAAGGTCTTGTTTTCTTTCTCATTTCGCTACAAGCTGTTCACACATTGGCAAAAAAAAAGAAGAAGAAAAAAAAGACACATGAACATTTTTACGTACAGGACAGCCCCTCTTAAGTATAACATGTCAATATCTTTTTTGGAGCAAAGCAATAAACAGCCTTCATATGTATATACATTATGCTTTAGCTGAGTGGAAGTTTTTGCACTATAAATTGCATTAATATGAATTAAATCCTGCTTATTTTGATGAGACTGGCCCACAAGAATATCAACATTGTATTTTTAAACAGATTTTGAGTTTGTTGTCTACTAGTATGTGATGTGACAGCAGTAATGTCTCATACTCATATGTGTCTGTCTGTGTGTTTTATTGTAGGATTCTCACTATTTAGACGTCAGTTCAGTTTTCTCGGGATCAGCTGATGGTGAAAAAGGAGCAGAGACTGAAAACAGAGTTGCCACTGCAATCACACTGATTTGTGATTTAAAGTCCCCTGTAGTCAATAATCTTATCCCTTAAAAATTATCTTTGATAATGAAAATGACAGATTTAAATGGGGTTTTTTTTCCTGTTAAAATATATGAAATGTAACTCTACACCCTTGCTTCCTGTAGTACATGTGGAACCATGAATATGCTAATTCGTCAAGCCGTGAAAATAGTTACAAATGGGGACAAATGTGAACTGAGCATTCTCAGATTCAAAAAATTAAAGGGTAACTAAACCCTAAAGCAACTTCTTTTAGTTAATGATCTGTAAGACTGGGGCTTTATTAGTGCTGTTCATTTATCAGAGTAAATTTTTTGACATTTGGGTATAAAGTGTTTTAATTCTACAATATATGGTGTAAAAACGTCTGAGTGCTGCCCTCTTCAGGTTGAACGGTGGCTACTGCAGTTGAATTTTCCTATTGGATGTTGCGGTACTGTGTGACGTAAGCAGGTACGAGCTCACCACGCCCTTGGTACGAGCTCACTAGGCTCGAGCGCATCTAGTTAGCATAGCATTTATATAGTTATTTAGATTATTTTGTGTAGCCTATGTAGTTAAGCAGCAGTTAGTGTAGTATTGCTAGAAGCATAGATAGTTAATGGCATAGTATTGCATCAATTAGGATAGCTTCAAGTTAGCGTTGATTTTTAGCATTAGCTTTATCTGTATTTTGTACAGTGGTGGTGTAGCAGTGTTGCTGGTTGCAAGGCTGTAAACTGTAAAGCGGCACAGTGCCATGCGCTGCTCCTCCTGCATGGGACTCCATCACTGCAGCGGCGTCTGATGTGAGTGAGTGAGCATATATTTTTAGTCACAATTTATGTTCTTTCCTATTAGGCTAAAGTTAAGCCTCTGGGGTCGGCAAACGTGCCGGCGCGGTTTGCTGGCTTTTTTCACATGGCAGCAAAATAGACTGTTCAATGTTTACTTTTTTATGTGTCCACTTACAGTCGAAACAAAACATTGTACTTTTGTAAAATAAAGAAAATTTGCTTTCTGCCTCTCCGTGTCCGTGAACCTTTTTTCTGGAGCACGTCTCTAAACTTAAACAAAACTCAGCGAATACTAGTCACACAGGCATAAGCAATATCTTAATAAACATTTAAAGGGATAGTTCACCCAAAAATGAAAATGCTGTCATCATTTACTCTTCCTCAAGTTGTTCCAAACCTGTATGACTTTCTTTCTTCTGCTGAACACAAAAGAAGATATTTTAAAGGAGTCATAACCTAGTATTACCTTGGATACCCACGCTCTATTATAGTCTTTCAGGCCCTTCTAAAAAAGAAAAGTGGAAAAAAAATAAACACAGAGCTCCTCTGACCCTTATTTCTGAAGGCATTATTGTCTCGCGAGATCTGATGCGATATTTTGGCTGTCGTGGACGGTCATTTTAATAATGCAAATGAGGGGCGGGTTGATTGGTGGCAGGAAGGAGGGGGGTTGACACCGCAGGTAACTTCAGCATATCATTCCAAAATGACATCATGGCGCAAATTGTGAATGAACCCGACCTGGCCGCGACCTACGGAATTCAACCGTATATGTATGAGCCAGACTCTGAACCAGAGCTGGAAAGGGAAGATGTAGAGTCGATGGAAGGACGTCTACATCAAGATGTCTCTGAATGGTAAAGACAATCATTTTGACTGAGACATATTATACCTTTTATTTAATGTAGATTACATTAACGGAGATGTAGTCTACTTTTTTTATCAGCTTACAGTGGTTATTGAGATCAACGTTTGCTATCATGTGGTGTTTTTGCCTTGTTTCACGTTGTGGTTTTTTAGACATTCAATATTTTTCTTCTACAGACATGTAACGTGATCTTTTTCTTTATGTTTATTATTACTTGACTGTTTGTTTTATTTATCTATCCTTATCTATTCTATAAAAAAATCAATACAATTATATGTTGTCATAGTTATATAATATAGGCTACAATTCTTCGCCTGATATTGCCCCAAATTTGTGAACGATTCCGGCGTAAAATGATTAGCACAGACACCTAACATTAAGTCAGTGGGAAGGGTTGTAGGAACCGCGTCATTAAAAATGAATTTAATCCACTGGTCCCTGACAGCTTGGTCCGTTCTTGGGAGAGAAAACACATTTACATGTTGATTCTGGCAGTCAACAACAGAGCAACTCACGTGTGCACTACGTTTCTGCATCTTTCGCGAGAGGGGCAGGGCGGGCTTCCTGCAGCATAGGTCTGCGGTGTCCATATATGGTATATCCTGCCCAGTCTTGACGTCAAGTCGGGGCAGAAATTAAAATCTCGTATTTGAGTGCGCGTGCACGTGGGCTGGTTTACGAACCCAGGGGTAAACAAACGCTTCACTTTTAAATATCGGCTTCCCGGCCAGTAATCGTTAGGCAATCATAACATACATTGATTCTCGTGGAAAAGTGAAAATTACAGGTCATGACTCCTTGAAATAAAGAATCAAAATCAAAATACACAAGTCAAAATACACAAAACAATATAATAACCCCCCCAATATTTAAATCTATGCATTACAACCCCCCCAATATTTATACCATAATCACAATATCAGGAGGCATACCCAAATTTCAACCCCCCCAATGTTCAAACCAAATCTATGCCCTTGATCCAGGTAGCCTGTTAACCCGATCTCCTCCTCTTATTGATTTAGGGACATGTTCTATGCCGATTATCTTCAATGTACTCGGGCTACCATGATTTTTTATCTCTATAATGTAGGGCTATAGGGTATAGAGGGTTGCAGACTCGAATGGCATTTTTATGTTCTGATAATCTGATTTTTAATTTCCTTGTAGTAATCCCTATATAAAAGCAGCCACATGGACACTCCAACCTATATGGGCCTACTACAAATGAGGTATTACAATTAATAAATGATCAATTCAAGGCCTGAGGTTACATCTTTAAACATATTAGTCTTAACCATATTGTCAGTGATGGCAGTTGCCACATCTGTAAGTTCCTGCACTGGAACGTAACCAGGTACAGTATTTGATTTCTTAGAGGGAAGATGATTTCTCACTAATTTATCTCTAATTGTAGGTGCTTTCCAGAATGCAATGGTAGGAGATTCAGGCATGACTTCCCTGAGATGAGGGTCACTCATCACAATTTTCCAATTACTTTTTATAATTTTCTTAATTCTATTTCCCTCTGTGCTATACTGTGTCACAAAATAAACCGAATGATCTGAATCTTGTGATTTATGTTTTTGTAATAATAACTCATCTCTATTAATGTTTCTTACTTTATTGCATGCTTAATCACACTATTTTTGTACCCTCGTTCCTGAAATCTTTGAGTCATATGTCAAAATCTTCTTCCTTGTCGCATATTCTTTTCAACCTCTGAAACTGTCCAAAAGGAATATTATCGGTCATCCATAAAGGGTGAAAGCTGTCTGCTCTTAATATGGTATTTCTGCCAGTTTCTTTCCTAAAAATAGTGGTATGTAACACACCATTACTTTCTTTAAAGATTTTTAATTCCAAAAAATGAGTGTGTGAAAAATCAAGACTCAACTTCAAATTTGCATAGGTATTATTTAAGTATGAATGAAAAGTGAACTAATCTGCCTCTGAACCGGTCCATATCAAGATAATATCATCTATATATCTACCCCACCATTATGCTGTATACATTTTCTTTTTACTCTGATGTATGGAAGTTCCTTTATGTGTGTGAATGATAATGGTTACAATTTCCTTAGCAGTATGAGTGCAATGTGTGATGTCAAACCTTGGAGGCTACTCTTACCCTAAAATCCTATTTCTTTATTTCAGTTTTATACACAATTGTATTCTGTTAGCTAGACAAAAAACAGTACAGTAACCATTGTCAATGAAGGACTGGGCTAAGACTGAACGTGGGGACATGAGGGACATTTCAATGGTCCTCTGCCATACTGACAAAACATCTAAACACTTTGACTTGGAGTGCTTACACAATGCCAAAGGGACAAAGCATTTTGGGGGCACTGACTGTTTAAATGAGAAGGAAATTTAGTTTTGACACGAGTGAATTTTGGGAGAGGTATGAACTTTTGCAGGTGAACCATGGTGTTGTGCCGAACCATCCACGTTATTTTGGAGAAAGCACAAAGAGTGTTGAGAACGTCCGGTCTGTTTCAAGAAATGAGCCAAAGCAATTGAGAAGGATCTTTGCCATTTTCATGGCACTGACTCTTTATATGGGAAGCAGATTTAGTTTTGAAGCATGAGTGAACAGTTTTGGGAGAGATATGAGCTTTTGCAAGTGAGCTATAGTGTTGTGCTGAACTGTAAGACTGTTTTGCCAAATGATCTTAGAGTTTTGAGAATGTAATTTCTGTTTCAAGAAATGAGCCAAACCAATGGAGAAAAACTGTAATAAAGGTCATTTTCCAATCTTGAAAAAAAATGCACAAATGTACTTGTGAGCCCTGTACATTATACAGTAAGTGAGAGACTAACACAGTATCTCATGAAATATATTTTAGTATGTGATTGCATTGTATCAAATTGTTCTGTACATTTTGTTTGGTGTTCTGCACATTTTAATAGTGTGTGTCCAAAAAAAAAAAGATAAAAAGCAAGAAGCCTGTTTGAATGTTGTTTCAACCATTGTGTTAGTTTGATCAACACTGAGAGCGTTTACATGCATGTTCTTAACCTAGTTATGCTTTATAAGCTGAAAATGCATGTGATCATGTAAACGCGCTAACCCATTTTTACTTTATCAGAGTAAGATACGACATAAGCATAAACCCATCGGCACAGCTAGATTTTTGCCCCTTACTCTGATTTTGTCCAGAGGTAAGTAGGTGATCTGGGAAATGCTAACATTAGCCTGCTAGCATTGAAAGCATACAATCCCACCCTCCCTACAAATTGCCATCCAAAGACACATGAATGCACACACAGCTGCTCTCAGCAAAGTGACACAAGAGACGGCATTAAACTACCTAATGTCTCAAAGCACATAACATTACAATGATAATGAACGTAAACAACTTAGAGAGCTTGAACCTGACTACTGCAGATTCATTGCGATGTTGACATGGAAATGCATAATTCCGAGTCTGAGGATGTGAACAGCTTTGGTCAGAACGTCACGGGTTGTCATCTCTTTATTATGGTAGTTATGGTGTGAACGCAGCATAAGCTTGTTGTTTTGGAGGAACTGTAAAAGGTGGCTGCTGTTTGTTTGTGGTGCTCCGTGACAGACATGTGTCTGTACTCTGCATAGCATGATACACGCTGATGACGTATGATGTCTGTGCGAACAGGGTGCGCGAGTGTATGTAAAAGCAAACGTTGACAGGCACCGCATTATTTCATTTAGACCAATAAAATTATTGGATTTACATTTTATGGTCCTATGCCTTCCACAAACTATATATTTATAGAAATACATTTAGACCGTTTAACATATTGATTGCTTTCAGGAAATGAGCAGACCTTCAACCAGTTTAAAAAAAAGAAAAGCTCTGCTTCAGTCACCGATTAGCCTGGATGCCAGCCGAACTTAGCCCTTAATTTTAAAAGAGGGACAGAGAACCGCATTCAAGGCATTTGTCGATCGGAAAGATGAATGAAGAACATATGTCACTTACTCCGTTGCTCTGATTGGTTGTAGGTCTATCCAATTGAGTGCAGAGGCATTTTCTTTCCTGGTTCGGTTGAAACACGCCCCATAATCACAGCCCAATGGAGCAATATCAGAATCATATTCTGACCAGAATCTGAGTATGACGACGTCAGGCTAATCACCTATTGCACCTTTAACCTGATTTCTGTTGACTTATTGAAGTGCACAAATGTGATGTGACAGGAACACATCCTTACTGTGGATTTAAGCACATCCTGACAGAGCGAGCGTTTTGCAATAAGGGAGGAAGAAATATATCGCAAACTCAGACTCTTTCTTGACCCAAAAAATTATAAAAGTGCAGCAGAAGTGCATCTTGTGCAGCAGAAGAAAAACTGGTACAAGCAAAATGCTGCATCTTTAACTGCGTAAGAGGAGAGCTGTAAGTTTCCTGCTGACATATAACAATACTCTTCTTCTGGGTAAAAAAAAAAAAAAAAAGAAAAAAAAAGAGGCTAATTAAAAATTAGCATGTATCGGGTTTGGCTTTTGGCCAGATTTGTACATAATTTTGGGTTTTAGTCAATAAATTTCATTTTAGTGCATTATTTATTTTTCAGCTATTACAATTTCATTTGGCATATTTGATAAACAGAGAGATTTGGCTTGTTTATAATTGATCTGTTTTACAATGGTTAAGGCAAGTTTGAGACTTTTATTATTTCAAATGAATGTCTGATTTTACATAATTGACTGTTTTATTTATGGATTTACAGGTTTTGAGGAAATTCCATTTCTGGTGAAATGCCCGCACTGAATCCGGCTCCCACACGGTCTCTCCACTGCACACTCTCCTTTATCCACTATAACTTGAGAAATGCTCCATATTGTTGTATAAACTACCCTGAGCTGGGTCATGCAGCAGACTAAAACTGTGACAGAGAGCACACAGTTTGTGTATCTTGTTATACATACTAAATACAGATGAAGGATGCTGTCTTTTCAAAGGTGTTGTGTAAGAAGCAACATTCTTCTAGTCTGATTTGACATTTGTATTACAAACAATCATAGTTATTTATTTTTTGTTATTTATTATTTATTTTATTTAATTGTAAGCACATAACAGTCTTTAGGTCAGTAGAAATGATGATCAGCTCCTATTGAACATAGTGATCAACCTCAACACAAACATAAACTGCTTGTATTAAAGTTGTGGTGAACTGCACATGCTAGGGCCCAGTTTATGGCTGACCAACACAAACAAACTGACCAACGGCATCAGATAAAGATGCTAGGACAACAGCCAGACACCTCTTGGAGGGCAAGAAGAGGACCCTCGGTACTGAAGGGTTACAAATTTAAGAATCTATTTCAGATATGCTTCCTTACATAACATCACAGTGAAGAATACTGATTTTACCTTTTAAGGTTAAGATCTCAGCAAAGTTGCAATTCCTGTTCTCTCCTCATTGTCTTTAATGGCTCTTGGAAGAAACTCTTCTGTTTGAACGTGATCCCAACGACTCCTGGTCTGCTTTGAAGAAAGAAAAACTTTCCAACAGTACCAAGCCCAGGAAGGACAGGACTTCTCATTGCTCCACATGCAGTTTCTGCCCTGCAACCCATCTGGACAGGAGTAGGTCAAACAAAGAGAGGCCACAATGAACCATCCAAATCTATTCATAACTATGTTTGATATTAACTGATGTTGTAACATTGGCAGTCTGTTTTGATTTCTGTTCTTGTCGGTGTCTGGTTATCTGTTTATTAGTTCAGTTTAGTCTTCCTCTGCCCTGCCTGTTTGTTTCTCTGGTTACATATTGATTAGTTAGTTCTGTTCAGGTGTGTCTCGTCTTATCTTGTTAGCTCTCCGGTTTGTTTCTGTATTTAAGCCCTGTGTCTAGTTCAGTCTTTGTCAGTTCTTGCACTATGTTGGTTGTTCAGTGTAACACAGTTAAGATGTTATGGGAAGAAGGAGGTGGAACCGGCGAACATTTAAAGACTTTAACCCTTGTGTGGTGTTCAAAACCCTATAACACCTCTGATTGGCCTATAAAAAATAGCTTATAAATCACTTAAAATGCTATGTTTAAGCTATGCTTAAAATGTTATCACCCAATATTGGATTCAATCTTTTTGTCAACTTGTTCTCTTTCAATTAGGACTGGTTTTATATTTCTATTTGCATCTGTTTAATCGTAGGCCTCATTTATTTGAGATTAAGCATCTCATTCTTTGAGTAAAAAAAGCATTATTTTTGAATATTTTTGGAAATATGAAATAAAATATGAAGAAAATCGGTACTGTTGATCACACTAGTCTACTTTAATATTTCACCAGAAATTATGTTTTGAAAAACTTTTATTTTGTACAAAATGGCACAGTCACACTTTGGTGTTTCCGGTCAAAAATGACCGGCCTACAAAAAATTGCTTATAAATCTCTCATTATACTATACTATCACCCAATATTGGATTCAATCTTTTTGTCAACTTGTTCTCTTTCAATTAGGCAGGCTTGTGCAAAATTCAGAATTTCCGAATTGGCCTCCATTCAATTCATGAATTGGAATTTGAATTGAATTTACTCCGCCCCACAAGACATTGAATTGAATTTGAATTGGAATGACAGGAAGTGGAATTAAATTCATGGCAATTCAAAGAAATTCCACACAGTCACACAACAGAAAGAATGTGTTTAGTCTCGCATGCATTCAGTGTTAGGAAGATTACTTTGTAAATGTTATTGCTTACTGTTATTAGTTACCCATTATAAATGTGGTTTGGATTACTTAATTTGGATAACTTTATCAATGCAAAGCATTTTCGTTTTAAGTTTATTAGTAACTTGTTGAATTAAACATTTTACCTCAGTAATACAACTAAATACAATTACTTTAATTTTGTAATTTAATAACAGAAATTTCATTTCACGTAACTATTTACTCCTCAACCCTGCATACATTTTGTTCTAAAATAGATATTGATCAAATTCTTGAAATAAATTACCCCCTCAGTGTTGTTTAATTAGTTTTGTTCCAATGTAATTTTTATTTCAAAGTAATCACACAAACACAAAGTTGTTTAATGCAGTTATCATTTATTCCAGTGCAAAAAATTACTGAGCAACACTGTTGCATCTAATTCTCAATAGCTCCTCAAATGTTTTTTCATTGAGTCTGCACCGTTCTGGGTTGCGTTTCCCGAAAGCATCGTTGGCCAACTATGGTCGCAAGTTCCGTCGTTACCAATAGAGTTCAATGGACATTGCGATGAACTTGCGACCATAGTTGGCCAACGATGCTTTCGGGAAACGCACCCCTGGTCTGAATATCTTTCCTGCAACACTAAAGATTCTCTCAACTGGTGCAGAGTGAAGTTGTAAGGGACTTCTGAAATTTAAAATGTCCAGTGTTGCCCATTAAATTGTGCTTTCAAACAAATGTCCACCTCAAATTGTTTAGCAACCATTTTAAATACTTGGTGAAAGTAAAGCATTCTAGGAAATGGAGTCATGTTCCATCATGTTCCACAAAATTACAATTACAATAAAGAACACTTATAAAGAAACGACAATTAACATTGAATTAAATGTGACATTTTTAACTAGAAAAACTGAAATAAAATTGTCTTGTAAAATGTACTCTAATAATCTTTCTTTTTTTCTTTTCTTTTTTTTTTACAGTGTATTGTATCTACAGTGTAAAATTATACAGTCATGTATCATAAATCAACATGTACCTCTGGCTTAACCATATTCAATTGTAAGCTAAAATGTAATTGACACCCTGACTGATGATGTCAAAGATCTTTTCAGATCAAAGAAACATTTCAAATTTTAAAACATTTTATGAATACAGTAGCCTAAGTGTGCAACACAATTAAAAATTAAAAGTGTAACAATTAACACTATTCTCACTTGAGGTGAAGGACAGGAAGGGAGTTTGTGCTTGTAGACATTTATTTCATATTTATAAATTCAGTTATATTCAGAAATATAATATTCAGAAAGATCACTGCAGTTTTGTAGCCTGGGTTTCCTAGAACGCAAGTTTATTTCGTCTTCTTCCTCGTCGAATTTCTGTCGCTCTACATACGTCATCTGGTATAATTGAAACGATTGGCTATGAGCTAGGTACAGGCGCATTTGATAGACATCCGTTTTGCCCAATAAACGGCTCTCGGCTTCGTAAACCACGCCTCAAATACGAGAAAATGAACATGTGGTTCCCAGACCACGTCTCAATAAGACGAGGTCTGACGTTAGCCAGGCTAGCAGTTTTGAGTTGTGAAGAAGAAAGTGAAGACGATTGAATGATCATTGTGGGGCTGTTTACACCTGGCCACTTCATGCGTTTTCTGTGATCGGATAGCCCGATCGTGAAAAGACCAGGTGTAAATGCCCTCCGAAACGCATTCGAGACGGATTTGAATCCGATCGCTCAAACCACTTCAGGAGCTGGTCTGGGCCGCATTCCAGACGAAACTGGACAAGTGTAAACTTGAAACCACATATGTAAATTTTACTCCTCCCAAAAATGATAAAAAATGTAACGTGTGAGAGCTTGTCATAGGCTATATGTCATGTTATAGCCAGATATGACGACGCTACTGCAACACGCATCACCGCAGGTGAGCAGCTGAGCATCTATTCTTTAAAGCTGCAGTAGGTAACTTTTGTAAAAAATTATTTTTAATTATGTCCTGACAGTGGAATATGAGACGGATAATCTGTGAAAAAATCAAGCTCCTCTGGCTCCTCCCAGTGGTCCTATTGCCATTTGCAGAAATATACCGCTCCCGGTCAGAAACAACCAATCAGAGCCAGGAGGAATGTCTTAGCAGTGTCAATCAAGTTTGTGTACGCACTGATCACACCCCTCTCTTGCACAGCGCGTACCGTCGTTCAAAATCAAGATTGCCGGTGTGCCGCAGCTGTGCTAATGGCGGACAAACAACCAAAACTGCCAATTTCTCGAGTGGAACCTGCTCATATAACAAAGAAGGGTAAACGGAAAAAGACAGATGACGATAAACAAGACTTGTTTTAGTCGCTGTGGGTGTGAATTCCTCGTCTGAGCCCATTGGCTCAGTGTCAAAACTCTAGCCGCATAACATACAGATAAAATGTCACGCACTGAGCAAAGCAACAATTGAAACCTGCTAATTCACTGGCTTGTCATGTTGCTGAAATAATGTACTTGCAAACCTTATTTAGCATTACATATCGCTAGAATAATTACTTACATACTGTAACGTCAGTTACCGCTATATTATCTTACTAGCTATTTATAACTTATAGAAAGAATGCAACGTTATAAAGTTACATTACATGTATTGCAAAATACGTAATGATTTGAGGACCAAGTTTGTAGTCAAAGTATGGGCAGGCCATAGTCAATGTAAAGCATATTGTTGATGTTTTGTCCCTACCAGTGAATGTGCCATAACTGTTTATCCGCCGTCATTGGTGGCCCTGCTTACTAGCCTGCGCGTTCACGGCAGGCTCTGTTGTGGGGGAGGAGCTGTGGAGGGAGGGCTATAGCACAGCAGAAAGCAAGGGGGAGTGACCTGTAAGTTGTGCTTGTTCAAATTTTCAGGCTTTTTCTAAAAACTCTCTTTTTCTAAAAACTCCCTACTGCAGCTTTAATCAAACGTGCAGACTATCGCAAATCAAATCATCTCAACTGTGAAGCATAGTGAAGCATCCAGTTTGAAACAGAAGAAAATGTGAACTTTCCTGACCTCAAGCCATGCTGTGGCATAAAGAGGGCTGTGCTATCAAGACAAGCCAGAAATATTAATCCACTAAAACAGTTTTGGGGTGGGAGGTCCAAAATTGGACACAACTTTTATAAGCAGCAACAGAAAATATTTTTTGGATGTTTTAGAGCATCCAGAAGGATCTACAACCTTGGCGGCTGGTGGGAGATTTTGTATAGGGCTGTGCCACATCCAACAATTTTAGCAAACAAACATAGTATGATTTAATGCAAAACAGTCAGTTAAAAAAAGAAAGTTTAAGAAAAACAGTTAACAGAAGGAAATATTCAAATTAACTCCATATGATTCATAACTGTTTCATGACAAAATGCACATGATGAACATTTAAGATAGAACTGATTTTTTACAATGCAGTGCAACAGCAAAAACTTTGAGGAAAAATATAAACATTCTGAATGTGTGCAAGTTATCTGTACGGGATCGATTCGACACCACCAGTCAACAGATCCTCTGTTAGAGCGAGTCCTTGTGCTTGTGCTTACAGAAACACTGATGACCCTCGCAAACTCCTCTGGAAGATGATTCTTCGGCGAGCAATAAATCACAGGACATTAATTTATTTATTTTTTGAAAATTATGTTGGCATTAGTAGAATTGCTAGCATGGTTTAAATCATACTTATCTGACCGTTATCAGTTGGTAGCAGTAAATGAATAGATCATAGATCACAAGGTCAATATGGTGTACCACAAGGCTCAGTACTAGGGCCGTTGCTGTTCACTCTGTACATGCTACCTTTGGGAGATATCATTATGAAGCATGGCATTAGTTTTCACTGTTATGCTAACGATACTCAGCTCTATATTTCTTCACGTCCCGACGAAACGCACCAATTCACAAAATTAACGGAATGCAAAGCTGATATAAAAATTTGGATGACTGGTAATTTCCTACTACTTAATTCTGAAAAAAAAACCCCAGAGTTTCTAATTATTGGACAAAAAACCTTTGCACGTATTAACCTACAATTCTGTCTAACACTTGATGGCTGCTCTGTTAAGTCTTCGTCGTCGGTTAGGAACCTGTGTGTGCTCTTTGATACCAATCTTTCATTTGAAAGCCACATTTCTAGCATCTGTAAAACCGCATTCTTCCATCTTAAAAATATATCTAAATTACGTCATATGCTCTCATTGACAAATGCGGAACAATTAGTTCATTTGTTTATGACCTCAAGGCTAGATTATTGTAATGCTATTATGGGTGGTTGCCCTGCACGCATAATAAACAAACTACAGCTGGTCCAAAACGCAGCAGCTCGAGTTCTTACCAGAACCAGGAAGTATGACCATATTAGCCCCGTTCTGTCAACACTGCATTGGCTCCCTATTAAACATTGTATACATTTTAAAATATTGCTGACTACTTACAAAGTACTAAATGGTTTAGCTCCGCAGTACTTGAGCGAGCTCTTAACGCATTATAGACCTTCACGTCTGTTGTGATCTCAACATTCTGGCCAGTTGATAATACCTAGAACAGTGGTTCTCAAACCTGTCCTGGAGGACCACTGACACTGCACGTTTTCGTTGTCTCCCTAATCAAACACACCTGATTCAACTCATCAGCTCATTAACCCATGTGATAAAATAGTCAGTTTAAATCTAGACTAAAAACACATCTCTTTTACCTGGCATTCATATAGAACATTTAATTTCTATTATTCAAATCAGTTAAATGGTTATTAGGCTGCATAGATTAGGTGAGCCGGAACCGGGGACACTTCTTATAACACCTGATACTCGTTACATCATAAGAAGTATGGCATCTAAGCTAATGTTAGTTGTAATCCAGGTGTTTTTCTGCCTTGTTTTCCCTTCCTGCAGCTTCATACTGTGATCGCGTTGTCGCAAGTCTTTGTAATAATAATTCGTTACATTTATATAGCGCTTTTTCTGAGACCTCAAAGCGCTTTACATAGATGGGGGAATCTCCTCAACCACCACCAATGTGCAGCATCCACTTGGATGATGCGACGGCAGCCATTTCACGAGTTCACACTTACATATAATTTGAATGGGTAAGTTTAACCCTTAAAGACCTAGAACATTTTTGGGGCGCCTGACTCACCTGTACTTTTCTTTGTTTTTCTAACCCATTCTAGCAGCAAGCATCAAGTGCCATATATCATTTTAAACAGGAGAACCTAAAGTTTCCAGCTAGCTAATTTAAAGTCCCAGTTTTACATTTCTTTTGTCAGAGAATTTATGAAATTAACAGGATTTTAAGAAAAACGGCAGCAAAAAATGTGGTGTTTTCAGTGTGAACTCAAACAGAACTTCCTGAAGTTTTGTTTTTTTCTTTTAGAAAGTTAGACTTGGTTGTTTTAGACTTCCAGATGAAATTTTGTCTACATGTAACAATCCCTCAGCAAGTTATAGCCATTTATTATAATATTATTCTAGGCGTTTTTGAGTAAAAACAGATGTATTACATTTACTGACAATGTAGATGTGTCCAAATAAGTTCAGGAAGTAAAGTAAATAGAAAAGTTGTTATATTACAACAGAACACTGAAGCAAACATTTTTCTTCAGAAAATTATATTATAATTTGACCATGAACAACAAATGCAAACAATATAACAAGTAGTGACAACTGTGCAATATAAATACTAATAATACAATATACAGAGTGTAAATGAACAAATGGTTCAAATAATCTTCACAAACTAAATACAAAAAGAAATAAACAGTGCAAATGAAGAAATGGTTCATTGAGGGTAATATACTGAGTGCTAATGAACAAATAGTGCAAATAATCTTCACAAACTAAATACAAATAGATAAATAAACAGTGCAAATGATTCAAACAATCTTCTGAATCGGAATTTTCCACCAGGTCTAACGACTCGTTTAAAAAAATCAATTCTAACACATCCTCCGATTTGTACTGCTGTTTTTTTTACATACTCATGCTCTTTCGTGTTATATGCTCTTTCGTGTTTTGCGCTCTTTCGTGTTTTGCGCTATGGTCAAAAACTTTGCATCCGTTAGTTTTCATGCGTAGTTTTCAATGCATTGCGTTTGTTAAAAATGTATAAAGAAACGTGATTGGTTGTTAAAATCACCAATCACTATGTTTGTTGGTTGAGTTGATGACCGTTTGGACGAATCTGGGCATGGGGGTGGGACTAAGCATCAACAATCGTTCCTGTTTGGCTCAGAGAAAGAAACCACATGTGTTTCCTTGACGAATCACTGCTGCAGATTTTGATGACGCAATCACCGGCACTACGCAGCCTATGAAAGACCAATAGAGACACCCGTGATAACACGGGAAAGCTGTGAATCTCATCTTTACGGTGCATTTTAAAGCATACAGATTGGATTAGCGACTCAAAAGTTATTAAACATTTTAGAACGATAGTTATTTTATGCCGCGGGCGGCCGTATCGGTCTTTAAGGGTTAATGCGTATATGGCGTGCTGTCCGGAGGGAGGGCTCCGAGCTCGGAATTCAGCCCGAACCCAGAGTACTCCCCCCGTATGTAAGTGTTTAGTACTAGAAGTGTGGAGAAGGGGTGGTGGAGGGATGCTGCAAAAACTGTCAATGGAATGAGGTGAGACTGCTGAGTATTTATACCTCTCACCATTGATTGCTGAGTGCTTTCCACTTGTGTTAATTATCTGAACATGCTCCTCCCGAACCTTGTTAATAAAACATAATTTCACGAGTTCACACTTACATATAATTTGAATGGGTAAGTTTAATGCGTATATGGCGTGCTGTCCGGAGGGAGGGCTCCGAGCTCGGAATTCAGCCCGAACCCAGAGTACTCCCCCCAAAGCTAAAGCAGAGGACAGCCGCCGGACTAAAGATCCCCCAAATGAGTGCCGAGTTGGCGGGCTGGTATCTCAAGAAGGCCTGGATGCTTGACCGGGAAGGCCCGTAATGGTGGCTCCCTGCCCGGCTGACGTCCCCTGTTGGTCTGTAAACGGGAGCGGTTGTAGTTTACAGAAACAGGAAGGTGGGTGCTTGCCTCTGAGATTTCCTCGCACTGCGTTGCTGGAAGAAAAGAGAAAACATTAGTACTCTACTGGGGAAGTTCTCACTCCGTCCACTGTGAGACCAATGCTCGCTGGACGGAAAGGAAACAGGAAAGTGAGTGCTTGCCCGGGAGATTTTCTCACATTGCATCATTGGATGAAAAGAGAAAACGTAAGTGCTCCGCTGGGAAAGTTCTCACTCCGTCCACTGTGAGACCAATGCTCGCTGGACGGAAAGGAAACAGGAAAGTGAGTGCTTGCCCAGGAGATTTTCTCACACTGCATCATTGGATGAAAGAGAAAACGTAAGTGCTCCACTGGGAAAGTTCTCACTCCGTCCGCTGTGAGACCAGTGCTCGCTGGACGGAAAGGAAACAGGAAAGTGAGTGCTTGCCCAGGAGATTTTCTCACACAGCATCATTGGATGAAAGAGAAAACACAAGTGCTCCATTGGGAAAGTTCTTACTCCGTCCGCTGTGAGACCAATGCTCGCTGGACGGAAAGGAAACAGGAAGGTGAGTGCTTGCCCAGGAGTTTCTCATACTGCATCGCTGGATGAAAGAGAAAATGTAAGTGCTCCACTGGGAAGTTCTCACTCCGTCCGCTGTGAGACCAATGCTCGCTGGACAGAAAGAGGAGACAGTAAAGAAGAGACAGTAAAGAAGAGAAAGAGGTTTTTTTTTTTTTTTTTTTTTTTTTTTTTACTCGATGAGGGTTTGGTGAGCTTTTTTAATATGGAACCGGTTGGTCCTGATGTAGCTTTGGAAAGCATCGGAGGACCATCTCCCAAGGGCTTGAATCTGCTGTTGGGAGAGGCCTTTTTGGGCTGCTGAAGTTGCTGCCCCGATGCGGAATGAGTGACTTGAAAAATTCTTTGCTGGAACGCCTGACTGTTGGAGAACGGATTTGAGGTGTTTCTGGAACCAAAAACGTGTCACGGGTTTTTTGGATTCATCTAAGAACAGGGGTTCCAGAGGAGATTTAGCCTGAGAACTTCTCCATTGCAGATATGCCAGAATTGACTGGTATGGTTGGATTTGCGAAGCGAGGTTAAAAATGTAGATGACCTTTTTTGGTTTGGTCAGTTTTACTTTGTTTAATCAAGTATTATAGGAGACATCACTGCTGTGGCAGTGGAGAAGATTAGCCAGAGTAAAAGAGCTCCAGTGGGAGCATAGGAGACATCACTGCTGTGGCAGTGGAGAAGATTAGCCAGAGTAAAAGAGCTCCAGTGGGAGCATAGGAGACATCACTGCTGTGACAGTGGAGAAGATTAGCCGGAGTAAAAGAGCTCCAGTGGGAGCATAGGAGACATCACTGCTGTGGCAGTGGAGAAGATTAGCCAGAGTAAAAGAGCTCCAGTGGGAGCATAGGAGACATCACTGCTGTGGCAGTGGAGAAGATTAGCTAGAGTAAAAGAGCTCCAGTGGGAGCATAGGAGACATCACTGCTGTGGCAGTGGAGAAGATTAGCTAGAGTAAAAGAGCTCCAGTGGGAGCATAGGAGACATCACTGCTGTGACAGTGGAGAAGATTAGCCGGAGTAAAAGAGCTCCAGTGGGAGCATAGGAGACATCACTGCTGTGGCAGTGGAGAAGATTAGCCAGAGTAAAAGAGCTCCAGTAGGAGCAGAGGAGACATCACTGCTGTGGCAGTGGAGAAGATTAGCTAGAGTAAAAGAGCTCCAGTGGGAGCATAGGAGACATCACTGCTGTGACAGTGGAGACATTAGCCAGAGTAAAAGAGCTCCAGTGGGAGCATAGGAGACATCACTGCTGCGGCAGTGGAGACATTAGCCAGAGTAAAAGAGCTCCAGTGGGAGCATAGGAGACATCACTGCTGTGGCAGTGGAGAAGATTAGCCAGGGTAAAAGAGCTCCAGTGGGAGCATAGGAGACATCACTGCTGCGGCAGTGGAGACATTAGCCAGAGTAAAAGAGCTCCAGTGGGAGCATAGGAGACATCACTGCTGTGACAGTGGAGACATTAGCCAGAGTAAAAGAGCTCCAGTGGGAGCATAGGAGACATCACTGCTGCGGCAGTGGAGAAGATTAGCCAGGGTAAAAGAGCTCCAGTGGGAGCATAGGAGACATCACTGCTGCGGCAGTGGAGACATTAGCCAGAGTAAAAGAGCTCCAGTGGGAGCATAGGAGACATCACTGCTGTGACAGTGGAGACATTAGCCAGAGTAAAAGAGCTCCAGTGGGAGCATAGGAGACATCACTGCTGCGGCAGTGGAGAAGTTTAACCAGAGAAACAGAGCTCTAGTGAGAGCGGAGGAGACATTACTGTTGCAATATTAGAGAAAATTTTACCAGAGAAATTGAGCTCCTCCAGGACCAGAGGAGACATCACTGCTGCAGCAGTGGATAAACTTACCTGGAGTAACTGAGCTCCCACAAAGGGCGGAGGAGAGTGGGGCCTAGCGGACCGACGCTCGTCTTCTTGTGCTTTAGATCAAAGACGCGAGAAAAAGGAGGCGAGATGAAATCCTTGCGGGATTATGCACATTGAAGTTTAAGTGACCGAGCAAAGATAACAGTTTGCGTTTAGAACAATTTTGATTATCTGAAGTTTATTTAGTTAAGTACAAAAGAGACGGTTTATGGTAAAAGACGAAGCTTGCATAAATGTAGGCATCTTGTATTTATTTAACTGTGTTTCAATTAAGGATTACTAATCTCTTGGCATGAAACACATTGCTTTTATAGCCTACATTTTTTTTTTTTTTTTTTTTTTTTTTTTTAACGAGATTTTGCAGATAGATTGCAGGACAGTGTTAACGATAGGTTCTTAATGATTCTGTGATCAATCTGCACGTAACGTGCGACCTACATGACAGTAAATCATTTGTACAGAAACAATTTAAAACGTGCATTCCCCCAATCAAATTTGTATACAGATGGCATGACTGGCTCGTGACTCAAACAACTGAAGCAATGTCAAGCTCAACCAAGAAGACAGACACGAGAAGGGCTGAGCTGAGCACTCACTGAGTTGACCCGGCAACGTTGAGTATGGACTGGCCGGAACTCAATCTGCGGCGCGGCGCGGCTTACTTTAGGGCCAGCTGTGGCAGCCTGGCGAAGGAGGAAGACCCTTCCCTCGCGTGAAGAGGGCGGCATTGCCTTACTAACCATTTCTCTAATGGCGGGAATGGACCGGTGTAGAGAAATACGCGGAAGGTGATCGCGGATGTTTCGCCCGCGGTTATGATCCCGTTTGTTAAGCCTGACGCCCGCGATGTTGGTCAGAGGATTGCGGCAGAGGTTCTTCAAAGACGAGAGATTATTCATCGGATGGGAAATGCTCGATTCGGACCTGTTAGGACGATACTGTCTGGCTACATGCTGCAAAAACTGTCAATGGAATGAGGTGAGACTGCTGAGTATTTATACCTCTCACCATTGATTGCTGAGTGCTTTCCACTTGTGTTAATTATCTGAACATGCTCCTCCCGAACCTTGTTAATAAAACATCATATTGCGCCAGAACTCCCACCACACACCAGCTTACTGGTGGAGAGGAGACAGTGATGAAGCCAATCAGTATATGGGGATGATTAGGAGGCCATGATAGACAGAGGCGATAGTATCACGATTTGTGATAGTATCGCGAGATTTGACACAGAGTTTGTGTCACTTTCCTCCAAATATGGCCGCGCGCTGTTGTTTGGTGTGTGTGGGAGCCGGTGTGTTTGAGCTGCTGCAGATGCCTCTACCATTCAGTTGAGACTGTGCTGTTTGAGTGACTTAATGATACGGCAACTGGCCAGGTTCTATGAATGGATGGCTACTAGGCCTCGAACTGAAAATTTAGAGCGCACGCATCTGCCGGTGTGGTAGGAGGCGCTGCAGCCGCTCCTTTCACACACCCTCACATACCTTCACAAACCCTCACTCACATTAATACTGACCTCATGGACTGCTTCCCTCATGAACTTTTCTTCTAACTTATTGGACTCTGCCCTTTTTCGTGGGTTGTGTGTGTGAACTGTTGCGGCTTTGAGCACTGATCGTTGAGTATGAATTCTGAAACTGCTTGTATGCTCATTAACAACTTTGAACTGAATATTATCTGTGTGCACGTAAATATTGTAAATGCTTATCTCAATGTATTATAATCCACAACTTGGCACCGCAACCTTGTGTCTGTGTTTCATTAAACTCCGCCTTTTCCTCCTTGAGCTGAACCTAGTTTTTCTGATACTGGTCCACTATTTTTACCTACCATTGCAGCACTTATACATGCTACATAGTCTCTCTGTTTATTCCGAGATTTACTGAAGTCAGCCAGATCCGGGCCGTATCCAGATCAGATGGTGGACCTGCGCCTGGACTCATCCACTACGCATCCCTGAAGTGCCAGCCTCATCAGCCCTGTGAAGGCCTCATCGACACGACAGCCATCAGTACTGATCCTTAACAAACTCGTCTACATACTGGCGTGATGACTCTGACTTCCAATCAGATGGAACTGGATAATATTCGGAAAGTTCTGATCCAATCGGACCTCTGACCTGTAATGCTGCATGAATCATAATCATACACTGTTCGCTCGTTGGCCAGGGGATTCTCCCAAGGTTTTTTTCTCCATTCTGTCACCTGATGGAGTTTTGGTTCCTTGCCACTGTTACCTAGGCTTTTGGCTTGCTTGATCACACCTGACGCGTGTTTTGCAGTGAGAGGCGCCTTTTTTCAATTGGTTTCCTATGGCAGTGAGTGTACTGCGCGCTGTTTATGCACCTGCTGCGCCTCGAGTTTTTGCAGTTGAAAAAAAAGCAACTCCAAGCAGAAAAAGCGTGCGACGTCATCGTGTTTTTTTTTTCACTGTCCAATCGAATGAATGGAGAGGCGGGCCTTCCGTTTTAGTGATGAAAGCTACAGTTGCTTGAACGCCCAGAGTGCGATGATAGAGGACAAACTTGTGGTGCTCTCGTGGGTTACCAGGAGCTTAACGACTTCACGAACCGTAACTACCACAATGTTAACAGAAAGTAAATAATGTTAATAAAAGGCTGATTTGACGTTTACTTGACTGACAGGACAGCTGTTTCAGTGGTTGCCTAGCAACATAAAAAAAACAGGTGCACTGCTCGTTCCGTGTGATGGTGCAGTACTGTGCGCCTCGCGTTTTCGAACCTGAAAAACGCGTTAGGTGTGATCGGGCCCTTAGTTGGGGACATTTAATATTCAACAATATTATTGATCTGCCTTATTTTAAGGTCCCGTTTTTCGTGTGTTTTTGAAGCTTTGATTGTGTTTACAGTGTGCAATATAACATGTGTTCATGTTTCGCGTGTAAAAAAACACAGTATTTTTCACACAATTTACTTATCTGTATACCGCTTTTTTCACTGTCCTAAGAATGGGCTGATGACTTCCTTGTTCTATGAAGTCCCTCCTTCAGAAATACGTAACGAGTTCTGATTGTGCCAGCGGCTCCTGTGTGGTGATTCGACAGCAGCTTAGCGCACGTTGCCCTGAAAGGTCACGCCTCTTATAACGAGTCAAATCAAGTTTTTATCACCTAAGGAAACTGGCAAAGGTGAAACCTTTCCTTTCCAGGCAGCAGTTAGAAAACGTAATCCATGCCTTTATTTCCTTACGGCTGGATTACTGTAACTCCCTTTATTTTGGACTCAGTCAATCCTTACTTGCACGTCTGCAGCTGGTTCAGAACGCCGCTGCACGGGTTTTAACCGGAACCCGGAAGAGAGAACACATTACTCCCGTCCTGGCTTCACTCCACTGGCTGCCTGTGCATTTTAGAATCTATTTTAAAATCCTCTTGTTTACTTTTAAAGCTTTAAATGGTCTTGCTCCGCCTTATTTAACTCAGCTACTCAACCGCTACACTCCCTCCCGGTCCCTCCGGTCAGCTGACCAGCTGCTCCTGGTCGTCCCCGGATCCAAGCGGAAGCTCAGAGGGGACAGGGCCTTCTCTGTTTGTGCTCCCAAGTTATGGAATGCCTTACCTTTAACCATTCGTCAGGCTTCCTCATCATCGATTTTTAAAACTCTTCTTAAAACTCACTTCTATACTTTGGCCTTCAACCCAAACTGAGACTTGATCTTATCTGCTAGTATTTGCTCTTAACTGTCTTATTTTGATATAGTTTTATTGGGTTAGATCTTTCACCCCTAGTTTATTATTTTTATGATATTGTGACTGTTATTTATGTTTTGGTTGATGTTTTTGTACCCTTATGTACAGCACTTTGTTCAGCTGCTGCTGATGTGAAAGCGCTTTATAAATAAAGTGATGATGATGATGATGATGATAACGTGGAGATGCATGCGCTCAGTGCCAAACAAAGGTGATTGGACTCCGGGATGAAAAAAACAGCGTCTCGACGACATGGTGACAAACACACTCTACAAACGCAACTCTTCCTCTTCTCCGTGGGAGCGCAACGAGACCACGCCCCCTCTTTTTGTGTATTCCTGTGGGCGGAGGTTAGTCAAAAAACTGTTCTAGTGACGTCATTAAAGAAGGAAGTAGAGGGATGTAGTCCAAACGGGCCGTTCGATGTAGGCGACTTCTGTTAAATAAAATATCTCGCTTGGCATTGAACTTTGAGCTTTATAATTTTACAGATATTATTTATACTCTAACAACAACATTACACACTAACTAAAGTTTGAAACATGGGATCACGAAGAACGGGACCTTTAAGGTGGACGATAATGCAATTTTCTTCTAGAAACAAACTTTGTTGTATTATTTTCATGTTATCACTGTGAAGCTGCTTTGATAAAATCTGTATTGTAAAAAGCGCTTTATAAATAAAGTTGACTTGACTGTAGCCTACGTTGCAGGAAAAATAAATAGCCTACGCAACTACATGCAGAAATGAATTAATCATTAAAGAAAAATAGAAATAAACTTTCAGCTTTGCATCTCCTTTGACATTTCCCCCAAACATTTATTTATGTTTTATATTCTATTATTTTGCATTGATGGGTGCATATTTATTTATTTATTTATTTATCTCCTTGCACATTTATTTATGTATATATTGGGCTACTTATTATTTATTTATATAGGCCTAGGCCTACTTCATATGGAGTTCTTTCATAGCGATACGGTATTTATAATGTGGTATGTTTATTTATAGGCTACGTCTCTTAAGTGGAATAATTTATAAAGCTGAGGGCTATAGGCTTCTAGAGTTAAATAAAGGTAAATTAATAATGACATTAAATAAAGGCATAGCCTACATTTTTTGGTTAGGTTTCTAGAAACAGAAAAATTGAAGAGTCTGTCTAACTGTCATTGCAATACAGTAAAACAAATGAAGCAACTGCATTTAGAAAGAGTATACTTATAATCCTGCTGTAAATACTTCTAGGCAATAAAACAATGATTAATAGAGTTTTTTTTTTAATGAAAAATATAAAACAAAAACAAAAAAACAATAGGCTATTCAAAGAAATACACACCTGACAAAGACTCCTATAAATAATAAGAATAACTGTAGAAGTACAAAACAATCTCGAATCATGACATCTTGTTATATTATCTCACAATTCTTCTGGGCAACTCAACAAAATGCTCTCTGCAAGTGCGTTTAAAAAAATAATAAGAAGAAAAAGCGCGTTCTCTATCCCCAACTAATTACCTTATGCAGTGTCGCCCCGCCCCATACCTACTCTGATCACCTAATTTTCTATCATAGAGGCCTAAAAAAGACGATGGAGCCAATCAGAGTAGGTATGGGGCGGAGCGACACGTGCAGCCACGCCCCGATCTGCAGGCTGCAGCCAGGTCCTTCAGGATTGTTACTGTACTCCTTTGAAGCTGCAATGGTTTAATCCTGCGGTCATAGTCGGAGTTTGGGAGTTATCATTTTAGTGCAGAATGAGTAAAGCTGTTTGTTTAAAAAAAAAAAAAAAGTTGTAAAAGTAATTTTTTTAGGATAATTACATTTTAATGCACAGTGGTCTAAATGCCATAAATGTAAAAATGATTGAGATAGCCATTCAAATAAAAAAAGGAGGGGCTTACTGTTTTTCTGTCACTGTCACACGTTCGTGGAAAGATGTAGGCTAAAAATATTTAAGACAGCTAGCTGTTTTACGATAAATATCTTCATCAACTGACAGTTATAGCCTGTGATTCAAACGACGACAAGAAACGTTTGCATTTTCGACATACGAATGAAAAAGAGTGTGTGCTCATTTAAAATAAAATATTATTTGCAAATAGTTTAAATTGATTACTTAGACCTAGAATGTCTTTTACAATTCTTAATTATGTATTCCCTTAAATACCTGTTAATCGTTTAATTATTTAAAACCAAAATGGGTTTGCCCGACTTTTCACCGAAAGTGAAAGTTCGTTGTTGTCACGGGTCATTTTGTGAATAAAGGAACTGCATCACGTTGTCAAAACAGCAAAAAAAGTGAGTATTAAAGATTATCACTTTATAGGCTCAACAGTATGCGATACGTTTGTTTGTAGTATGCTATGTATTGGTACCTACTACACCGCAGAAAGACGTTTATCTTGTAGTGAGGCCCATTTATGAAAGTATCACCAGTTACGGATCATAATGTCCATAGGAAGCTAGTCATTGTCCATTTAACCTTTGATAAAGTTAATTCTGTTTATTAGAGTAGCCTACTTAATCACATATTTGTGTAGTGTGGGTTATTAAAAATCTTTACAGCTAAATGTAAGCATTTATTGTGCATGAATGATGACAGACAATAAGTTAGTTCACACTTTACCTTTGAACCTTCCCCATTACTTCAACGTGACAAGTTACCAAAAGCTGTGGGAGCAACAGAGTATGCATATCTTTTAAAAAAAATATATATATTAACAAATAAGCAACACTCTCTACAGTTCATCATGTGATAGGCCTAATATACACAGATTTTGTTCTTAGCATATACAGAATTGAACTCTTATGTAAAGTAAAGGCACTACAGCATGACTGTATAAAAACAATCATCAGTCCAATAACTAAAATGAACAAAAAAATAATTAAATAAATAATCGATAGTACACAATTAAAAAATGTCTATGTGCCTGTGTCCGATCTGTTCAGTAACTGAATGCTCCTCGGCACAAATCATGTAATGGCACGTTTGGTTTTTGTTAGGGGCATTCGAAATCTATGTCCAGAGGGGAGGGGGGAAAACTCTGAGCAAAGTGGGTGGGATGAATCATCCAGTATCCTCAGAGCCAAATTGAGGGTATACTGATCTGTGAGATTAGAGAAGCTTTTGACATCAGATCCAGTAATTTTCCTGCCCATTTTAGTCACCTTGTCCAGCATGTTCCTGTTCTGGAAAGAAAGAACATTTCTGCATTTGCTGTACGATTATTTTTGTATAATGGTTACATGATGTTCGCAATGCCTTTTTCCTATATTTCAAGCTAAGTTTACCTCAAAATGCTCACCACAGACTTAACGTTATACCAAAGTTTCACACCACCACTTCAACTAGTAGCTACATTAACAACAAGAACTGCAACAGTTTTTTTTTCTATGCCATCTTCTCAGCAGGTAATGTAGGCTACTGTGAAACATTGAATTTTAATCGCTTAACCACAAATTTGGTCATACCAAGTCGATTCAAGCAACAGGGTGAACACAAAACAACTAACTTATGGTTGTGGTTGATTATTTGGAAAATATGAACAATAAGGTACCATAACAGGAACAGGTGGACAGCTGGTGGTGTTGTTTACAATTATAATTTATAAGTAACTTTAACATGGCTTATTCAGTCATTTCTTAATGACTTCAGGTTACGATTTTTGACATATTTTGACTTACGTCATCCTGTGTCCCTACACAAGTTTTGGGAAGTTTTGAAAACCCCTTCTGCTTGCAGTACAGTCCTTTCAGCAAAATCTTTGTTTACAGTGCTTGTTTTAAAAAATAAAAAATAAACACTTAGTTAAATATAGGCTATTTCTCAGTACTAGTAGACATTTTCAAAACTCTTCAAACTGTCAGTAGGGCTACAACAGCAGAGTCTGAGGATTAATCTGTGGATCAATTCGTCATTGCTTTGATATAAAAAAAAAGTTTTTGAGGAGCATATTTTTCAGATTTTACAGTACACTCTTACATAACACTTTAAAAATTCCATAATATTTACAAAAAGAGAAGTCCTCAACTAATTGTCTAAAATAACACTAATTATTATTATTGTGACTCTGTGTTGGTTTAGTTTTGTGAGTCAGTGTTTTGGTGAAGGTGGAAGATCCAGCTATCCTGCCCCAATATGGATGACACTCAGACATCCAGTGATGAAGAAATCAGGTACTCTTATTAAAGACTTGAAATAGTAAATATTGATACACCAGTAAAATGCCTCAGTGAAGTTAAGTATAAAGATATGCTGGTTTTATATTATAGTATAATTGTATTGTTGTATAGTATTATCTCTCTCTCGTATAGTATTATAAATTGTTTGAGTGCTTCAGGAACAAAAAATTGTAAAATGTTATAATGTTTTGCTGCAACTGTATGCTATATGCAGAATAATTAACTCTGTAATATTAAATTACTGAAAAAGATGTTAATGTGGACATAATGGGAAGCAAGTGGTCCTTGTGTTATGATTGAGATGACAGAGGTAGATCCAAGTGCAACAATTTATTAAACTCAGTCAAAGATTAGATTCAGCATCAACAGATTCAGGGTTAAACAAAGACATGTCGAGAACCAGGCTGGAGATCATGGGCAGGCTGCAGGCAAACGGAATCCAGAAACAGGCAGAGGGTCACTAGGCAGGCTGCGACAATCAGAGAGGTTCAGCAAGGCAAGAGTCAAGACACAGGTAGGCAAGAAAAACCAGGAACGCTCAGACATGCACACAACAGTGAAACAATACTGCACAAAGAGACGCCAGGTTAACAAGCCAGATATAGGTTAACTGATCAGAGTTAAATCAGAACAGGTGATAGTCAATCAGCAGTCAACAATGCATACTAGAAAGCAAGTATGCGAGTCCATAAACATACAAAAGGGGGCGCTGAAACTTGAGTGAGAATAATCCAGAAGGGCTGGCTACCGTCACACCTTGCCATTATTCCATATTTATATGATGTACAGTAAATGTTTATGTTTATAGTATGTGTGTTTTAAATCTAAAATGAACAAACATGAATTAAAACTGTGAAATCTTGGTACATTGTGTGGGAACAGCTAGTACTGATGGTGGACAACAGGTGAACTGGTGTCCATTATAGTGACCCTCACTCTTCTGTTATTCTATTCACAGACAATCATCACTGTCTCTGTCTTTCCATCACAGAAACTTCCACAGGTACAGATAATAGCAGAGCTTGTGTAATGTACAGCATGTTTTTTGCCTGAAATTGGAAATTCTTGTCATTTATATTATGCTATCCCCATATTAAATATAGATTGGAAAGCATATCTTCACACAAATAAATGTTTAAATGTTTTCTCTTGAAAGTGGAAGTGTATGTTTATTCATTTGTTTTGCTAATATTCTATAAGTGTCTGATTTAGTGACATTTTTGTGTCCCTGTATGTTTTGGCCCTAATTAAATAAGTGTTTACAGATTTAAGTGGTTCTTACTAGAGAACTAAATGTTACAGTTTAAATGTTACACTCCTCTCTGACAGTTTAGTCCAGCAGGAATCATCAGACTCACCAGAGCCCAGCTGTGTGTCTATAAGGAGTGACTGGTCTATGGGTCGACCACCAGATTTAAGTGCTGAAAAGAAATCATCAGACTCACCAGAGCCCAGCTGTGTGTCTGTGAAGAGTGACTGTTCTATGGATCGACCACCAGATTTAAGTGCTGAAAAGAAATCATCAGACTCACCAGAGCCCAGCTGTGTGTCTGTGAAGAGTGACTGTTCTATGGATCGACCACCAGATTTAAGTGCTGAAAAGAAATCATCAGACTCTCTAGAGCCCAGCTGTGGGTCTATGAGGAGTATCTGGTTTGGGGATCCACCATCACATTATATCTCATCTGCACTCCGGTACAATATTTCTGCATACATATGGTATCAGTATTATTATTTGCAAACACTAAAGTAAAGCTGCAAAAATTCACTGATGCTCAAGAAGACAAACACAAATTGCCCATTAAGAGCTGGGGATGTAAACTTTTGAAAAGGCGTGAGATGTGTGAATTTTTCATATTTTGTTTAAATGTGCCCGGATGATTTACATAAATAGTAATATAGAATGTTTCCCAGAAAAGAAAAACAAAAATATATAACAATTTAGCCCAATTATTGTATTCCAAAAGTTTTCATCTCTTAATGCATTGTGTTGGCTTCTTAAGAATTAGTGAGTGTTTGCATTTTTTTAAGAGTTGTGTATGAGTCCCTCAATTGTCCTTAGTTTGAAAAGATGGATCTCAAAATCCTAGTCTTTGTTGGAAGAACTCAAATGTGCAGAAGATGCTGAAAAACCAAATAGTTTTCTGAAGAAGTGTTGGCAGTTAAACTGCTCAGGACAAACAAGGGACTCATGAACAACTATCACAAAACTAAAAGACAGCTGTGGATCACCCAAGTAATGACACACAGTATTAAAGGGGTCCTATTATGCTTTTTCACTTTTTCAACTTTAGTTAGTGTGTTATGTTGCTGGTTGAGCATAACAAAATTAAATATCATTAAGTAAGTAAAAGATCTGCTAGGTTACAAAGCTCAAAGTCCACTCCAAAGGAAGATATTTGATTGGTAACACTTTACAATAAGGTTCATTAGTTAACGTTAGTTAATGTATTAACTAACATGAACTAACAATGAGCAATACATTTGGGTTACACTTTTTGGGAAGGTGTCATTGTTACAGTGTAATTAAATATTTAAGTACAGTGTAATATTAATTAACTACATGTACTTACTATAGGGTTATGGTAGGATTAGGGTTTGGTTGAGGGTTAATTGCATGTAATTATGCATAATTTACTGTCATTACATATGGTACTATGGTACTATGCTAAAGTGTTACCTACATTTGTTACTGTATTAGTTAATATTTGTTAATGTAAGTTAATACAAATATTTTTTTCATGTTAGTTAAAGGGATAGTTCACCCAAAAATGAAAATTCTATCATTGTTTACTCACCCTCAAGTTGTTCCAAACCTGTATGAGTTTCTTTGTTCTGCTGAACACAAAGGAAGATATTTGGAAGAATGTTTGTAACCAAACAGATCTCAGTCCCCATTGATTACCATAGTATATATTTTTCCTACTATGGAAGTCAATGGGGACTGAGATCTGTTTGGTTACAAACATTCTTCCAAATATCTTCCTTTGTGTTCAGCAGAACAAAGAAACTCATACAGGTTTGGAACAACTTGAGGGTGAGTAAATGATGACAGAATTTTCATTTTTGGGTGAACTATCCCTTTAACAGTGCATTAACTAATGTTAACAAATACAACCTTTGATTTTAATAATGTATTAGTAAATGTTGGTAATAAATGCTGATGAAGTATTGTTCATTTTTAGTTCATGTTGACTAAGGTAGTTAACTAATGAAACTTATTGTAAAGTGTTACCATTTTATTTAACAGAATTAACATTAAAATATTATAACCTCAACGTTTGTCTGTGTGCTGCACATTTTTACGGTGAGCAGATTCCAGAAGAGAGTACAATGCAGGCTAATGTAATGTTATCGATCCACGTGTGATGATTTGCATACTGAATGCTGATTGGTTGTTAGCTCTCTGTATGAGGGGCAGTTGATATCCAGTAACTACTGAAGTTAGACGCAAATGTGTGTGCTCTTGATTATTTCTTGGTAAGACACTATTTTGAGTGACTGCACAAGAACGATACAGCTAATGAGGCTATACGCACAAAAGCTTTTCCTGAAAAAAAAAAACATAGCCATTGCCATTTTGTCAGGACAATCTGTTGTTTATGGATCACTAATGTAAGTATGTCTTATTATTTGTAGTTGTGTTTTCTTTTTAACAGTTCCAATTAAAAGTTTTATGTAGTTGCTATGATAGCTATGATGTAAACAAAGGGCAAAGCTTTGCCTCCGCTAGCCTGCTAACCAGGGTGCGATTTGTGAAAAAAAACAGAGGGAGGGATGTTTTGAAACATTTTTATTCATAAAAATAAATCATAAGAACATGAACTTCATTCACTGCATTTGCTGCTCTGGACCCTTTTCATTGTTCCTAGCTAGCTAGCTAGAGTTTTCGCGCTGAAAAATTACATAAATATTTGTAGGCTACTTGGTGACATTCTGAAAAGCCATACATGGATCAAAGCTATAATGGAGAGGATCAGATAAATCAGAGCTTAGATTCTCTGCCCGAGCCCAAACTTGACCCGACCCTCGGGCCATATTTATACATATTTCTCGCCACTATCCCCTTGGTCAAGCACTTGTGTTACAAAATGCAACACATCACGTTTCAAGCGCATCGTCTCCTCCACTCGCACGCATCACACCGGGCCCGGGATAATAAACTTTACAAATATTTATTTTGTTTAAAAAATATTCTATATTCTGAAACCTTGTTGAATTAAATTAGAGTTGTAGCCTACTAGGCCTACTCCTCCTAGGCCATCCAAAGTTCATTCTTGTTCATTTTCTGTGTTCATCATTGTTCACTTTTTTTTTTTTTTTTTACGTTTCTTCATTCGGATCCATTTGCGATCCATTTCATTCTGAATAAACAAACAAGGCAGTTTACATGATTTGTCCTTGTTGCATTATTCATTAAGATAATAATTAATAAATGCAGGCACAATTATCCACGAACTTGATAAATGTTGCAGATATGTTTTACTATGCACAAACAAATGCCTTTCAACTTATGTGTGCAAAATTCAGAATTAAATGAATGTGCAGAAATTTGTACAAATAGAGGCCTACTATATGTGTTGTAGCCATTAAATAAGCTCATTTAGTTTCATATTTGTTAAAATATTATAATGTTATTTTTTTCCATCTATGTTGATTATGAAAAGTGAACAGCACAAGTAAGATAGGATGTGCAGTATATTGGGAGACTTGTAGTGGGTCAGACATGATTTTGACCACTTCATTAAGTTTTGTTTTGTAGAAAACCTTTCTTTAAAGTGAATTTCATTTTGTATAAATTGTATCTTAATTTTAATAAATTTTTCATCAACGAATTGCATGTATTTAATAAATAAGAAGCAGTAAATATTTATATAATAAATAATATAGCAGACAATATAATCATGGAGGCGCCGGCGCGGTCACTTGCATTGCACGTTAACTGGAGCGCATCTCATCATAAATTAACCGAAACTCAGTGTATGCCTCACAGAGAATAAAGAAATATTCTAAAGAAATATATCTAAAGAAAGCTTGAAATGTCTTTAAACAAAACAATTCAAAACGAAAAGAAATAGGCAACTCTCTAATGTAATCCATGCACTTCTCCATATTGGCGCGTTCACTATGGAGATGGCGATCGTCAACTTCATCTTTGCTTCATCTCAACTTCCCTGGCGCCCGGTTATAACGGCCCACGTATTAAAAAATGGTCGGGTTTAAATCGGGCTCGGGCTCATAATTACAGTTATTGTGTCGGGCCGGGCCGGGCTCGGACACAACGTGCACGGGCTCGGGTAGGGTCGCGCTTGATTTTTTGGGCCCGATCTAAGCTCTAAGATAAATTAGCCACGATGTCATCTATTGTCTCCGAAGGCTAGCGCTGACAGTGGGTGGTCCATTTCGGATTTTATTGTTCTATCGCACTGACAGTTCACATTACAGCGCTTTACTTTGTTTAATAGGCTAGGCTACTTCTATAGGCTATATCAGCCTCTGCTGAACCACAGATTGATTGCAAAGTTAAACCATCACAGTAGAAACAGTTTTACTGCTGCTGTTAAATTAATAACGTTATCTGTGTTAGTCAATTCGCCTCATTCGCGCGTCCAGTTTGGGACCAACTGGACGCGCGAATGAGGCTTCGCGTCTACCACGCCGCGCGAAACACCTCTAGACGCGCGTAAACGCGTCTTTACATTGAGATCACTCAGGCCAGACACTCAAAAGTGAGTAATCAAAAAACCTTTGCTTTAGCCTCAATTGAGTGAAACACCGTATGTGTAACTTCGGCCATTCTCAGTGGTGTGATTTTCATCGCCCCTTTGGAAAATTATCCATGATTTTGTGATTGATTACTGTTTGTATTATCATAGGTTTCCTACACATATGATTAAATGGATAACATCGTATTTATAATCAGAAACACACACACACAAAAAATACCAATCTGAAACGTCCTGTGAAATCCGTGCTTGCAAAGTCCATACGTGAAATCTGTTCAGCACGATCCTCTTGTTCATTGAGTCTGAATCTGGCTCGAATTGTTTTGACATTGACGCCATCGTTAATATTTACAACTGAGTAGAGCTCACGGTTATGAAGGGGCGTGAACACCAAGCATTGCCAATCACAACACACTGGGCCAGCTAACCAATCACAGCCCATTTCATATTTCAGACAGAGGGCCGCAATCAAAAAAGGCCTGTTCGAGAGAAATTGTGTCACAATTCTGCTAGAGATGGGACCCAAATGCAAATGAGCAGACAAGGGTTTTTTATTAACAAGAATGAAGATAGCAGGGAAAGTGAAGTGTGAACCACAGTTCTAACAGGGCAGAACAGACAACATAACGACAGGCCACTGCTCACTGGGTGACCACTGAGACTGTCAGTAAGATGCATAGACAGTAAAAGAAATGGACACAGCGACCCCATTGGATTCAACGGAGAAAAGTAAAGTCAATTAGAAGCACTCGCTTCCTGATGGCTGAGCGTACTGCGCAGACTCAAACTGAGCTTGACGATGTAGATGTGATGTGAGCAACCCGTCTGTCTTCTAGTAGCTGTGCCAAGAGAAATCTGAATCATTCCCTCCCGAAACTTGCAGAGACGGAGAGTGTGAGTAGGAGGTGTCCATGAGCTAGGAGCAGGAGCAACTTTTGCTAAGTATTCTGATTAATTATTTTGTCATTTTGCCTCCACGTTCCCCCGATTGCCCGCGAGCTTCTCCTCCTGTCCATACGGTAATTTCTCTACTCTCTGGTTATGACGCAATTATTTTTACAAAAACTGCATCTACTGGGCCATAACGTAAGATACAAGGTAATGGAGCCTTTTATACATTGTCGTGTTTCTTTAGAAATAAATAATGGACAAATGCAGTCTTTAAACACCTCAGATGTAAAGTTATTCGCTGTCAAAGTGACACCAAAATGAATGGGAGTCAATGGAATGCTAACAGCAGGTGAGGGTCTGCTAATCAATGGCGGCCCCCGGGGAAGCTTCAGTTTTTTCTGAAACATTGGCCCCCTTGGTAAGATGGCGATAACGTGAATACAGTAGAGACAAGGGTTAGATAGCTGCACCAGTCAGTTAAGAGTCAGTGGCCAGGGAACTCAGGAACACAGGGCAGGAACACACAGAACGACAAGATATAGCAACGATTAAAAGAACCAAAATTAAATTAAGACCAATGAAGAGATAAACAAAAAGTAAAGAAATAAAAATAACTAAAGCAAACAAAATGAAAATAAAGAGTAAAAAACTAAGATCCTAAAAATAAAAATAAAAATAAAAACTGGAATTGCAAGACTTCCACTTATCAGGGAAAATAAGAACAGAAGAAAATAACCAAAAATAAAACAAAAGAGAACACAAACTAAGTTATAATGCACAAGAGCTAAAACGAAGCAAAACAGGACTAGTGAAAAATAAAACAGCAACAAGGATACTCTGATACTGGAAATAATAAAATAAAATAACATAAAAACTAGAGAAAGCGCTGAAATAACTTCAAGAGCATAAACTGGAAAACAACACAAAGTGCACACACAACAAACTAGCAAAGACATGAGGGAAAGAGGCACAATATAAAAGGACCAGAGAACATGAGGATCAGGTGAGCACAGTTAGTGAAAGGAGGACTTAGACCTGGACTAAACAAGGGGGCGTGGCAACAGTAAACAAGGAGGCGGGACACGATGAGCACATGGCAAACACAAACTAAGACAGCCATGTGCTCAAACACAAGACAAACATAGAAACATGAAACAAAGACAACACAGACAAGGCTGGCAGGGCAGAACACAGGCAGAGAGGAGCTGTAATAATGTAAAATATAATGGGTTTTTTGAACAATCAAGCATGAAAACATAGTACACCCCAAAAACAAAATCAAGACTTTGTAAAAGGGCATAATAGGACCCCTTTAAAAATCGAGCATATGTAAAGGGCGGCACTAAATGTTTATGATCTTTCCCTTTTTTTTTAATTATTAACATTTTTCAGATTTGTCAGACTGAGTGGCACAGATGGTAGAGCACTTGACATGTATCTGAGCTATTGAACATGGGGACCCAGGTTATTCCAGCCTGGGTCATGTCCCGATTTCCTTCCTCTTTTTCTCTTTCTATGCATTCCTGTCACTCTACATGACACCATACTATAAGAAAAAAAATGCAAAGAGAAAAAAGTATATTTTAACATTTTGTACATTCTGCAAGGTGTATATCCATACATCAGTGCAACGTGCAAACAACATACAATAATGTCAACAATAACAAAACAATACAAGAGTAGCATGTGTACAGAATATACTAGAAAGAATATAAACTGATCCAATTCTTTCTACATTTTTATTGCTTAGTATTTTGGTGCACAAAACTGTAAAGACTGTAGTAATTTAATCCTCACCTGATTTTACCATAAATTTTATATTGGTAAAGCATCTCCACACATCAGCAGAAACATCACATTGTCGTGTGTTTTTATTGTTTAAATGTGATGTCTGTTGATTTAGAATTTCTGGAGCCAATTAGGCTCTACAATATGAATGTTGTACACAATTATGTAAAGTTGCTCTATTATTGAATTATTGCACATTTGCATTTTTTTTGTCGACTGAAATGTAATAATGTGTTATTTTAATTCTACAGTCGTATATCTAAACTTAGATCAAGTCTGAGGAAGAAGTTTGAGTGTCTTTATGAGGGAACAGCAAAGCAGGGAAACCCAACACTCCTGAATGAGATTTACACAGAGCTCTACATCACAGAGAGTGAGAGTGGAGAGATCAGTAATGAACATGAGGTGAGACAGATTGAGACACAATCCAGAAGAGCAGCAACAGAGGACATACCGATCAAATGCACAGACATCTTTAGACCTTTACCTGGACAAGACAAACCCATCAGAACTGTGCTGACAAAGGGAGTCGCTGGCATTGGAAAAACAGTCTCTGTGCAGAAGTTCATCCTGGACTGGGCTGAAGAGAAAGAGAATCAGGACGTCCAGCTCATATTTCCACTTCCTTTCAGAGAGATCAATCTGATGAAGGACAAAACACTCAGTCTTTCAGAGCTTCTTCATGTCTTTTTCCCTGAAACTAAAGAAATGGAAATATCCAGTGACAAATATAAAGTGATGTTCATCTTTGATGGTCTGGACGAGTGTCGTCTGTCTCTGGATTTTCAGAGCGATGTGAGGTTGTGTGATGTAAGTGAATCAGCCTCAGCGGACGTGCTGCTGATGAACCTCATTGTGGGGAATCTGCTTCCCTCGTCTCTCATCTGGATCACCTCCAGACCAGCAGCAGCCGATCTCGTCCCCTCTGAGTGTGTCCATCGAGTGACAGAGGTACGAGGCTTCAATGATCCACAGAAGGAGGAATACTTCAGGAAGAGAATCAGAGATCAGAGTCTGGCCAATACAATCATCACACACCTGAAGTCATCAAGGAGCCTCTTCATCATGTGCCACATCCCAGTGTTCTGCTGGATCTCAGCCACTGTTCTGGAGAAGATGTTGACCGAAGCAGAGAGAGGAGAGATTCCCAAGACTCTCACTCAGATGTACACACACTTCCTGATGGCACAGATTAGCATCAAACATGAGAAGGACTATGAGAAGAACCTGACAGATGAAGACCTGATCCTCAAACTGGGGAAAGTGGCTTTTCAGCAGCTTGTGAAAGGCAATGTGATCTTCTATGAGGAAGACCTGAGAGAGTGTGGCATTGATGTGACAGAAGCATCAGTTTACTCAGGATTGTGCTCTCAGATCTTCAGAGAGGAGTTTGGCTGGCATCAGGGGAAAGTCTTCTGCTTTGTTCATCTGAGCGTTCAGGAACATCTAGCGGCTCTATATGTGCACCTCTCCTTCACAAAAAACAGCTCACGGGTTTTCTCTAGGGAGTTTCCTGACATATCTATGTTTCTGAAGTATACTTTATCAGATATACATCAGAGAGCTGTGGATGAGGCTCTAAAGAGTAAAAATGGACATCTGGATCTTTTCCTGCGGTTTCTTATGGGTCTGTCAGTGGAGTCTCATCAAATTCTTCTACAAAGACTAATGAAACAGACAAGTAGATCTGACAGCAATGAGGAAACAGTTGAGTACATCAAGAAGAAGATCAGGACCATTGACTCTCCAGAGAAATCCATCAATCTGTTCCACTGTCTGAATGAACTGGGTGATTGTTCACTAGTGGAGGAAATACAACATTATCTGAAATCTGGAAGAATAAATGAAGCCAAACTCTCTTCATCTCAGTGGTCAGCTGTAGTCTTTGTGTTGATGACATCAGAGAAGAAGCTGGACAAGTTTGATATTAATGATTTTGTTGGAAAAGACAATAAAACTGAACAACTAAAGGTTCTTCAGAGGCTTCTTCCTGTGATTAAAGAATCCAGATCAGTTCAGTAAGTATCTCTGAGAACAATCACTTCACTGTTAAAACATTAAGAAAATAAAAGTTCATAAATGTCCAGTGCTGCACATGCTGTCTAGAGTTTAGTCGTCATATGTTTTCAGGTATCAGTTATTAAAATGTTTTTGCAAATAAAAAAGGAATTTAAATATTTGTCATTTTTTAAACCAATGACATTGTGCAATAAGGAAATATTATTTATCTTTCTTTCTTAATTGATCCATCAAACATATAGATTTTTGCTTTAAGTTTGTACTTTCTCTTTAATAATGGATTCACTGTTAAACTGATCTGATCTGAAAGATTGAAGAGTGTGTCATTGTTCTCTACAGGTTGAGGAGTTGTGATCTCACAGATGAAGGTTGTGCTGCTCTGACTTCAGCTCTGAGATCAAACCCCTCACACCTGAGACTACTGGATCTGTCATATAATAAAATATCAAATTCGGTGAAGCTTCTCTCTCCTGTACTGGAGGATTCTCGCTGTAAACTGGAGATACTGAGGTAAGATCATCTCTCCGATATTCACATATATCTTTGTCCTCGGTAAGAAGTGTCCTTTATTGTAATTTTTAGGGCTGTTCTTTAAATAAACTAAATCTCTAAAAACAGAAGGTGAATTTCATTTTATTCATCTCCAATCCATCACATGACATGTTGCTCTTGTTTTTGACCCACCAAACATTTACTGAAGCTTCATTTACTTTTTAAGGCCCTGTCCAAACGAACACGGGTATTTTCAAAACAGCAGATCTTTCTATGCGTTATGTGTGTGAGAGGAATTACGAGCCGAGCACGTTACGAGCACCTCCCGATAATGTATAAACGTTTAAAAAATTCGGGGAGTCGGCCCTACTTTCCCCAGTGTATAGGGTATCCCCTATTGCCAAATCATACACAACCATGTCACAGGCTATCGATGAGGCTATAGCTCAGTGGCTGCAACCATACAGTATGCGCATAGACTGTCACGCACACACACACACACACACACACACACACACACATGCCTCTCTCTCTTTCTCTCAAGTTATTTATGTTGAAAGGAATGGTTACTGTTCTCTGCTTTTCAACAAATCATTTGCACACACATTTCTGTAATTTTTCTATCTGAAGTTATAGCTGCCTGCAACTCTGGTCTCTGTGTTTAGTGCAAAAGCTCACGATTGCCACCGGCTCAGGATAAAATGATATGTATACCATTTACCAGCTGCTTTGACGCATTATCAGGTTAACTGACTTATAATGTGTGCAATATCTCACAACCTCCTGAGTCTCTGAATTCGCACCGTGTACGCCCGCCTTTAGAGTCCAAATATTAGTTCCTCAAATGTCAACATCACAATGTGAAATATTACCATAATGCCTGCCCAAAGGCATACGCAAAGAAAGAAGATGAGACTTCAGGGAATTTTAATGTTGTCGTCATGCCGTGGAGACTCTTTCAGATGTTAAGCCAGGTACAATTTTGGCCATGATTTGGCTGTCAGGGACAATTTTGCAAAACCTAAAAGTTTCCTCTGATCCTAGGCCAAAAACTGAAGTTTTTGACTGTTAGTTTGACATGTTCACTGACAGCCGATTAATGACCATTGCGATCGAATTTTACCTCCGATGAAATTCTGGCAGTGTCAGAAGACTTGACTCACAGTCCCTCAGTGTGACTTCTACAACGACCATCAAATTGTCTTTGTTTTTTTAAGACAAGCTATGATCAAAATTAATGTTTAAGATTTCTTTGTAGCCACCATTTCAATCCAGCGTGTAATGCAGCTCACATCACCGAATGTGTCATTGATTGATGATGTAAAATTCTGGACAAGTTCTTGCGTGCATCCGTTTTTAACATTTCCACTCTAATTATGCTTTTAAACGAAAGTTTGCTGTTGCGTTATGTATTCACAATAACAAACCAGGAATCTCGTGTTACTCAGAATAACTCTTTACTCAGGAACTGACATCATAATACTGTCTCCACTTATATCCCCGTACTACAACAGACCCCTTACAGCTAGTTCCCATTACAGAACACCTCCCCCTTTTAAGAAAGGAAGGACGTTTTTTTTCCAATTGGAATATATTGGATACCTCTTTGAAAAACCTTTAAACTTTCAGTTACAGGCTCCTAGAGATGACCACAACTGGCTTCCATGTTCCATCTGCCTGCTTTTGGTTCAGTACACCCCCCAAGCCAAAGGATGAGGCGTCAGCGGAAACACGTCTCTGCTTTTGGGGAGTATGATGCCAACACACGCTGTGAACTCAGTTCTGATTTTAATTTCTTAAAAGCCTCCTTTTGTGGTGATCCCCAGCACCATTCATTTTTTTCGCTGAGCAGATCTTTGAGTGGGCGGGTGTAAGATGCAAGGTGGGGTAAAAACTTACCCAGGTAATTAGCCATTCCCATCACTCTCCTTACTCCATCCACTCCAGTTGGTTCAGGCATCTCCAAGATCGCCCTGACTTTATCTGGATCTGGTGCCACACCGTCTGCCCCCATTCGGTGCCCCAGAAACATCATGTTGTCAGTTGCAAACACACATTTCTCGTTTAAAGTCAAACCGTCGTCTCTCAGTCTCTTAAGGACCCGATGCAGTCTCTCATTATGCTGCTGCATGTCCTTTACAAAGACTAAAATGTCGTCAGCATGACACACAACTCCTTCACAATCTTCCAGCATTTGTGACATGCGACGTTGAAAGTGCTCTGGGGCTGATGAGATTCCGAATGGTAGACGGTTGAACGCATATCTCCCGAATGGGGTGATAAATGTAGTCAAAAGTGAACTGTCCTTTGACAATGGAATTTGCCAGAAGCTAGAAGTAGCGTCCAGCTTTGTGAATATTTTGGCCCCGGCAAGCATTGCAAGTGTCTGCTCTACAGCAGGGAGGATGTGACGTTCTCTCCGCACCCACTTATTTAGGTGCGTCAAATCCACACACAACCGTATCTTTCCTTGAGCCTTGGGTACTACCAACAAGCCCGCACACCATGGAGTGGGCTGAGTCACTTTAGAAATCACTCCCATATCCTCCATGCGTTTTAAAGCAGGGACATGCAGTTTTGGGAATTTCTTCGCTGTATTCTCGCTTTTTGCTCGCAGGTTTCTCTATAGAGCTCCGAAAAACTGTCTAAAAACTCGTTGGCGACTCCCAGATACCAGAGGCTATAGATCAACGACATCAAAGCAGATGGGACATTCTTTAAAACGTCTTCTTCATTCGGGTTCGAACAGCATGAGGGAGCGCAATAATGACAGAATTTTAGCAGATTTTTTTGCCGTAAAGCAATTCGTTACATCGCGAGACCTGATATCACGCAATACTTCCTGACGGCCCGCCGGCCCAAAGTTGCAAGGGTGGTTTTTCGGCTCACAGGAGCTTGGGGGGTGCGAGACAACCACCATTCAACCCGAAAAAAGTCATATAACTATTCCAATGACTCCGAAGCTGTTCAATTAAGGTAAAAAAGTTACTTAGTTCACCTTTAACTCTGCTTGCACCTTATCTCTCATCGGCAGTGGCACACGGCCTGGAGAAGACAGAGTATATGGGACCGCAGCTGTCTCCAACTCGATTTTATATGGCTCTTTTAATTTGCCTAAGCCAGAGAACACTGAGGGGTATTCTGCTATAATGTCCTCTTGCTGCTCTTGTACAGTGTGGAGACGCTGTATTAGTGTGAGGGCTTCGATTGCAGGCAGCCCTAATAAGGGCTTGGACAGTCCAGCAACTACATAAATATCTTGTTCTGTAGTTTTAGGCCCCGTTTACACGATGGGAAAACGCAGATATTTCCATGCGTTTTGGCCTGTCATTTACACGAAAACGCCGTTTTTATCCAAGAAAACGATTATTTCTAAAAACTCCGGCCAAAGTGGAGATTTCTGAAAACGCCGGTTATGTGTTGCCGTGTCAACTGGGAGAAACGGGGTTTTAGGTTCTCAAACGTTACAATATGCGCCAGAAAATGCTTACGTCATGTGAGCGCCCTATGTTTAGAGTTTGTTTGGCTACTATTTGATCATGGATGCTGTTAAGGTGGTACTCATTTTTACTTTTGTGCAAACGGTTTTGGCCTGTTTGCATTTGGTTCGCTGTCTGTCCGCACAAACGTTGTCGATTTTGAGGATTCTGATTGGCTTGCATGGCTTTATCCTTCTCCCTACACTGCCGCCCATAGGTTTGGCATAATTATGATGTTGCTCGACGGCGTATTTATGCGGGTTGATGTAAACGACAACTTTTTTGAAAATGATGTTGTGTGCACGATGTTATTTTTGAAAACGGAGGGGGAGAAATATTCGTTTCTCTAAATACCCGGCTATGTGTAAATGTGGCCTTATTCTTGATGCTTAGTCGCCCTTTAAACCGTCCCTTTACATCCAGCCTTTGATTGCCTGGTCCGAACAGCACTTTGCCAGGTGGCTGCAACTCCCCATATTTCTCAATGGAGAAACTGCTGTTTGGAATCGCTGTGACAGCAGCACCTGTGTCCAATTTGAAAACCGTGTTTTCCTCATTCAGCACAATCAGTTCATTCCATCCATCAGTTCCTTGTTTATACACCTCTCTAAGAAAAGCAAAATCACCATCCTCATAACTCTCTGACTGCCCCTCTGTTATGTTATGGACCCCGGTGTTCAGTCTTAATTTTAAGTGGCTTTTGTGATCTCCTTTCCTTCTTGTGTATAGCCTCAACATGTTCTATTGGCTGCTCTGCTCCGCGCAGTATTGGCTGTTTTTGTCTCACTCTTGTTATTGCTTTCTCTAGCGTCAAATCAGCATCCAGCTGTAAACTTTCTGACAACTTGGCATCGCGTATGCCGACCATGATCCGGTCTCGTATCAGATCTTCCGTCAGAGCACCAAAATCACATTGCTCAGCGAGTGAATGAACAGCTTTAATAAATGATTCAATGCTCTCTCCTGGCTTTTGATTGCGCTTGTTGATTTGCGCTCGTTCAAAAATAACATTCCTCTTGCTAACGCAATGTTTGCTAAAAGCCTCCGTAACGGCAGCATATGATTTCTTCTGAGCATCAGTCAATGGTAACACATACAGTATATCTTCGGCATCATCTCCAGCCGCATACATGAAAGTGTTCACCTGATATTCCTCTGTCTGTTTATCCAAACCGGATGCGATTCTGTAGCGCTTGAAACGCTTCATCCATCTCGGCCATTCCGTTGTATTGGTAAAGTCGAACTTGCCGGGCAGAGCTAGCTGTGAGGCTAACATCGGTGGGGCTGGCGCTTCTCTATCCATCTTCCCCTTATGTCACCGGTATACTCCCTTTTGTGGGTTATTTTTTTCCTTTTTAGGTTCAGTTCGCTTCTGACACTATGTTGCGTTATGTATTCACAATAACAAACCAGGAATCTTGTGTTACTCAGAATAACTCTTTACTCAGGAACTGACATCATAATACTGTGTCCCCACTTATATCCCCGTACTACAACAGACCCCGCCCTTACAGCTAGTTCCCATTACAGAACATTTGCCTCGGGTAGATTAACAAAAATACCCTAGGCTAGGATGCATTTTGGCGAGAGTTACGCATTAAAAATGCCTCTTGACTGTCGTACAGTCTGACATTAATGACAACTGAGATCTGAAAGCTGTTCCTGAGCAGTACAACCCAAATGTTTGCTTGCGCACAGCGCATTTTACAGAGGACAGCTTCCTGAACCTGGGAGAGTACAAAGACTACTTACCATTGTGAAATGTCCTGTCGTGCCATGCTCAAGTCGTGCTTGCAAAGTTGATTCTTGCAAAGTCGTGCTTGCAAAGTTGATTCTGAATGATCGGTTGTGCAAAATGATACGGTACACCGACAATATTGTTACCTGTGTTTACAATTGCTTAAAGCCTTGGATGCGGAAGCTTGTGATTATGGCCGTTACATTTCTGACACACGCTTGAGGTATTTGGCCAATCACAACACAATGGGTCTTCTGGCCGATTCAGAGCACTCTCACCTTTTCAGAAGGAGGGACTTTGTAGAAAACAGAGCGTTTCAGACAAGCTGGGAATAGAGGAGCAGCAATAATGTACAGTATGTGTAAAATAATGTTAACCTATTTTATTACAATGAATAACAAAATAATGAAATTTTAAAATAACATCATATGAACCCTTTAAATTAGCAACAAGTTTAAAAACACATTGATTAAGGCAGTGGTCTTCACTATTTTTTTCTTTCATGAGAGCCACACTGATAGGACAAAGTCAATAGGACAGCCACTTTTACCACAAAGTATCAAAAGCTTCCCTTTCAAAAGCTACACTCAATGCTGCGCTTGATTCAGCGCATATGGGAACGCTTTCGTGCATGACCAGCTGGGAATACGTGTGTGCAACACGTGAATGGAATTGGCTTTTAACTTTTATAGCCTCGGACAGTGACATCATCGGAATGTGTACGCATCAGAGGCTATAATTAGATGTGCCACAGGTGCAGCGGCAGGTCTTTTGTCTTCAGACCATACTGTGTGTGTGTGTGTGTGTGTGTGTGTGTGTGTGTGTGATATTCAGCTCTGAAAAAAACTAGTTTGTTTATGCAGGCAGTGTGCAGAGAATCCTTTCTCTTTTCATCTTCACTCTGTCTTACAAGAGAGAGAAAAAGAAAAAAAAAGAAAGAAAAGAAATATGAGCGATCCACAATACAAACGGTGTGTCCCTCCGTGTCCACGCCCTATGGCTGAAATCAACACACACCAATACTGTTTTGTATGTTTGGGGGAAGAGCATTCTGCATAAAATTCATTTGTTAAATATTTAAGTATGTTGTGGCCAATTTCTTAAACATCATCACTGCGTAAGAGACACTGAGTCAAATTCTCTTTAAAGTAATTTATTATCTTGCAAGAGAAGGTCAGACAGTCATACAGAAATTCAGAGTGTAAGACCAGGAGGAGGAGATGTGCGACACCTTTTATATTCTTTACCAAGGTCTCCTTCAGCTGTTGCTTTTCCTAGTAGTTTTCCATTAACTTGGGCACACTTTTGCACATGCTCCTATTCATCACTACTTCTGGCACTGGGACCAACAAATTTAGATGCATCCTGACCTCTAAGGTCAGAAGAAGAAGAAGAAGAAACCTTTATTTATCCCACAATGGGGAAATTCGATTGAGGAGAAAAATACAGCATGACATGAGGAGAGATGAGGAGAAAAAAAGGCAACCCCCAGACTATGCTCCTGTAAGGAGTACAGTTTGGGAACAGTAAAAAAACACCTCAGCAACATTAGCACATAATCAGTACACAACATGAACACACAAGACTTGCAACAGGGGAGGGGAGGGGAGGGGAGGGGAGGGGAGGGGAGGGGAGGGGAGGGGAGGGGGGAATGGAGGTAACCCAGCACAGGCAAGCAGCCATCCGGTCCTGCAGCCATTCTCGGCGCTGGTCAGACCCGCTTGTCGGTCTGGGGGTACAAAGCGTTGAAGGCGAGGGATGGGGGGTGGGGGTGGGGGTGGGGGTGGGGGAGGGTGATTGCATATCTGTATATATGTAAGAGTTCGTGTATGTGTAGGCCTGGAGAGTCGCTACGCCTGGCATCATAATCTAGGTGCCTCAGTCCGCAGGCTGTCATAGCGATACACAGCAGTTGCCATGGAGTCAACCTTGATCAGGTCCCAGACAGAGTCAACAATCAGCAGGTGTCAGTGGGAACTGGGGGAAGGAACGCAAGAGCGTCTCGCTGTAGTGATCTTCCGGGGGAGTTGTTGTTCCAACAGCAACCAAGGCCAAGGCCAGTGCTGGTAGAGGGGGGCCGAAAGCAGATAAAATAGGGATTGTTTGGTCTTGGGACGAGTAGCCGCATTCCAATTTACACAGCTCCTGGTCCATTTGGGTCTCCGTAACGATCCATTTGCCTTTGCAAAGCTGTAAGCTTCTCCATGATGTTATCCATATTGTGGTTCATAGTCACAGTCTGAGTGCTGACAGCTCTGCCCACTGCTTCAATCATGACGGGCAGCCTTGTGGGGCTTTGGACAGCTGTCACCATCTTCTTAATTCCTCGATAAACCTAATCCAATCAGCAAAAGACCTGTTATCATGGTTCTGAATAGGTAGATATCTTCAATGTCCTCCACGGAAAGAGCCGCCAGACAAACAACCCGCCACCTCTCCCACGCGTCCATCGTGTAGCCAGCTGCGAACATTCCGGCAGGGCAGTCAGGTTCCCCTGAACCCAAGCTTCTCGTCGAGAAGATGGTGTCAATTGCATTGAGAGACCAGTTGATCAAATCCATAATTTCTTAGTTTGGAGAGCAGTGCGGAGAGAGTCTCTCAAAGTACAAGACAGTAGACTAGACGAGACGAGAGGAGCAAAGCAGGGGAGGTAAGAGAGAGGAGGGGAAGAAAATGCGACCGCCTTCGTTGAGAGCCAAGGGAGGTAGAAGGTCCCTCTTCAGCTATCCCCATCCTGTCTCACTCTTCACGTATACAGGTCTGCAAACATATTTATATACCTGTTCAAATACCACAATACAGATATAGAAACATGTGACTCACATTACAAGCTTTTCTAACATGTCTATTAAAATCAATGAAAATCAAATTTTCTATTACAAGAACAACTTCAGTAATTATTTTTGTTGAATCCTCTGTTGACCTGTTATGATTAAATGTACAATACAATGAACTGTATTTGAGTTGTACTTGTTGAGTATAAAAATAGTATAGATAAAAGTTTACAAGAAATGTGTTTTTTTTTTTTTTTTGAGTTACAAAAAATAAAATAATTCACAATCATGAAGTAAGCTTTATAATTATGACCTTTACCTTTTCAATAATTTAACCACACTTTGAATATCAGGTATTGATTAATTCAATTAAAATTTCTATAGGACTTTTCACAATTTTGCATGGTTGCAAAGCAGCTTTACATAGCCTACATACACTCACCTAAAGCAGTGGTTCCCAAACCTGTCCTGAAGGACCCCCAACACTGCACGTTTTCTTTGTCTCCCTAATCAAACACACCTGATTCAACTCATCAGCTCATTAACCCATGTGATAATGAGCTGATGAGTTGAATCTGGTGTGTTTGATTAGGGATACAAAGAAAACGTGCAGTGTTGGGGGTCCTTCAGGACAGGTTTGGGAACCACTGACCTAAAGGATTATTAGGAACACCTGTTCAATTTCTCATTAATGCAATTATCTAATCAATCAATCACATGGCAGTTGCTTCAATGCATTTAGGGGTGTGGTCCTGGTCAAGACAATCTCCTGAACTCCAAACTGAATGTCAGAATGGGAAAGAAAGGTGATTTAAGCAATTTTGAGTGTGGCATGGTTGTTGGTGCCAGACGGGCCGGTCTGAGTATTTCACAATCTGCTCAGTTACTGGGATTTTCACGCACAACCATTTCTAGGGTTTACAAAGAATGGTGTGAAAAGGGAAAAACATCCAGTATACAGCATTCCTGTGGGCGAAAATGCCTTGTTGATGCTAGAGGTCAGAGGAGAATGGGCCGACTGATTCAAGCTGATAGAAGAGCAACTTTGACTGAAATAACCACTCGTTACAACCGAGGTGTGCAGCAAAGCATTTGTGAAGCCACAACACGCACAACCTTGAGGCGGATGGGCTACAACAGCAGAAGACCCCACCGGGTACCACTCATCTCCACTACAAATAGGAAAAAGAGGCTACAATTTGCACGAGCTCACCAAAATTGGACAGTTGAAGACTGGAAAAATGTTGCCTGGTCTGATGAGTCTCGATTTCTGTTGAGACATTCAGATGGTAGAGTCAGAATTTGGCGTAAACAGAATGAGAACATGGATCCATCATGCCTTGTTACCACTGTGCAGGCTGCTGGTGGTGGTGTAATGGTGTGGGGGATGTTTTCTTGGCACACTTTAGGCCCCTTAGTGCCAATTGGGCATCGTTTAAATGCCACGGCCTACCTGAGCATTGTTTCTGACCATGTCCATCCCTTTATGACCACCATGTACCCATCCTCTGATGGTAATGCACCATGTCCCAAAGCTCGAATCATTTCAAATTGGTTTCTTGAACATGACAATGAGTTCACTGTACTAAAATGGCCCCCACAGTCACCAGATCTCAACCCAATAGAGCATCTTTGGGATGTGGTGGAACGGGAGCTTCGTGCCCTGGATGTGCATCCCACAAATCTCCATCAACTGCAAGATGCTATCCTATCAATATGGGCCAACATTTCTAAAGAATGCTTTCAGCACCTTGTTGAATCAATGCCACGTAGAATTAAGGCAGTTCTGAAGGCGAAAGGGGGTCAAACACAGTATTAGTATGGTGTTCCTAATAATCCTTTAGGTGAGTGTATAGTAAGTAGTTAAAAAAGTAAAGATATGTAATCATGATAAATAAAGAAAAAAACATATAGTTAGTTTGAAATGGTAAAAGAAATTAAATGACTTGATCAGAAGTTTTATTACTTTAGTTTATTCCTAATACACTTCAGTGCACCTACCGTAATACACTTTTCAATTACTTTAATTGCCCGTAATTGCAGCCCTAACTGCAGCCCTTTGAGCTGTCAAAATATAATGAATTATTAAACGAATTATTAAAATTATCCTGACCAGTCCTCAAAAATTACACAAAAAGTTAAAATGTCAAATAAATACAGAAATGTTGACTGCATGAAAAATAACAATGTAAAATGTATTGAAATAATTTCAATCCACAGCATAATGCGAGACCGTCAAACCGGCAAATAATTTCTTTGCGTTTTGCATCAGGAGCCGTTATGCAGTGCATTGAGAGTTGAAGCCCGCAGAGACAATCGGCAGAGAAATGTTACGGATGGTTTTATTCCATCAGCACGTACCGAAACTCAAGCAGTTCTGCACGTTCACATTCTTCCACCAACAAACGTAATTGTCTGTGTTTCAGTGTGTGCGGATGAAATAAAACTAATGTTATGCCGGTTTATGCAATTGCTGCAGCGTTAATGACTGATCATGTCAGGAGGGAAGCAAAACATTCTGCAGATTATAGGCTATTTAATGTTGTGTCTGCTGGCTTTATTTTTTCAACAGCTTCAAGTTAAACGCAATTTCATGTCCTATACAGGCTGTTTCACGTTTATTTTCACACACTGCTTTCTGCGCCTATATTGAGACTTTTCTCAGCGATTCACAGCCTTTAAATCCATATTATTTGTCCTGTCATTGATGGAAAAATGTGACAAATTCAGTCTTTCGGGCCATCTGGTTTCGCTCCCTCGCTCCCTGGGGAGTCATAAACACCTCAGGGGAATCAGGATGCCCCAGACTTCTGGCTCCGCTCCGTAATTTACATCCAGGAGTTTAAGGATTAAAGTTTCGGGTTTCATAAGGAATGTGCATTGTTTTAGATTCAACAAGCCATGATTCATTAATTCAGAACCAATGAATGAAATCTGCTCATACGCTACACTGGTTTTCTCAGGAGGTCTCCCATCCAGGTACTAACCAAGCTCAACCCTGCTTAGCTTCAGTGAGCAACCATTCTTGGGCTACAGGGTGATATGGCTGCTGGTGGGGAATAATGTATAGTGATAGGGAATATAAAGTATAGGGAATTTATAACAGAAACTAAAGAAAGAAAGCAACTCAGACTCAAAGGTAAATGTTATTTACTAGGGATTGTTATTAAGAAAAAAAATTAATTGAATTGAATCTTTTGACAAATAAAATAATATTAATAAACAATAAACAGCAAAAATAAACAGTAGAATAAACAATTTACACCTCAGTTCAATTTGGAAATTTAGATTTCAAGATCAAGTTCACAATTCAAAATCAGTGTCCAGAGTAACAAAAAAAAAAAAAATCGGATTCAATGTTCAGATGTCACTGAATATTTTTAGTTCAGTTCAATATGAAAAATCCAATGATTGATCCAGGGGAAATCCAGAAAAAATAAAGAAAAAAAATAGCACAGTTCAAGGTGAGTATATTTTGTCCTACCAGTTCAGCAAAACGATAGTTTTTTAATTTCCAGGTACGATCAAGCAGACGGTTCGCTCGCCATGTCCAAACCACAGACAGAACATCCACGGCAGGGACAGATCAGGACTCAATAGGCAACGATCTCAAGAAAACAAGAGAAACAAAACAAAAAACAAAAAATTTCGTCATAGATAAAATAACTACTTCAACAAATATACATATTATGAATCGTTAAACATTATTAACAGTTATCATGAAAATATAGATTCAATTACCGTTGTTAGATGCATGTCTGTCACATTACATTTCAAATGATAACTTTCCATATTTTAAAACCACTCAGTATACACATATTATTGCAAAAATGGTGCTCACCAAGAAAAAAGTAAGTGAAAGAGAAAAATAAAAGAAGGTTTTCTTTTGGTTTGGCATCAATCTAGATGGTTTCAGTCTTTTCCCGTTCGTCTCAATCTCTTCGTCTGTCAAGCCGACAACCGACTATTACATTTAAATTGTGACTTCTAAGGGTATTTTCACTAAAATAATCTATTTTTAGATTATTTCGAATCTCTAGTTATGAACACAATGCACTGTCTAGCGTCAATCTGCGTCATCTTTTTCTTCGTCACACTCTCTGCTGCTCTCGTTTCTTCGCGCTATAAAACAAACTCACTTCCCGGAGCCAGGACTAACCTCCAACCTCATCTGATCTAAACTTTCTTTGGCCAATTTCTTTTTCTAGATATACTTTTGTAATATTAAATAAATTAACTTATCTGCATTCTTTTGTTATTAATACTAAATAGATATTAATAAAAATAAAATGATTATAATTACTATTGATCAAGTCAGTGACCTGGGTTACATAAACCTCCTACTCCCTCTTACCTGATGGGACAGAGAAGTACATCACTGCTTTTCCGACTCAGTGAGACTATTGGATAACTGGGAAAGTGTGCCCTTCCCATTGAAAAAGGAATGCTGCGGAACCCAAATCCTTCCCGAAAGAGCCATGTAGAGATAACATATGGACTAACCCCGTGGGGTTATTTGCATATGGAATTACTGAGGTGACACCAATCTCCTAAGAGATGGGTTCTTCCAAGGGAAAGACACAGGCTTCCGTTTAGGAGCAACTGTGGAAAAAAGCAACATATGGGATCCCCGCAGGGTCACTCAAATGGCACCCAGCCTAGACCCGGTTTCAAGGTTAAGCTCGAGGATTCAGCGGGATATAGGCCTTTTGCCAGATGCTCCGCCACCTCCGGCTGCCAAGGGTGACAGAGGACTCAATAGGTTTTTCACTCTTGAGACATGAGCGCAGCGGAAGGCGCAGCAATCCGACAAGCCTCTCGGTGCTTATACCCGTTTGAGGTGAGAAAACAGGAGGATATCGGCTATACATGTAGGCTATAGAATCTAGCGAACGTGTTGGCTGTCACCCCGCCCGCACCTCTACAAATATCTGTTAGCAAGGTGCCACGTGCCAGCGCCCAAGAGGATGCAACACTTCTTGCTGAGCGAGCTCGCAACCTGAGCCAGCAAGGCATGCCTTGTGCTTCATAAGCCAAGGCGATGGCATCCACTATCCAGTGGGCCATCCTCTGTTTGGAGACAGCCTTTCCCTTCTGCTGGCCTCCGTAACAGACAAAGAGCTGGTCTGAGGTCCTGAAGCTTTGAGTTCTGTCTATGTACCATCGCAGAGTGCAGACGGGACAGAGCAAAACCAGGGCTGGGTCTACCTCCTCTGGGGGCAGTTCTTGCAGGTTCACCACCTGGTTCCTGAAGGGAGTGGTAGGAACCTTGGGCACATAGCCAGGCCAGGGACTCAGTTCTACATGGGCGTCACCCGGCCCGAACTCTAGGCTCGATTGGTCGACCAAAAATGCAGGTCCCCTACCCTCTTGATGGAGGCCAATGCAACCAGCACCTAATGACTAGGTCATGCTTCCCAACCGACGGGGGGTCATGATATGCGGAAATAGCAGCAGCACAAACTTTGAGGGTGGAGGGAGACAGCCTTCGCTCCAACCCGTGCTGCAGGAAGGAAAGACCGAAAGAAAGTTCTTCCTTGAGAACTGTCTCCTTTAGAAAACACTGCTTGCAGATTAGAGACAGGAACAAATGAACCCCTCGTCTCTGAAGCGAAAAGCTGAAGAATGCGTTGCACCTGCTCTTCATATGCGCGTGCTGCGATGCAGCGCAGCTGATGCAAATATCGCATGCCAATGTGCATTGACTCGTTTTAGTTACACTCGAAGTAGATTGGCCTCTCTAGTGAGATTCCTATTTGTCAGTCATCCGACGTAACGTTGAGAGTGACCGACTGAAAGGGAACTCTCTAAAACTCTCAGACCAGCCTGACCAAGCTGGGACACCAATTATGATAATCAAACCATGTTTAGGCTGGTTTAGCAGGTTCAGTTGCTTCTGGTAGTTTAATTAATACTCCTTTACTTGCCTCTCTTTTTTTGTACTGGGTCTAAAATCTAAATCACTTTTACAATAAGTTGATTTTCTTTTATCCTTCACCACAACAAACTGATTACCAGTGATTAACAAACATAGCAGATGAAGATTTGGCTCTTTTATTATTAAACTTCCTATTTAAATGTGGATTTTTGAAGCACGTGTTACAAGCTTTTTGAATTTCAATTTTTTTTGATTGTTTTTTTTTATGATCAATTAGAAATATTTAATAGAATTATGACTTGTATATCAAGGTTAGTCAGTTTATTTTTTGTACATGTTAAACTAATCTGAACTGAGAGAGTGAAGAGTGTGTCATTGTTCTCTACAGGTTGATTGATTGTGGCGTCACAGATGAAGATGTTGCTGCTCTGGCTTCAGCTCTGAGATCAAACCCCTCACACCTGAGAGATCTGGATCTGTCTGGGAATAAAATAGGAAATTCAGCCACGCAGCTCTCTGCTGTACTGGAGGATCCTCACTGTAAACTAGAGATACTGTGGTAAGATAATATTTGACTCTCACATGAAAAGTAAATTTTAAATGTTCAGCCTCTTTCTGTTGCAGTGAGCTGATTGAGCTGTAAATGAGTGAACACATGAGCTGATCCTCAGTAACATGAAACTGCAGGACTGAGAGTCACACTGAAATACACACTTTCACACACAATCAACATTTCAGTTTCTTGACTTTAAAGAAAAACACAGAATTTCAGTGTATTGAAGGGTTTGAAGAGGAACAACTATCCAGCTCAGTCACATAAAGACAGATTTTAGTGACCATAGTTTCTTACAGACTACTGAGGGAAAGAGCGATGTTGAATGTTTATTTTTCTGATCTTCATTGATTCATTGATTTTTAATGAAGGGGAAGATTGTCTGTCTAACCCAGATTGGACCGTCTGGAAAAGCTTTCAGAGATGTAGTGCTCACATAACACAAAATGAAAATGATCAAGTAGGATCAAATAACTAGTTAGTTCTTTTTGCTTTCTTCTCTCCTTGCACTGAATATTTTTAAAATATCATCCATTAATTTAAAGGGGGTGAAAGGTTCCGCAAAAAGAGCATAATAATATGATTTTTTTTAAACAGATGTACTATGATTCCGGTTCGCATGGATATGAAAAAAAGTGCTAAAAAAAAATCTGTATTATGAATTTTTAAGGCCAGACAGGTAGTTTGTTGAGGTCAATTTGTAGAGAAAGACTACACGCCTGCGCACATATTTATTCAAATGCTCATACCTATAGACTAAACACGTAATATGCATGTGCACGCCGTCAGCTTTTTCACATATTCACGTTTTTGAAGTTTGCGCGGGGATGATAGCCTGCACTTTGGAACCTATTTCAAGGGTTGCATTCTCAAGCCGCCAGGCATTATTGTCGTGCGAATGAGCAGGTCAGAGCGCATTAAGGGTTTTCTGTTAGAACGGGTGTCGTGTAAGCGGCCCCTAAGTTAAATAACTTTACAACGGAAGTGAATCAATCAAAACTAACTTTAGCTGGAACTTTATTCTTTTTCAACTTTATTAAATTTCAAGACTAAAATCATCTTGTGTAAACACGCTAAATCTCAGCACAATGACTCTGATGACTGACGAATCGTGAAGATGAAGTTAATTTCATTTATTTTCATCACATCACATAACCTGCTGCTCCTGTTTTTGACACACCAAAGATTTACTGAAGGTTCAGTTGCTTCTAGTAGTTTGATTAAAACTCATCTACGTGCCTCTGTCTGTGTAAGAGTCTATTTTCATCTTATTTTTTTACTTGTTTTGAAATCCCATGAACTCATTGTGTTCTCATAGATGTCACAGCATTAATTTGTCACAGTGTCTGGTTTGTGTTCCCTGGGTCACCACTAGATGTCCTCCTTCCCCACGGTGTCTGTCACATTATGAACTGCATTCCCCACAATCCTTGTCTGTACCAATCACTGGTCATTGCACTCAGCTGTTCCCCGTCATCATTGTTCCCAGCTGTTCCCTGTTTCATTGTTAGTTCTGTGTGTGTATATATACCCTGGTTGTTTCAGTGTTTGTCATGGAGTCCTTGTAATTATCACACCACTTCCGAGTTCTGTTCTTGCCCGTTTGTCTTGTGCCTGTTTATGTTGGATTGCTACTTTGGTTTTGATCCCTGCCTGGACTGGATTTGAGTAACGGATTCCCTTAATAAATATACATACTGCACTTGGATCTTCTCTCTATTTCCTACCTGTGGATCGTGACATAATTTAGATGGGTGTAACTGTGAAATACGGTGTATGACTGGAGGCTAATACCACCATTTTTTTTACCATCTTCACGATGCATCGTTGAAGAAATCAACTAGCTATTCACAACAGTTTCCTGAAACCATATTGTCGCAAAGTGGCCGTTCAACCGCATTGGTTTATTATGTCACGCACGTGGTGGAGTAATAACTTCTTTTAATGAAACAGTTTGAGATCAAATCAACACTAGATGTTTTGAAATAAATTACAGACATGGCATCTGAGGACTATTTCTCATTATTCTCAGTTATTTTGCTTTATTTCCAGATTCAATCATAGGCTCGTTCTTACATAGTCGAGCACGTTCGCACATGTGCAGTCTTCAAAAATGGTGTTTTAAATATCTTGACAAATTAAAAGACGCAACTGATATTTGCATGTATTATTCGAATTAAAGTCACGGGTTGTACTGAATGTCAGCTTGCTTATTTTGCTCAAGATAACCATTTATTAAGTCCACATGTCATGCAAACAAGAAACTATCCTTCTAACCACAGGTCGAGAGCTGTCGTTCCAACCACACAAGTTTGCGATGCTGTTTGCGATTGTTTGTTGGAACGATGGTTTCGGGAAACACAAACTCGTTGAACTGTGCTGATAACGACAGAACTTGCGTTCGTAGTTGTCTAACGATGCTTTTGGGAAACGCATCTAGAATGAGATCATCAGCTCGTGAGAGCTCCATTGGATGCATCCCGATTGACGGTCCCTACGAAGTGTTCACTGCTCCCTAGTCCCTGAGCACAGGGGCTGCATTCCAGTCCAAAATTGTCATGCCCTTCACTCGCTAACTTCCCTCCGTCTCGTTCACTCGGATGTACGTCATTGCTTACGATGCATGAGTGCCCACTACTGGCGGAAACTGCAATGGGCTGAATTGGAACGTCCTAAGCCCTTGATCACTTGGAATCAGCTATAGAGTTGATTTATTATTTACATTTTTTTCCCTTTAAGAATTAGTTTAATGCAGCATCCAAATGTATATAGGTGTGTGTGGGTTGTTTTAAAATTTTAAATATATATAATTAATATATCATAGAGTTGTTTGTTATAGTGGTGATTAGACGAGATTTGTGGTGACGTCACAATCGTACTGCATCATGGGACATATAGGTGCCTGAAGTGTACATATGAAGTAGACTCGCTCCCTCGGTCAAAATCAAGCGTGCCGCACAAGCCCTGAAAAGTGAAGCCAAAACGTCTCGATCGCCCCCCGGTGACTGGTCCTAGTATAGGTCATAAGCCCCGCCTCCCCGTGTTATTCAACGGGACGTGAGACCAACTAAACAATTAAATTACACTTCAAATATCTTTTTTCTTTCATTTGCTGTTGTTTTTATCACGCTGATGTAAGTTCAAGTGTCTGTTTCAAAAATATTTTTTTTAGTTAGTTACTTGATGCTATAAAAACGGTGGTGTAACGTCATGACTGACAGCTGTGATTGACAGGTTCTCTGAGCGAAGTAGTCACTGAAGCACCAACGGACATTTTTTTCGGGATCTTCGGAGGACTGATGAGATTGTATTTACTTTATTTTAACAAGCCTCTTGTCGTACTGCAATACATTTTTTAAAAAGTGCACTCAGGGAGAGTGCATTCTGCGAGAGTGAGGGCGGAGGATTGATTTCGCGGCTTTACTTCCTGCTCACTACTGCGCAGGTCTGGTCCCGAGAACGCTACTGCGCAGACTCAAGTCCCAAGATGTCAGCGCCATATCGGGACACTGGCAGCTTCAGTTTTCACCAATGGAAGAGAGCGAAGGGGCGTCGTCCATCTTTTTTTACAGTCTATGGTCAAAATCGAGGGAACAAGGGTCTGTCCATATAAACTTACCTCGTCCACTTCACGACGTACTTCAAAATGGCGGCAGGGATTCCCCCGAGTGGAAGTGCTTAGGGAATTTCGCAAGTGCTTGTCTAAAAGTGGACTGGAACGCAGCAAGGATATCTTTTGAAGCTCACTTCACTTAACAAAATAGCCTACGTTCATTCAGAACACCCTGCAACGTCATCAAACACAGACGAAACTCAAGCTCACGCATTTTATAGAAGTTTAAAGTTTGATGCCATAATAAACTTCTGTAAATATATATATATAATATAAATTAGAGGACTGGAATTGGAATTGGGAATGGGAACCCCTGGATTAATCTGACTCCATTAAAGTTGTTGTTAATATGTAACATCTTATTGTTTGAAGGTAAAAGTCTTACTGATGTTTAGATAATATTAATATGTAAATAGTCAGAATAAACACACGGGTTGGCAGAAGCATCAGAGTTTAAGCCTTTTTCCTCCACCAGCAGTTTCCTTTTCTTCAAATATCCTGAGCAAAGCGTTATTTAAGGAAAAATAAAGTAGAATACGAACACCAAAGACCATAAAACTGAAGGTAAATGGATGATGTTTCAGAGGAAAATAAGCTCATTAACATGATCTCAATGCATGTGTAGGCTGTATCTATATATAAGAATATATAGTTCTTACATTAAGACTTTGAATATCTCTATTGAGTCACATTTCTATTGAGTTTATAAGCTTCCAGATGAGACCAAATATGACACAATTATGTGTTTGATCACAAGAGTTAATCAGTTATATGTAATGGGGAACACGTGGGTGCAAATGTCCTCCTGTAGGTGTGTGTATTAGAAGTAAGTGACTGTTTCTCCAGTCAGAACCGTTTTTATATCACTATGAAACAATATCTCACATTCATCTGTGTGTCTGTTCAGTCCTGAAAAACCATTTCAAACAGTATTATTGAGCATCAACATGCATAAATCTCATTCCATCAGCTGCAGTATGTGGCAATGCTTGTCATTATATCTGATCTCCTGCTCTGAGACCAGAGTGAATTACAAACTACAGACACTTCAACTACAATTCACATTGTGTCATTGTTTTCAACAGGTTGTGCGATTGTGGCGTCACAGATGAAGGTTGTGCTGCTCTGGCTTCAGCTCTGAGATCAAACCCTGAACACCTGAGAGATCTGGATCTGTCTGAGAATAAAATAGGAAGATCTGAAGTGCAGAAACTTTTTGATCTAAAGAATGATCCACATTATAAACTGGAGAAACTAAACTATGTGGGTATATTTTTTATTTAAAGCTTTTAAATTGGCCCAAGTTCAGTAACAGGTCTCATATGTTTGTAACCGGAGAATATAAGATAATAATTCAGCTCCACTTCAGTCTTCGTACTATTAGTTTAATTCTGTGATGTGACTGATTTATGAATATTATATATAAATATTATATATTATATATTACACAGTGTCTCTGTGCAAGTGATTAAGAGAGAGTTGTTTAGCCTATCATTTACTGTTATTAATCTATTAGCAGCTTTTCATTAATATCTCTGACTGTAATATAAATATATTAATATATCTTGCTGTTTTTCCTGAAATGATCTCATGATGTGACAGCAGTAATGTCTCATTCTCACATGTGACTGTGTTTTATTGTAGGACTTTCCGTTATTAGAGGTCAGCAGTTTCCTCAGGATCAGCTCATGGTGAATAAAGACCCGCTACAGAGATTGAAGACACAGAGACACACAACGATCACACTGACAATTGTGACTTTGTAATGTAATTATTTTCTTGTGTCATTCTCTTGATGAAAGCATTTTTTAAGGAAAGAAATGCCTTTTTTGCCTTACCAGCAGAGGGCGATAAAAGCTGAAAATTATTAGGGCCTGAATATGGATGGTGTGATGGAATTGCTCCATTTATGTATAATTTTTTTCTAGTACATTTTTAAAGGGGTCATATAGTGCCATTTTTGTACAAGCTAATATGATTCTTTAGGGTCTAAATTAAAAGTTTGTAATATACTTTCATTAAAAATTCTCATTAGTATTGTAAGAAAACATTCATTTTACTTGGTCAAAAACAGCTCTGTTTTCAGCACGCCGTTTAAGTGCATGTGTCTTTAAATGATAATGAGCTTTGTTCACCCCGCCCCTCTGTTCTGTGCGTACACCGTTTGTAACACAATAACCATAACGTGTTGTTCAGCGGTTCGGATTTAGGAACATCAAAATGACTGCTGTGTTCCTTATTACACCCAAGAACAGAACACCACAATCGCTTAAACGCCATTCTGCTCATAGACAGTGCTCCAGCGTATCAACAATGACCGCGCGGACTATGATTGACAGCTCGCTCACGAGTGAGGGCGGGTCTGTGTTGAAGCGCTGCTGTCAATCAACAATCGTGGGAGGGGCGTTGATTTTGTGACGTCACAAAATCGAACGGCTTGATTTGAGAGAGGGGAAAACATATAAGATTTAAAAAAAAAACACTGGATGGATTTTTATCATTTTATGATGGTTGTGTACAGGCACTGCCAACACACATTTCAGTACAATCAACTTGTAAAAGTGCATGTACCATTATATGACCCCTTTAAGTGATGCGATAAAGATGGATGCTTAAAAAAGCACAAAACCTGTATTATTCCCATTACAGAGTACACACTGTTTGGTGTAACTGTAATTTCTGTAAAATCATATTCCTCTTCACCTACCGTCCTATGCAAAACAATCTGTACAATATTGTAAGTATGGTGGGATTTGCTGTCATATAGTGTATCATAACCACTTCAAGTACATTTAGTGAATTTAAGTGTATTTCTTTACAGTTAATTTAAAATATACTTTCATATGTCTTAAACTACAGTTATAATATATTTGAAGCTTAATTTTAATGTACTTCAGGAACATTTAAATAGCATTTCAGCTCTTTAAAAATGTATTAGCATTACACTAATAGTTTATTATAAAGCTGTTTTATTCAGTATTCAAAATGGTATATTAAAAGTGCAAAAATAATTAAATATAAATGTTAAGACATACACAGACTTACATTTTTTGTAGAACATTTCAGTTATACCTGTATTACTGAAAAGTACACTATGAATATTACATCACTAAATAAATAAGCAACACAATGCAATTTTCTGAAAAAATAAAAGTTACAGAAAAATAATGTGCAGAAGTGAATAATGCATTATGTACAAACTTAGGCCTACAAATGGCTGAACCAAAGAAACAGAAGAGTTTGAATGTCACATCTTCATCTTCAAGTGGACGATCACTTCTTTGAGTACGACTCATTTTCTGCAACTGAGGGCTTGTGGTTCAGACACTGTAGTATTTGAAGACTGCTTTATCACAGGATCTGTGAAAGGGAAGAAGAATTTATATAAAATTAACCAATGATTAACATTTTTGTATCCATGTTTGGATAATTTGCATAGAAATGCATTAGAATTCCGTTGACTTCTCAGTTTACCTTTAAAAGCTTTGGCTATATCCTCATCAAGTTGGACATGATCAAGTGTCTATTTGTATCCTCTTGTCTGTCGTCACTATACAGCACTCTATGAGTTACACTGAACATGAGATTAGAAGAAGCCCAACACAACTTCAAGTTCAATCAAAAAGTCACTGATATAGTTATTTGCAGCAATAAAGCAACCTGTGAGTATTAGAGGGTATGTTGTATATTGATAATTGTGGTTTATTTAAACCTAGGGTATTTCCCATGAACGTGTCTATTGTGGTCATGCTAACATGCACTCTCTTCGCCTCTGTTGCAAAGATTTAAGGAAATTAGAAGTTGTGAAAAATATTGTATGCCAGGACAACTAAGACAAGTTCACTTGCAGCTTCACTAAAAAAACAATTAAATAAACAGATTTTTACATGAATGACTCAAAGGCAGCACAAAAGACACCTGAAATGGACACGTTGCTAACATTTTCCTAATTTTCAATCACCTTCGGGGACGTGCACAGGGGGGTTGCTCAGGTTGCCCGGGCAACTGCCCATATGCCCTTCTCGACTCACGTTGCCCTTTCAAAAAAAAAAAAACGCAAAGCCTCATTCACTTCCATTCGGGCACCGAAAGTGAAAGTCAGTAGGAGAAGGGCAAACTCTGTTTACGTGGCTGCAGCGCTGCACACGACCGGTGTAGCAGTCGATTCTGCCCTTTACGCAATCATACTATAGTACAAATCATGCGTAGTTGCCCAGTTACCATACGCACCATCAGAACTGAATACGAGCAAGAAGCACAACTGAATGTACGGGAAGCCAAAAGGTTAAAAAAGGATTGTATTTTTTCCGAAATTTAAGCGTTTTTTTTAATTTATTATTATTAGAAGCAAGTTTTTCCCCATCTGTCAATTCAATCCAGACTATTTCTTTTCAAATAATAAAAAAAAATAAAAATAATAATAATAAAACATTTTCAGGTCAGAGCAACTGCCCCTCAAAATTCCTGTGCACGTCCCTGATCACCTTTCAATAGGCTTGATTAAAAAAATCTCTATAACAGAGGAGATATGAGATTAAACCAGGGGTGTAACCGTGTAACGATATTCGAACCGAACCGAAAAACCGCGATACACCACCCACGATACGAATCGCGATACTCTCATGGCGTACCGAACACGCCCGCCCCGCCCCGCCCCGCCCTGCCCCGCCCCACCCCGCCCCGCCCCCTGCTGTCCCGGCTCATTCGACCTCATGTCTTATGTGTACACAACGAATACAGCGTTGTTGCCTAACCACCATTAACCACATTTAATCGCAATAAGCTCAGTGTTTTGTTACTTTCGATAATAAGCAAGGTGTAATCTTTCAAATTCTGTCTATTTGATCACGAAATTCAAACATTAAATGTCGTTTTGTCGCTCTTTGATGTGGCGTGACAGCACCGTAGGCTAGGCTCCTCATTTCAAGCGGCAGCGCGCAGCGAGAGTAAACGCGATTCTTTTCCTCAGTTACAGAATAAACATGAATGGACACCTGAAGGTATGTTGAAAAGATACAGTATACTTACTGAAAGGCATCATAACTCGTGTAATCGCTCAGTCAGTGTTTCAACAGCGGAAATACGTCAATAAAACGCTTAGTTTTTCACATAGCTTTATTTAACAGTTACCTCAGGCAAGTCATTCAGTGTCCACAGCTTGTTGGTTTGCTAAGGAAATGAACTCTTTCACTAAATAAATGCACTATATTAGCCTATATATTATATTTTACTTAACCTGTTGATGACATCTTGATTATTTAATGTATGTTTAAAATATCTGTCATGAAAATGACAGCAACTGTGTAAATGATTATATTTCAATAATAAATTTGAGTAAAGACATATGTTAATGTAAAAACTGCCTTATGTGCAGTTTACATGTTTTCATACAATTTGTTACTTGAGTGTTGATTATTATTATATCTAAAAATAAATAGCAACTGAATTTAGGCTAAAAGTCTAGGCTCTGTTGTTAAGCTTTAAAGGGGCATTTCACCCATTTGAACATTGTTTTTTATTTAAAGTGGGTCATATATGTAGTCGAAATGTAAAAGAAATTTTGAATTTGGTGCCTTTGTGACCGAGAAAAGACAAAAAATAACTTCAGGACGCATTTGTATGAAAGACAACAACTCCCACAATGCACCACATTGCACAGCTCCGCAAGCCACTCCCACTAATCCAGAAAGCGCATATTATCTGCCTATAAGAGAAATCACTCTTCCGTCTACAAGTCTAGCTACTACCAGAGCTTGAAATTCATTTCACATTCACACAAAATGTCTAGTTAGTTGGCGAACTCATTAGTGCATTACTCCTCGTTTGTATTTCTTTCGAAAAGGTGAATTATTGCATGGTACCTGGATGTTCAGTCAGAACATATGCGGTGCGAAACTAGGATAGTTCACAACACAAACGTCCATGTCCTCGTCTGATTCAGAGATTTCGTCCAGGAGAAATTGTCATCATTGAAATTCTTTGCCACAGACGGACTCTATCTCTGTGTTCGTAGCGGTTCGTAGTTGCATAGTGAGATCACCGGCGCCACCAGTCCGCCCTAACCCGAGCCAGTCCGGTCAGTCTTCTGCCTCGGCTGCTCTTCGCTATAATGCGGCTTGTAAAGGTAGCCACAAACACCTGATTCAAGCATCAGACTTCCGAAATCCTCTTCCTCTAGTCTATATCATATTGAGCACTCTCCTCCGCTATTGTCATAACTTTACATCTGTCTCCACAGCGCCTGTTAGCTTAGCTTCAAACAAGATGGAGGATATTGCTTTCAGTTTCAGAGAGTAAAGTCCCACCCACTGATCTGTAATAGGTCTGTAGCGTGAGTGGGTCCCGCCCCCTGGGAAAGATGAGGAACTAGTGCTTGTAGTCTCAACAGAAATCCCCCCCTCTTACACTTCCTCCTACAATGACGCAAAATGACGATTTTTGCGTCATTGTAGGAGGAAGTGTAAGAGGTAAATAACGGATTTCTCCCGTCTCAGGGGAAAATGAGAGAGTGTTGCACGACCATTCAATATGACTGGGTTTCTAACAATGCAAAGCTTAATGCAAATGGGTGAAGTGTCCCTTTAATGTTATAGTAATGTGCAAGTAAGGGCTCCTGTCAGTTTTGTGTATCATTACACCACTATAAACCATACTACTCTCTTCTTCGATATTAGAAAGTAATCAAAAAGGCAATAAGGTTGTCAAGCTTGAACAAATATAAACACCAATCAACACACTACCATAATTGGCTGGTCAGCTCAAACAAAGTAACTTTATGTTCATAACGTTTTTTTCTAACTTTTCAAAGATTACATCATAACAATGAAGCCAAATTGTTCAGGAAATCAGAAATAAATACACAGCTTCATTTTGCAAATAAAAAAAATGTTAATGTAATGTTGTACGTTATAATGACTAATTCTGTTTTTTGCAGATGTATTGGAAAAGCAGTCATTTGTATAGTTGTTTTCAGACAGACAAATGTCTCCACATAGATTTTAAACAGATTTATCAAAGACTTTAGACGTTATAGTGCTGAAGTTGCTACAAATCAGTGTCAGCATCATGTTACAGCGGTTCAGTATTCCACGTGCAAGTCATATTAGCAAATGCATAGCAGACCTATCCACCTAGGAAAAAAACTAAACAGTGAGCTATTTCTTTATGCAAACAGCAACTAAAACTTACCAGTAACTTCTGAGGGCAGTATCTTCATCTCTTCGAGTCTGCTTCGACTTCGACTTGAAAAGCTTGACTCTGATTGGTCAAATTGAATGTAGCTGAACTGAAAAAGACGTGCTGTTACACTTTGTCCAAAATAGACTGGCACAGACAAGTAACTTTTTGTAATACAAATCTTACCTAGAATCACAATATAATGAGGTTCCAAATGTCACACGACATGCAAACTTGAAGCTGGGTAAAATGAAAAACAATCCAATGTTTTCTATTAAATAGCATGGTTTCCTCCTAGTCCTCTAAAGAGACATGATCGCTCTATATATTTTTAACAGTTTAAATTTAGACTTCTTAATCTAATCACATTCAAGTAATATATACACACACACGCACAGCATATCTGATAAACGGAAGCTCTGAGTGAGATGCAGGCGAGCTCATTATCATAAGAACCAATCACAACCATTCACCGGCTCTGGTATGGAGTAAATTATGTGCCATACCCTCTGGGCTTCTTCGGTCAAAAATGACCGAAACCTTGTACGTTTTGAATTTTTTTTTTTTTTTTTGCTTCATCGGAATTGGATGACACTTGGTGACTTTTGTTGTATTAGCTATGTGAACACACAAAAAAATCATGGACATGATTCGGATATGTTAAAGGTTCGTAAAAAAAAGTCACACTTAGCTTCCTCGCGGTCAAAAATGACCGCCATAGGAAATGAATGGGAAATACGAAAACTTGGAGAAACTTTTGGTGGTACAAACTACAAATCAGCCACTGTGCAGAAAAAAAGTGCACAGCAATGAAGGGGTGACACTCTAAAACATCAAGAGTGCAAATAAGACACCATTTTTTGAAAAATATAAATTAGAATACATTTGGACATTGTCCTGCCGAGAAACTGCTGATAAAAGACAAAATATATAATTTTTGTACAGTCTTTGACGCCCCCTCATGGGCAATTGTTTCTCCATGAAGAATATCTTGTCATAAAAGCAATAGATTATGTTAATTTTGGGCTCATTTTAATTGTAATAATATGCTGTAAAAAATGAAGTGTCATTTTCAATGATCTGTGAATGTTTCATGAGCTGTATGATGTTTTTGACACATTGCAGTACATTATTTTATAGATTATGAAAAAAAGAAATTCTATTTATCAGCAAATAACTCAGCAATACTTAAGATTTTGCATATCTTCCTTATTTGTCATGGAATAACTCAGGAAGGAAATAAGGAATAGAAATAAGGAAATAAATATTTTTTAGTGAAGTCCCCCTACATGTTAGCTGCATCTGGATAATTATAATTTTTTTGGATAAAAGAATTTCTCCAAAATAATAAAATGATAAATACATAAATATTTAAAATATATTGCAGTGTTTATAAAGTACATATATTTTAAACACACTAAAAGCTTAATTTCTTATTTCTTACACAAAGTACTGATAAAATGTATTTGAAGTGCAACATAAGCATGTTTTCTTTAAATACACTAAAACTTCACTAAAAGTATAATTGTGTTAAGCATATTTCTTAAAAATTGTAACTAAGCAGCATATATATTTATTACCAATGTGCTTATAGTGCACTTTTTAGAAATATGTTAAAAGAATGCTTGTTTTTAGCATATTTCTTAAAAGTTTAATTAAGCATATTTTTATTACCAATGTACTTATAGTAGGCCTACACTTTTTAGAAATATGTTGAAAGTATGCTTGTTTTTAAATATATTTAAAAAAAAGAAACTAAAGTACAATTATTTTAAAGTGTGTTAAAAAATTGTATTGGAAAAATAGTTAAAAAGCATGATGCTAATATACTTTTATGTAAAGATAGTCAATTTTTTTATAGTATATTTGCAATTTACTATTGAAAAAGGTAATATATTTCAAATACAATAAAGTATACTTTTTTTTCCACTAGGGGCGGTTTCCACATTTTTCAGGCCTTTATTCACATATAAATATGTCCCGTGCTGGAAAAATGAATGCAATGAGCAAATTTTCAAAAATTAGTTATTGTTATTTTCTATTAAAAAAACGTAAAAATTAAGTATGAGTTGTTGGAATCAGACAACAACAAAAAAGAAAAGAAAAAAAAGAATGAGCTGTGCTTGTTTTAAGTCGATAGAGTCAGCAAAGTCAATTTTTCTGAAGGTTCCAAACCAAAATCACCTAGCAACCATATATTAAAATCCCTGGTAATACCGTAATAACACCAAATTTGGCACACATCAAGTCAAAACCCATAAGAAAATTATATTTTCAACCCTTTTTTTTCCCCATAATACCAAAATTGTTTGATTAATATTGATGAAACAGATCTATATAATAGAATAATATATAGAGCCTATATAATAAGACCTACTGTACCACACGGATCTAATATAAAGTTACACATCAGATTTTTCTCCCCAAAAGTTAACTAAACGTTCACTAAAGACATAACATAATGTGTGCATGCATGAATACTCGCTGAGACAGATATTTTGAAATACTGTAATTCTGTGTATACAGAATTCTGTGGGGATATTTTGGGGATATTTAATTTGATTTTATCAATCAATAAATTCCACTAGAAACAAACCTTGTTGTATTATTTTAATTTAATACTGTGAAGCTGCTTTGATACAATCTGTATTGTGAAAAGCGCTATACAAATATACTTGACTTGACTTGACTTGTATACAGTATGTATATCGGGATCACGTGATGTCTTTGACGTCTTTGTGCGCAAGCTTCGGATCTGCAGTTAGCACGAGTAAGATCGCTTTGTTTACATTAGTATGAGTCTGAAAATCACATTTCATTGGTTCGAAATCATACCATCGAGAATTCGCTATGAATATTCACAAAGTTGGATTGCTGTGCTTTACAAAACTTGTGCTGAGGAATTATTTTTTTATTTTATTTTATTTTTTACCAAATACACGTCCTGAACAGTGAGTGAAGCCAAAACGATTAGATCGCCCCCATGGTTGGTCCCACTCACAACCGGCGCAACGTCATTGAATGTCTCTGAATAGATTCACGCCCACTTTTAGGGGAAAACAAACCGCCATACAGTATCGGATCGATCCATTTTGCTTGCCGTGTAAATTCCTATAAACAACACCGCCATTAAAATAAAGTATGATCTGCTCTTCACAGCACAGACAGGCTAAACATTATTGAACAATATTATCTCAATAATAATGTAGCCTATTGCATGACATCTCAAGCTTGATTAGAAAGCAGGACACTAGCAACCTTAAACATACTAAGCTATGTAAGCTTCCCACAACTCCAATATTTTACAACTTATCACGACCATGGTGTTATTTTCTGCTGGGCTGTCATAGTGTGTGTCCGTTATCAACTAGCCCAGGCTGTCATCATCCATATCTTTTTATGGAAATATCATGAATTAACAGTTACACTGCAAAAAATGCTTTTCTTACTTAGTAGGCTATTTTTGTCTTGTTTCCAGTCCAAATATCAAAAAAATTCTTAAATCAAGATGCATTTACTGAAGTGAAATGCCATAAGATATTGTGTCTTGTTTTCTGGGGAAATAGATCAAAATAAAGTGAGTTTTTGCTTAAAACAAGCAAAATTATCTGTCCATGGGGTAAGAAAAATAATCTTGTTTCTGTTTGAATTAAGATTATTTTTCTCACCCCATGGACAGATAATTTTGCTTGTTTTAAGCAAAAACTCACTTAACTTTGATTAATTCCTACGGAAAACAAGACATAATATCTTATATAATTTTACTTATCAAGTAAATGCATCTTGATTTAAGATTTTTTTAATATTTGGACTGGAAACCAGACAAAAATAGGCTACTAAGTAAGAAAAGCATTTTTTGCAGTGTACGGATGATGCTATCGAAAGCTAAATCAGGTTAGTTGTATGGCTGGACAGAAAAGTGCACTCAGTACTCTAAATAAAGACATAATATATTCATTTAAAGATGTTTACTTTAAAAAACGAAGTAAAATCATTCACTGGTTTACCTGGTGACTCGATGAGGAGGTACATGTAAATGTCCGGGTAAGACACCTCTGGCCACTGGGTGGGGATGTTACACCAATTTGACGCTGGGAGAATGAAGGGAAGGGACATGTTTTTAAATTGACCAAACTGAGTTTGTGGATGTATCTTTCACGCTATGAAAATGCGTTTAAAATGCTTGAACTTCTTTTACACACAAGCTCAAACAAGACCAAAACAATGGATTTTTACTGCCAAATTTGCCAATGCTTTAACACTGTATGTCAGAAAACATAACACCATATTTTCACATAATGAATGGCAGCTATATTGCATATTTTTGTTATCTTGCAGTAATGTCGTTTTGCAAATAAAGTCTTTATTGCAGCAATTCTGTCTCTGTCTTCATTTTTTCATTAAATTAACCGTACATTCTATAAAGCACTCTTGAGATGGGTCTTTTTTTATTGAATTTCTGCAGCAAAAGACCTAAACCCATCAAACAAAAATGTAGATGTAAATGAGACTTCAAAAGAAACTGCAGTGCTAAACACAATCTATGATCAATACAATATACTGTCTGTTGTTGTATAAGAGCATACCTGACACATATAAAATAATGCAGTTTCTGTAATTCCATCTGATGTTAGTGTTTTTATGACATTGTGCTATGATTGATTAAATCTTCCTGTTGGACGAGAACACATGTTAGTGTTTTGAAAAATTATTTGATTTTGAGACATGTTTGCAGTGTTTTGGTAGACATAGTGTATTGTGTTAGTGTATTATTGTATTTTGAAAATTAGTGTTGAAGTTTAGTTTACAATGTGTGATTTTGAGCATGAAATTAACCGTTTTGCCAATTGTGTGTTGTAGGTGTGTTGGTGCGTTAAGAGTTTTGGAAATTTGTTAAAAGTATTGAAAAAAATGTGTCATAGCGATTGTAAAAAACTGAACGCAATAAGGCATAATATTATATATTTTAAATTACAAGCATGTCATTTGTGTACTAATTCACATGATTTATGTCATAATTCATTCTTAAAACAACATCATACAATACAATAACATTCAATGTAATAAAATGAGTGAACCAACACTTATATAAAAATGAAATTGATTAAATGATACAAAACAATACAAAATGAATTCAACTGAATTATGAGATGTAATAGATTAAATGTTTATTAACACAAAACTACAAGCAAAATGCACATAATTTTTGGACATTTATAGAGCTTTTTAAAATACACAACAATACAAAGCAGCTTTAAACATACATACTGTAGTGTGTCTTTAATTTCCTAAATACTTTTGTGATAGTCCTCTGGCTATACAGTGTGAAGATAAAAAAATGATAATGTTGAGTTAGCGGAGTTAAAATATTTAATGAACTGGTTAAAGATTTTGAGAGAACGTTTTTTTTTAGGTCCATCCTGGATTAACTTATGAGACACAAATAGATGTAGTGTCTTTTTCTGTATGTAAAGTCAAATCTTTAGTTTGAATTAATTCATGTATGTACAGTCAATTCTTTGTGGAACCATAAGGCCTAGATCATGATGCAGTCAGTTGAGATGTGCCGAGGCATGGTGGGGTCGTGACCTGGTGGACGAGGAGGCTGGACTGGCTGAGGAACTCTGCAAAATACATACAGAAATATAATATTTAGAAAGATCACTGCAGTTTTGAGTTGTGAAGAAGAAAGTGAAGACGATAGAATGATCATAGTGTGTTTGAGCAGCAGAAGACAGCATAGACACTGTGAACATAAGGCCTATTAATGGGACAAATTTAGATCTGATGCATCTAAACAAAGAGCCATTTCAATATGTATAGAGTAGCCTATACGGTGGCAAGAATAAGTTTGTGAATCCTTTGACAATATCTGGATTTCTGGAAGTCACACTTATAAACAAACAGTATCTGATTGATCTACTAACACACAAACTAGGGATGCACGATATTGCATTTTGGCCGATATTCGATATGCCGATATTTTCAAACTAATTTTGTCCGATGCCGATACCGATACCGATATATACACATTTTCCCCCTGATATATTTTCACTTTAATTTTACTGAAGAGAAATCCAAGTCTCTCTCCTGTACTACCTTTACTGTATTACACTCATGTGTTGTAGATAAGGCAATTTACAAGACAAACAAAACAACATTTGATTCTACCATAAATGTATAATTTTACAAATGTAGACAGACATTCACCCCTGAAAAATAGGTAAATTATTTATGCCATTGCCACAGTTTATTTTTAAGTTCAGACATTAAACTTCAGCCCTTAGAAGTAAAATAAATAGAAAAAAAAATTCAAATAATTTTTTTTTCCTCTTCTCCTACTTGAACAGGCTAGGTCTACCAAATGCTCCCCTGTTTTCGGTGCTGATGCGGTGGTGACCCGTTCATGTACTGTAACATGTAAGGGTGGCGCTGCCAATAAAGCAGTGTTGGGAAAGTTCACTTTCTAACGTACATGAACTAGTTCAAAGTTCAGTTCACAAATTTTTAAATGAACTAGTTCAGTTCATAGTTCATATACTCAAAATTTTGAACTAAGTTCACAGTTCCAAAAATGAACTAGTTCATAGTTCTTTTTTTCCATGTTGTTGCGAGATATTATTTTTCAAAATGATTACCACAGCCCCCACAGACAATTATTTTATCAGTTTTAACACTGAAGATATGCGTCAGATTTTTTCCCATCTTCACCGACCTTATCATAAAACTCGTTTAAATGATCATACGACGCCTCCTTGCTGCTTTTTGTTTTGATTTGTAACGTAAGTGATGAGTCGTTCATGAAAGACTCGAGGTGAAGTAATTATTTATGTTCCCTGTAAACGATTTTTGACTGCATTATAATGATTTCTTAATTCAGATTCAGAATATGATCAAGATTGCGTAGGTGGATGTGTTCGGGGAATTTGCCAGTTAATAGTAACATTTAAAGCCCCTTAAATGAACGAAATGACTCGAAAAAAGATTTGTTCATTTTGATGAACGAGATCGAACAAGAGGTCGAACACGGGTGGCTGGTGTTGCCAGATTGGGTGTTTTTTCCGCTACATATTAAGGGCGGTTTACGGTGGGTTTTAGCCTGGAAGGCTTTATAGAAATCTGGCATCCTACTGAACGAAGTTAAACTGAGAGAGCGTGCCGTTCACAGACACCAGAATGAACGAGTTCACAGTAACGTTCATCAGGCAGTAATGCGGTACGTTCAGTTCACGTTCGCCCAAAATATGAACGAGTTCATGAACTATCGTTCAATGAACGCGTTCAGGCACAACACTGCAATAAAGCAACTAAAAGTTGTCACAGAGAAGCGCAAAAGTAATGATTATGAATATGTCAAATATAGCAAGGAGACATTTTAATTGTTTATTAATAAACAAGTGTTTTCTGTGTCGGCTGCAAAGATGAAGTTGACTGACTCGCGATCTTCGGAGTAGGCTCGCGAGTCAGTCAACTCATCTTTGCAGCCGACACAGTGAACGCGCCAGGGAGAAATGCACATTTCGGATTACATAGTTTTCTTTCGTTTTGAATTGTTATGTTTAAAAAATATGATTTCAAACGTTCTGTAGATAATAGATATATTTATCAGGTCTGTGAGGCAAGTAAGCTATATGCTGAGTTTCGTTTCATTTATGAGACGAACTCCAGTTCACGCGCGCGCCTCTGTGTCGTGATATCTATTATCTGGTTTACTTATTATTTATTAGGCTAAATCCTTTTAGAAACATTTTTTAAAATTAAGATACAATTAATACAAAACGAAATTCACTTAGAAAGGCTTTGTGCTTTCTGTTTGAGGTCTCTGTGGAAGTTTTAAAGCAGTCTCTATCAGTGCCGCTTTCAGAGCGTTCACGTCTGTAACCGAGAACTGTCACTGTTTTTCCTCATAAATGCCAACACGAAAAATAAAATAAAATGAATATTTTATGCTCTGTGGAGAGCATAGTAGCTTGGAGAGTTTACATTAGTAAGCTACAGGACATCATCTTTCGAAACATGACCTGCACGAAAGAAAAAAAAAATACTGCGGCATTCTACCTGCACTTGCGAATGCGTCTCTGTCCCCAGCACATCTCAAACCAAACTGATGCTCATGCTAGAAATGCCTCCACATGTTGGAAGTTTAAGTTGCTGGCACTCATGCTATGTTCACGGTCGTCACGTGCACATAGGAAACACGCCACCCTATCGGCAAGGCTCATCGGCAGAAATATTCATATCGGCCGATGCCGATGATGGTCATTTAAAGCTTTTATCGGCCGATACCGATGTTGTGCCGATATCATCGTGCATCCCTAACACAAACAGTTATATTTTTCAAAATTATATTGAGGTCATTGACTGATCATTGACAGGATAGTATGTGAAACTGTTAAAGCAACACCAAAGAACTTTTCCTCTTCGGTCCCCCTACAGGTTGGAAGCAAAATTGTCCATTGCACGCACGCTATTTTTTTATCCAGCACCGGCTTTGGAAATAACGATGTCCACAGACAAGGTAGATTATGTTGCATGATTTTATGAAAGTATGATGTATTGCGACATCAGAAACGAAGAAAAAAAAAATAATGACATAACGCTTGCCGTAAAACAAGTCAAATTTGTAGTTTCTTATGTCTCATTCGAACTACAGATCCGCTACCCAATCTGGCAAACTTGCATAGTGTGGTGGTTATAGCCCGATAAAGGGCCGCAAAGCGAATGCAGAAGTGCCGTTCATCCTGTTACGAGTTGATGAACTACTGAAACGATTTTGGAAACGTTATTTTAAGGTACAAAAGAATAGTTGGTGTTGCTTTAAGACTTCTCCAAAAGATAACTAGTCAGGTAACGAGGTTGAAAGTGTGGGTCACACAGGTGCCCTCCCTGTCCTTTAAATAAAGGTACACAAAACCTGGTTACTGACAAATATGAAAAAGATGGGTTAGTGTGAAGGATGCCTCAATCCAAAAAGCTTTCACAGGCATTAATTCCTCTACCTGAGGACCTGACCCTCCGGTGCTGTGGATAATCAGCCATAGCCTATACATATATAATGTTTTTCCCTTCTGTGCATTATAAGTAAGGCTTTGTGAAACTACACAGCTTTTCCAGTTTAATAAATGACACTCCTTCCCACACCAACTACGAACACATTTTCTTTCATGTATGCCTGTGAAAGACAATGGAGCCAATCAGAGTAGGTATGGGGCGGGGCAACACGTGCAGCCACGCCCCGATCTGCAGGCTGCAGCCAGGTCCTTCATGCCTGGTCCTTCTTGGTAAATTAATGATCGTCAGGATTGTTACTACACTCCTTTGAAGCTGCAATGGTTTAATCCTGCGGTCATAGGCGGAGTTTGGGGAGTTTAGGAGTTATCATCTTAGTGCAGAATGAGTAAAGCTGTTTGTTGTTAGGATGACAACAAGTTTTAAAAGTTACATTTTTAGGATAATTACATTTTCAGGCTGCTCTGCCTCAGTGGTCTAAATGCGCTCGTCAATGTCAAAATTATCAAGCTAGCCAATCAAATCAAGGAAGGCGGGACTTACTGTTTTTCTGTCACTCACAAGTTCGTGGAAAGAAAGATAAGTAGCTAACAGCTAACTGTTTACGATAAAACATCTTCATCAGCCGTTATAGCCTATGATGGAAACGACTTGGCAAGAAACGTTTGCATTTTAGACATATTCGACACACGAATGAATAAGAGTGTGTGTGCACATTTAAAATAAAAATATTATTTGCAAATATTTTAAATTGATTACTTAGACCTAGAATGTCTTTTACAATTTTTATTTATCCCTCTGAGGTCGAAAAACGCGCCCCCGCGTTTTGCTGGACTTTTTTTACATTGTAGCACTTTAAACTTAAATTACTCCGTCATTTATGGTCATACAGAAAAAATAAATATAAAAAAATAATCTGTGATATTTCTACTTTTGTATGTGTCTACTTACAATCAAATCAAAACATTGTGCTTTTGAAAAATAAAGAAAATAAACAGGGTGTGCGTTCTGCCTCTCCGTCGCGTGAACTTTTTTTTCTTGAGCACGTCTATAAACTGAAACAAAACTCAGCGAATACTTGTCACACATTTATGAGCCATATACCTTTATAAACATTTAAGTGTGTACTTTTAAATGATCGGATTCAAACTGAAAACAAATATTTTCTGTTTAAGTAATTTGTATAAAACCAACAAGATGTCCAGCTTCTCAAACGCTTGCTCATTACAGTTAATTTGGCCACGCCCACTCGCGCAAAAGATATTCACATGCAAATCTCCACATGGAACGCGAACGCGCTCATTACCTCAGAAACAAAACACTTCATCAGTCTCTGCTTTTCGTCGAGTTTGAAAGACGTGAGTTTACATTGGATTTACCCCAGAAGAAGAACGCGATTTGAAGACAAGAAAGATAAGGTAAGAAATTCTTACATATTAGTTTGTTATTGTTGCATAAATTTCACATTGCAGTTGAACTGTTGCTAGATATAAGGTGAATATTATAATATTTAGACCCGTGTTTACTGTTACTGTGTTTGTGGATATCTGCTCAAACGTAGATATGTATATGGTAGGCCTAACCATAATGTTTTATATTTGAGCGCGATCGCGTTTGAATGTATCATATCTTTGATCACGATCGTGTTTGAATGCATCATATTTTGGAAAAGCAAAACGCTCCCAACGGCTTCATGTTTTTACTGTTATCTAGTTTAATATCATCATAACGAATGGAAACATTTGAAGTAACATGATAATCAATATATTTTTCTCTAGCTTAGTTGTTACTGAAATCTTTTTGAAAATGTATATAGGCTGCTATATTGTTATTATTTTATGCAGCACTGCGCATAGCCTATACCTACAAGGCACAACAAACCTGTGTTCATTATATAATATATTGTTGGAAACATTTGTGTGAGTGTGTGTGTGTATTCTGTGAATTTTAAAAAGCAATTTTAACCAGAAAAATCTAAAATGTATTCCCCAAATCGTGCAGGCCTTTCTCTTGATATCAGTGTTCACTTTTTTTATTTTTTATTTTTTTCAGGGCCCAGATGCCACTGAGTCCTGCTGACTTCAACATTCACAGTACATGTCTCTGTACATGAACATGGTAAAGTGAAAATCAAACACCTTGGAAATGAAAGGTATGTACAATGTTTTTAGGAATGGCACAAAGGTCTCTTTCTTTGGATCATTGTTATCAATAAGTGTTTTTTTGTTGTGTATCTTTGGATTATGTTGTAAATAAATCCAAACAATTTTAAAAGCCATTCTTTTTTTAATCTCGTCATTCTTTGTGCAAGGTTGGTCAGAATGATGGGCCCTGATAAGCTCCTAATAGGGCCATTAGGGCGTGTCTTTGTCTTTCTCAGGTGTGGAAAGCTTGCATATTAATGAGATGATCCGCCCCTTCGCATATTGCTTTTTCACACAAAACACGTCGTAAAAATTTTAAATCAATATATTGTCTTCTCTGAATGAGCAGTCAAGGTGATTTTCACATAGTTTTAGAGCAAATATTTTAGGCTACGTCATACAATTTTCAAAAGTCTTGTGAAGAAATAATCAGTATGGGTTTCATGACCTTATTTCAGTGAGAATTTTTTTTTGTATTTTCACAAACCACGCATAAATGTCATTATCTCAAAACAACAAACTTTTACACACATGCTGTTGATATATTATTGTAGCAGAGTTTGTGCTGAATACAGTGTAATAAGACTTTAGCCATGAAAATGTCACAAGTAACAGAAATAAGCACAAATGTCAGAGCATGTCAGAACACCTCCAGGGCCCAGAAAACAGCTCAGACCCCAGAGGGTTATTCATTCCATTAAATACCTTGTAAGGATGGACTTTTACTAAGACTGAATTCAAGAATCCTAACCTGCAATAAAACAATAAAACTCACTAATCTGAAGAAGAGATCTATGGGACAGAGAGCACAACACAACTTCTTTGATCTCGTCTCTTCCCCCCATGCTGGGGTCCTGACTCCTCACACTATCTTCTCCCCCCAGGTCTCATTCAGTCATGCAAAACACACACCTACTGTCTCCAGTTGTTTTATGAGAGGTCAAAATAAATACTTCTGGTGCGAGTGGTAAAGGAGTTTCATTCCCGCAGCAGCAGAACAGTCAGAACAAAGAAAACAATGCCTGTTCTTCTGATGTGGGAAGATGCCCCAATAAAGATAATAGATAACCATTTGTGTTTATCCCCCAAACTCAGGCGTGACCACTTGGGCACGAGAAAGGGTCCAGCAAAAGCTGAATAAATATTTGGGTGCTAGATGTTTATTGTTCTTTTGTTCCTCTTGGGTATTTAAAGGGGATTGGCAAACCACTCAAGGAAGCATCTGTAAACAGAACTTCCCACACTGTTGCTGTGTGTCTCTATTGCCAGGTATGCTGACTCTTTGAAACTATTTTTGATATTGCATTTTGAATTATGTTTGTATTTTATGCTGATCAGTTATGTATTGTGTATTCTGCTTAATTCTTTTAATTGATGTTTAACCTTACCTGGCAAAATAAATGTTACATCTTGATTTATTCTGAAGTATTCTGAAATCATTATTTTAGTATTGTTAAGGAGGCTGGTGCTACCGCAAAATCTTAGTTAAGGTAGGTCAAACTAAAGGCACATGTATGAACGGAGCAGTAGGCACGTCAACATGGAGACCTTTTGATTTCTGTCTATCACTGGTTTAGCAAGTTGTATGGAAATGGCTAAATTAAACTACACTCTCTAGTCAGTAAGCAGTAGGCGACTGACTTTAGGGGTAAATTAGCAAACCCTACATCCACTGACTAAAATCAGAATTAACAGGTTTGTGTCCGTGAGAAACGCGATTTGGCCAACGTGATCTCTAAGCGGCATTCGGGTCCATAATGTATTAATAACTGAAAGTATGGAATGTTAAGAATAGTAAAGATCCAAATTAAATCACAATTCCTCGGTTGATCAGCTATTAAGAGAAAAGTCAGTAAAAACAAAGAGTCACTTAAAATTGGAGTCAGATTAAATTATTAATGGAGTCAGAATTAAAATTGGAAATCAACTGTTTAATAAATTAAAGTGATTTTTCAGAAGCGCCCGAAAAGACATACACGCTGAATTCCCTTCAAACCAAGACACTGGACGCCGTCATTGGACCGGTGATTGGAGCTTACAAAGTGGTGACCCCGACGTGATCTCCCAGTCTCAGGCGAGTGACGTCTTTCGGCGCGACAATTCAGATCCAAACGGAGCATGAGGTTTGAGCTTCTTCTTCTCTGTCTCCAGCTACTGTGGTAAGTACATTTTTCCTGTATCTTTTAGAAAGTGTTGAGGGAAAACTTAGACGCACCTCATATAGACACATTGGTAGAACGGGTCGGAATACCCAGGATAGACCGGAACCGCAGAAAACCGGTATAAATCTAAGATTACCAGAAAAACATGGCTTATCAGGGAAATGGTAGTTTGAGTGTAGACAAGGATGTAATGGAATCTCTCGCTTTGCAAATCAAAGATCTTCTTTTCCGTTTGCGTAACAAGGGAGTAGATTTTGATTGGAATAATGAGCAAATTTTAGCCTGGTACGCTACCGAGGGGCGGAAACTAGAGATTAAATCTCATTTTCGGAAAATTCCGGTCGCGATCGTCTATTTGCTACGACGAAATGATTTGGCAACTATTGCTGAAAACGAACGCGTGATTTCAAACATCAAAGAACTAGAAAAATCGCGATCAGAGGAGTTGAAAAAACTCAGAGCACAGGTCGAAGCATCTGTGTATGATAAACAAACTTGGGCAAGACAGGGCGACGCGATGGGAACACAAATTAAAAAGCTTGAAAAGAAACTTAAAGTGGATAAACAATACACGTCCGCGCTCGAGGAGTGCTGCGGTTCTGCAGGCTTTCCTATAGCTGCAGTTAAAATAGCGGCGATAAATTCAAAAATTGGCGATGATATATACAGTGATAGTGATGAGGATGATATGGTAGCAGCTCTACCGAGCGGCATCCAAGATCAATCATCCCTGACAGAAACCCGCAGACAAACTCCAAATGCACGCTCGAGTCTGGGAGTGCGCGATCTTTCTCCAGAACCCGCGACTGAAATGTATTATCCAAATAGACCCGAAGAACCGAAGCCCCGCAGTCCCATAAGAACTCGAAGTAAATCTGGCACTGTTCTCAAAAAAACAGTAAAAATTGCTGTACTTAAAACAATGACTAACGCAGATGATGAAGTCACTACCATTAGCCGACCTTTAACTTGCGAAGAATGCACAAAACACAAAGAAGTTGTGGGCACAATGCCAAGGAAAGGCCCTTTTCAGCCCTACTGGGACAACTTAATGTTACAGGCCTCAGTGTACAAGTTAGAGCCTAGAGACGTTTGGCAGGTAGCCCTCCTCACTATTCCAGACGAGCTAAAACCAAAAATGTCACGCGAATTGAGATCTGGAGAAATTATAATCAAACAAGAAGATGAGGATGAAAATGAGGTTTACGAAAGATTGAGGGAGACTTTATTAGAGTTAAGGGGACCAACACACGCCGAGTGGAACAGAATTTTAGACATCAAACAGGCCAACAAAGAGCCATTTGAAATTTATGCTGAACGTTTATGGGTGACCTATAAAGAGCACTCAGGGTTAGAAGATGCACGGCGTGATCAGGAAGTTTTACTTCAACTCCTGAAAAATAATGCAGGTCCTCATATACAGCAAGCGCTCGTTCATGGAGCCGATCCATCCGAGAATACCTACCGGTCACTGGTGGATTGGGCTTCCAAAATAGAAGCTAGACTCAAGCAAAGCAAAGCTCGGTCCGTTTCAACAACACAATGGCTAGCTGAAGGGAAAGGAAACAACAAATTTGATCTAAAGCCCAAATCTCAACCCTTCTGTTACTTCTGCAGAAAAAATAATCATGTTACACAAGATTGTTTCAGATTAAGGAGGGCCGAAAATAATCAAAAGGCAAACTCTAAAGCTGATGACGACATTCTTAAGCGGTTAGAGAATTTGATTATAAAAAACAACTCCTCAGGGAGCAGCCCAAAACAAACGGAAAAACAACCTAAAAATCCGAATAACCCATACAGGAACCTCCAAGCAGACATCGCTAACCTGCTAGCAAAATACAACAATCCCCAATAGGGGTGCGTGGCCTCCGTTGCTATAGGAAGTGTTGTCACAAGCGGAAACCGAATCAAAATAAGAGCTAACCTTGGAGGCCGGTTAGTTAACATTCTTATTGATAGCGGAGCTGCTTGTTCTTGCACAAACATTCCGTTACCACTAAGCACGCGAACAATCCAAATTAAAGGTATAGGCGATACTTTGATGACAGCAACTCAAACCAAATCAGTCCAACTCGATCTAGGCATGGTAGTGTTAAACGAACAATTCTGGTATTTACCAGATAACAGCGAAGGAACTGTATTGGGTATGGACATTATGAGAAAACATGGCTTTGTAATTCATTGTTTTGAAAAACAAATTGAAGTACAAACAAACAAAACGGCAAAGAAATGCCTGCCTCAAGGCAGGGCAAACGTTATGTCCATATCCAGTACAGATCCAATTCAACTTCTCATCAACAAACATAGCAATGTTTGGGCTAATCATGAACACGACTGCGGCCTTGTGGATTTTGAAGTATGCATTGAGGGAGAGCCCCCTCCCCCACAAAAACAATATCGCATTAAGCCAGAGGCAGAGGTCGCTGTTCATGAGATAGTGAAACAACTTGAGATCAGAGGAATAGTTCGGCGATGCTGTTCAACTACAAATTCTCCGTGTTTACCAGTTCCAAAACCTAATGGTAAATGGCGTCTTTGCATTGATTACCAGCGTCTCAATAAAGTTCTGCCTAAAGCAACAGCTATAGTGGCAAATCCAGCTACAATCTTATCACAAGTCTCAACCAATGCTTCGTGGTTCACAGTGCTTGACATCAAAAATGGTTTTTGGTCTATTAAGGTAAAACGAGAAGACCAGTGGAAACTGGCATTTACTGTAAATCAAATGCAATACACCTGGGAAAGAATGCCGCAAGGCCTTCACAACAGCCCCTCCATTTTTCATCGAGCTGTGGCAGATGTGCTCAGTCCCTTATTAGGGACTGGCAAAGTAGTTCACTATGTAGATGACATATTGATAGCCACAGATGAACCACTTGAGAACCACTTGCACCTGGTTGACGAAGTGTTACAGATGCTAGGTGACGCAGGCTTTAAAATGAACAAAGAAAAAGCCCAAATTGCGCAGAGGGAGGTACACTATTTAGGATACACTCTGACTCAAAGCCACAGAGCTTTAACAGACGACAGGAAAAAATGCATTGCCGAACTGCCTCGACCTTATACTTTAAACTCGTTGCAAAAAGTATTAGGAACGGCAAACTATTTACGAGATTTCATCCCTGATTTTGCAAATACCGCCGCACCGTTGTATTCGCTTTTAAAAGGGAAAACAAAACCAAATGATGTCCTTGAATGGACCGATGAACACGAACAGGCTTTTACAGATTTGAAACAGCGTTTGTGCGCCGCGCCCGCCCTGGGTTTGCCCAACCCATCAAAAGGGTTCCACATTCAAGTAGACGCGCATGAAATTACGCTAAGTGGAGTCTTAGCTCAGGAATATGGAGGAAAACTGCGTCCAATCGCGTACTACAGCCGGAAAAAATCTCTGGTCGAACAAGGATTCGACCCATGTACACAGCATGTGCTTGCGGTGCATTGGATGCTAAAAACAACAGAACCCATTGTAGGTTTCCAATCTGTGGTTATACACACAATGCACACGCCTGTACGAATGCTGTTACAGGGCCGAATAAAGGGAGTTTCCTCCCAAAGATTAGCGAGATGGCTAGCAGACATTCAAGCGCGCGAAATCACAACAAAAAACACACGAATTTTGCCACATCTGCTCGGGGATGTTGAGGGACACCCGCACACATGCCAGCCCAAACAAGAGGCACAAAGCCTTGTCCATGACGAGCCACTTCCAGGCCAAGTGCATGTGTATATTGATGGGTCTCGATTCTGTCAAAATGGTCATTTTTATACTGGCTGTGCAGTGTGGACCCCTCATCTTCCCGAGACAGATGCTAAACGGCAATTATTGTTTAAACTACCAGCTAACATATCCGCATAAGAAGCTGAACTCATTGCATTGCAAGAAGCAATCAAGGCACACCCTGAACCGCTCTGCGTGCACACTGACAGTCGGTATTCTTTCGGCGTCGTAACTGATTTTATGGCACAATGGCAATTGAGAAAATTCCTCACTTCTGCTGGAACACCCATAAAACATTTCAACACCATAACTGCGATATGGCAAGCTGTACAAGCGCGAGAAAACTCCATTTCCGTGGTAAAAGTGCGCGCGCACATTAACAAAAATCCAGATGTGCATGAAAGAAACAATAACATTGTTGACCAATTGGCAAAGCTGGCAGCAGTGAAAGGCGACCGTTGGCAAAACGAGACAACCTCTGTTTCTGTAGCAAGTGCTGCACAAGTCACACCCATCGACCTCAAACAGTATCAACAAGATCTGTGGGTCTCTGATGAAGAACTTGTGCCACATTTGAAACATGATCAGATGGTGAACGTAATTGAAGGCATAGTAATCCGAGATGGGAAATTTGTCGTTCCAGAAGCCCTCCAAAAACCAATAATCAAATTATATCATGATTATGCGCATGTATCGGCTACAAAAACAGCACAGTTGATACAAAAACAGTTTTGGTGGCAAGGAATGACAGCTGACATTGAAAGATGGTGCTATGCCTGTCTGGTGTGTGCAACAATTAACCAGGGAAAACTAGGTCGAACAAACCTACGCAGACCAGAACCACCAAAAGGGCCCTGGGAGTCCTTACAATTGGATTTCATTGGTCCGCTTCCCAGTGCCAAGGGAGGGTATCGCTATTGCCTCGTGATAATTGACAAATTCTCAAAATGGGTTGACGCAATTCCCACTCGCAATAATACAGCAAACACCGTGGCACGTGTGATGGCGAACCAACTCATTCCTCTTTGGGGAGCACCCATTCAAATTGAATCAGATCAAGGATCTCACTTTACTGGACAGGTCATGAAAAATATGTGCAAAATTCTGAACATCAAGCAAAAATTTCACATTTCATACAGGCCGCAAAGCTCTGGTATGGTTGAACGTGCGAACCGCACCATCAAAGAAAATATTGCTAAGCAAATAGCTCAACACCAAAACAGGTGGAGTGATGCTTTACCCACTGTTCTGACTGTGCTGCGAGCAACCCCATCAAAAGCTACAGGCATTAGCCCATATGAGCTTATGACTGGAAGGGTGATGAAGTTACCCATTGATCCAGAAATTTCCCCAGCAGACCTGGGGCCCCTCATGCTCGCAACTCAGCAGACGGTGTTGGTGCAATTGCAAGAAAGGTTGAAGGTGCTGCACGCCCAGGCTGGACTGAAACAACAGCAGTCAGACCTGACAAATGATGCACAATTTAACCCAACCTCTGAAACAACATTTTCAGAAGGAGACATTGTGATGGTACGCGTTTTTGTAAAACAAAACGCATTTTCCCCAAGATGGCACGGGCCCTATGAAATTAAAGCTGTTTGCAACAGTTGCGTGGCCGTGACTATCAGAGGAAAATTAAGATGGTACCACATGTCCCAATGTAAACGGTTCAAAGGTTCATTGAATTAATTGTGATCTTTTTCCTTCATAGGACAGTCATCGCAATTCCATGGAGGCCAGATGCCAGGACAGTGTCCGGACCCACCTGCATCGAATTGGGACAACGAGTCACACTCGCACACACCTTAGGATGCGGTAGATGGGTATGGAAATATATTAAGGGGCCATCCACATCATACATTCCAGTCACATACAAAGAAATAGTCACATGGCCCCCCGGATTAGCACCGGAACCAAATTGTGCAACAAAAATATGCTGTAAGACAGGTTCTACCCATCTTCCAGACAAAAACTTCACAAGCTACACACGCGCACCACAATTTCACCACAATATTACCGCCTGGTACCAACTTGAAGAATTCCCAGATTCAAATATTGGTAACATGCACACACTATATGAAAATAACAACCATGGCGGAGATCCAAAAAAATGTTATTCCACTAAGGATCTCCAACCATCCACATATAGGTGCACACACACTACAACACATAACAATACACATTTAAAGTTTACTGAACTTCTTTTCAATCTAACAAATAAGGTGTCTAACAATAACTTGAAAACATTTGTTTGGACTGGCCGAAAAGAAGGAACATACTGTGTGGGAAAATGTGAGGCAAACATGGATAATTTCACTAGCCCTCACAATTGTTCATGGACTTTACACCATTGCTTTAACTTAACCACATGCGGTTATAAAAAACCCACACAGTGTCCGAAATTGTATACCACCCCTCCAGGGGGCATAATCAAAGGAAATGTAAATAAGACTTTACTACATGATGTCAATCTTGTGATAACACATGTCACATATAACATCTCTAATGTGTTATCTGCTTATGTAAAACACTGCAACTTTAATGATAAGACGTATACATGGCTACAGTCACGCATCGATGATTTAATTTCTGATTACAAAAACAGACTTGCAGTTCAAATTCCATCTGCTCGTACCAAACGAGACCTGTTTGGAAATATAGCAGGCCTTTTTGGCTCAGTTAATTCTATATCCAACACTTACAAAATAACAGGTCAATCTCAATATTCAACTTGGTTGGCAAATCAGGTAGCTACTGGTTTTCAACACATCACCAATAGTAACGAAAACATTATCAAAGCGGTCAGATCTGAAGCGCAGGCGCTTCTGACGACCAGTCAATCAATTTTCAATCAGACCCGTACCATCGAGCATGACTTAGCCTGTAGATTGTATGCACAAGATTTGTTTACTGCAGCAAGACAAGAAATTTTAGATCTTCGTCTCCATAAAACACCTAGGCATGTTTTAAAGGATCTTATTGAAATTTTAGATCTGCATAGATGGCTTGCATCAGAAAGAATGAAAAATATTAAGTATTCTGAATTGCTTTCAACATTAATGATGTATACTGGAAATGAATGTACTGGCTGTATTGGGTTCTTTGCCACTTTCCCTCTAATTCACCCAGATCAAATTTATCTAAATTCCACTACCATACGCTCTATTGGCGTGGTAGTGAGGGATCAAATTATAAAATGGGATCATCTGACGGGGTATATGACTTTGAAGGGCACTGAAACCTTGTTTACCACTCGCACCTGTTGTCATGAAACATCTAGTTACATTATCTGTACCTGCAACACTCTACAACCCTTTTCTTCAAATAGTTCTAAGCTCATTAATGTTCAGTCATTGCATGGTCATTCTGATGCTGTTCAAGTGTCTCACACACAGTGGTGCGTCGTCAGTGAGATGAATTCCTTCTCCTATGGAGGTCTGACCTGCCCTGCGAACCACACGTTCTGTTTGGAAGTGAAAGAGGACTTTTCAATGGGTCAGATAAACATCCTGGGGAAGGTACCGATGGACGTGGACGTTTCTCCCTGGTGGGAGGACACCTTCTATGAACAGAGCACTCAATCTTTGGTCAAAACAATGGACTTGGTGCAAGAAATCATCTTACAGACTGAGTACCATCTCAACCAAGCTCAAGTGGAAGCGAATCTGGCGAGAAAGACTGCAGAAATCCTGTCCAGCTCCTCTACCCGCTCAGCAAGGTATGCTTATACCTGGTGGGACTGGACGTTCCGTGGATGTGTCTTCGCCAGTGTGATCATCTTCGTATTCACACTCTGCCAGTGCTGCTACTTCAGATGCCTTCTCCGCACAATGCGCACTTCAACGAACGTGGCCATTGCGCTCAGTCCATTACAGGTACCAGCCCTACGGAAACTGCAACCATAAGCGGACTTCATCAAATTGTGGCCCCTCAGGGACTGATCTAAATCTGCCCCAAGGGGCCAGGGGCGGAAACTGTAAGGATGGACTTTTACTAAGACTGAATTCAAGAATCCTAACCTGCAATAAAACAATAAAACTCACTAATCTGAAGAAGAGATCTATGGGACAGAGAGCACAACACAACTTCTTTGATCTCGTCTCTTCCCCCCATGCTGGGGTCCTGACTCCTCACACTATCTTCTCCCCCCAGGTCTCATTCAGTCATGCAAAACACACACCTACTGTCTCCAGTTGTTTTATGAGAGGTCAAAATAAATACTTCTGGTGCGAGTGGTAAAGGAGTTTCATTCCCGCAGCAGCAGAACAGTCAGAACAAAGAAAACAATGCCTGTTCTTCTGATGTGGGAAGATGCCCCAATAAAGATAATAGATAACCATTTGTGTTTATCCCCCAAACTCAGGCGTGACCACTTGGGCACGAGAAAGGGTCCAGCAAAAGCTGAATAAATATTTGGGTGCTAGATGTTTATTGTTCTTTTGTTCCTCTTGGGTATTTAAAGGGGATTGGCAAACCACTCAAGGAAGCATCTGTAAACAGAACTTCCCACACTGTTGCTGTGTGTCTCTATTGCCAGGTATGCTGACTCTTTGAAACTATTTTTGATATTGCATTTTGAATTATGTTTGTATTTTATGCTGATCAGTTATGTATTGTGTATTCTGCTTAATTCTTTTAATTGATGTTTAACCTTACCTGGCAAAATAAATGTTACATCTTGATTTATTCTGAAGTATTCTGAAATCATTATTTTAGTATTGTTAAGGAGGCTGGTGCTACCGCAAAATCTTAGTTAAGGTAGGTCAAACTAAAGGCACATGTATGAACGGAGCAGTAGGCACGTCAACATGGAGACCTTTTGATTTCTGTCTATCACTGGTTTAGCAAGTTGTATGGAAATGGCTAAATTAAACTACACTCTCTAGTCAGTAAGCAGTAGGCGACTGACTTTAGGGGTAAATTAGCAAACCCTACATCCACTGACTAAAATCAGAATTAACAGGTTTGTGTCCGTGAGAAACGCGATTTGGCCAACGTGATCTCTAAGCGGCATTCGGGTCCATAATGTATTAATAACTGAAAGTATGGAATGTTAAGAATAGTAAAGATCCAAATTAAATCACAATTCCTCGGTTGATCAGCTATTAAGAGAAAAGTCAGTAAAAACAAAGAGTCACTTAAAATTGGAGTCAGATTAAATTATTAATGGAGTCAGAATTAAAATTGGAAATCAACTGTTTAATAAATTAAAGTGATTTTTCAGAAGCGCCCGAAAAGACATACACGCTGAATTCCCTTCAAACCAAGACACTGGACGCCGTCATTGGACCGGTGATTGGAGCTTACAACCTTTTAATTATTTAATTATTTAAAACCACTTAAATGGTTTTACCCGACGTCGCCTCAAAGAAAGTGAAAGTTCGTTTTTGTCAGGGACCATTTTGCTATTTGCTAATGTAGATTAAAGTTAGTCATTGTTCATTTAATCTTTGAGTAAGTTAATTCTGTTTATTAGCATACTTAATCATATATCTGTGTAGTGTGGGTTATTAAATATTAAGTACGAACTGTGGGGTAACATGGGGTAAGATGCCCCCTGGGGCAATTGTCAAAATATTTTAAACAGAATATTTTATTTAGTATTTTACATTAAGGACACTATAAAAATACACTCTTAACCGGAATTAGTTGACTTTACTCGCAAATCGCGTAGAAACCCGTTGCCCTATACCACTTTAGTTTTTACACAAGCTGAAACTAAACATGTTGAGTTGTATTAACATATAATCTTAAGTGGGTGCAGTAGACAAATCAAGGAAGTCAGTCACTGTTGCTTTCCATGGTGCTGAATGTAGGATTGCTGATTGAATTGTACTTAAAACAGCGTTCAATAGCTCCATTTGCAGCAGGATGATATACCGACGTGCGAATGTGCTTAATGTCTCTCTTTCAGGAACACAGCGAACTCTGCTGAAGTGGACTGAGGCAAATATTAGACTCTGTGGGTCCGGGGCTGGTGCCATTTTTAAATTAAAGTCTGCAAAATGGGTCTGTCCCAGACAGACTGAAATTGGCCACTGTTACACCTGTGCTAAAGAAACCCTCACTCGATTCAACTGTCCTAGCAAACTTTCGCCCAATATCAACTTTACCTTTTATTTCCAAGATGTTGGAAAAGATAGTGCTCTTACAACTTCAATCTTTTCTAACTGATAATCTGATTTTTTCAATCTGGGTTTAAGGCAAGACATACAGTAGTACTGAAACTGCCCTATTAAGAGATCTTAAGGGTTAGTTCACCCAAAAATGAAAATTCTGTCAGTAATTACTCACCCTCATGTTGTTCCAACCCCGTAAGACTTTCGTTCATTTTTTGAACACAAATTAAGATATTTTTGATTAAATCTGAGAACTGTCCTCCATAGGCTTCTATGTTATTGAAACTTGTTTAAAAAAAAAAAAAAAAAAATAACGACTTTATTCAACTATTGATTTTCTTCTGTGTGGGCCTCTGAGTGAGTTCATCATGTAGAGTAAAGCGCAGCGCTTCTGTGTTGTACGTCACACGTATCACACACATGACCAGCCTCAGCCAATAGTGAGCCTACGTTCTGACGTACAACACAGAAGCGCTGCGCTGTTACACTACGTGAACTCACTCATTATTATACACAATTCGATAAAATTATTTTTGAAATATTAAAGCCACAGATGAGAATCCTGTGCTGGCCAGTGTTACACTCACTTATACTGATACTGGCGTGCGTCTGTGCAGCATCAAGCAAAAATAAAGGTTTACAGTAACGGACGTGACTGTTAATACGTTATTCGTGAGAGATTTATTTAGTGTCGATCTTTCCTAGAATGGGCAGTTTGTGACTTTGCGAGATAAACAACATAAAGTAGCACTGGTAGGCTATTACAAAACATTCAGTGGCACATACCAGACGTGACACAAATAACACATTTGAAAAAATATTACTGACTTTAATGCGTTTAATTGATATTTTAAATATCACAAAATTAGGCAATTTATTTAGGATTTTGTGTCACAATTACGTCAGTATAGGTGCTCGATTAATCTGTCAGTCACTACTAGAGGTGTCTCAACATACAGTGACATGTTCTGCGACTCTGTCAGTCAGGTGTCAGTGTCAGTGTGTCGCGATAATGTAAGTGACACATGCCAGTAATATCAGTGCCACTATCCACTGGCACATGCCAATGAAGACCGGATGTGCCACCGAATGTGCCAGTACGCATAGTGACATGTGCCATTGGCTTCTCTGCGTCAGATGCCATTTCACTTAATGTTAATACCGCCTCTCCTTATGGTGTCAAACCTGTATAATGCTTTCTTCAGTGAGACATAAGACAATATTTTAAGGGAGGTACCTTTTTTTGTCCATACAATGAAAGTCAGTGTGGTGAGGGCGGGGTCAATATTCTTCTTCTCTTTTTCTGTTGCAAATTTGACAACTTCATCCTCCTTTATAGCACTCATGACATCTTCTGTGCCACCCTCATATATCTGCACCTCTCCCCCCTACTGTGAAGTCAGGAGAACTATATAAACCCCGTGAAAGGAAGGATACACAAAAGGATCCTAAGCGACCTGTCCTACCCTACCCTACCCCATAAGTCATTGCGCGCCGTTGACGACAGCATTTTTATTTAATTTTAAAGGTGGCTGAGACTAGAGATCGGTGGTGGACAGCAAATTCACATTTAAATGTAAGCATTATGTTTTCATTTACTCAAATAGCTAGCGAAACCAGAGTTAAAGTTTCTTATAAACTTCTTAACTCCTTCGTCACCATTGCGTGGCTTCATTTGTCAGAGTTTGAGGCAAAACTTGTGCTAATATTAGTTTAACGACCTATTTGTAATATTTGAACTAGTCTATCTCACTTGTGTATTATAAGAAATATCACTCACCCTATAAAGCCCACAACAATAAGAAAAGCAGTAGATAAGGCAATGGGGTTTCACTTTTATGTGTTTTTGTAGTGCTGTCATGAAAGCTATGTCTACAAAGGTTTTAACCTAATTTGAGTTACCAGAAATATGATTTCTGAAGTATTTTGTATGCATGTCTTGATGTGTCATATTTTGCAGTGTTAACAATTAGTGATGCGCGGGTCGGCTTTTTTTCCAACCCGCGGGTCCCGCTTTTATGAAATTATTTGGCCCGCCTCAGCCCGCCCCGCACCACTGTATCTATTTTTACAACCCGCCCCGCCCCGCCCCGCACCGCACCCGCGACCATTAAATAGACAAACTAGGCATTGTAATGTAAATGAAAACAGCCTTTATTTCAGCCTGAAAGTGCTTGGAAACATCGCCCTGTAAACTGGCAATAACAGACGATTCTGAATATGAACCATAAATCAGGTCATATTAATAAGATAATGATTTAAACATTTTCAATATTTACAAAGCAGCGTTTGTATTCATCTAATTCATCATTCACCTTTTTTTCTTTTAATTATGTAAAATCCCGACCTCAATTTCTCCCGCACCTCATCTTCCATCTTCACTTTTATTTCTCCGTCTTTGTTGTTGTGGCTGGCGGCGGGAGCTGCTTGGCGCGAGCTGCTTTGCGCGAGCTGTGTCACGTCACGTGACGCCAAAGGTTTGGGGAAATCACGCAAGTTGCATTGCTACGGCCTTATCAAATAACCTACTAAAATATGATTAGATTGATATTCCCAAATATTTAATATAGGCTGGACATTGCATGCAACATATGGATTTTTATTTTATTTTGTTTAATGACCCGCCCCAACCCGCCCCGCAAATAAAGTGACAATTTTTTGACCCGCCCCAACCCGACCCGCGGGGCCCGCGGGTTATGAGACGACCCGCGCATCACTATTAACAATGCACTTAAGATTGCACCCCTGTGTTAAGTACCCTTTTCTGCTTTTTTAGAGCAGTGCAGGAGAAAAAAAAATATGGCCCGGGTGTGTCCTCATGGATGAGGTGTTGGGACAGAGGCATTGCACCAACCCCCTCATTGCCTCAATCCCTGAGGACACACCAGGGCCGAGTTCAGCAGTGTGTGACCAAGAAGAGGAGGAGCCAGGGGCAGCAGCACCAGCACCAGCAGCACCAGCACGAAGGCAGCGAGACAAAGGGCAACTAGAGAGGGAGGCAGAGGCAAGGTGAGCACAGGAGAGTAGGGAGAGGATGGACAGGCTGTTTTTTCTTCTTGAGAGAATGATTGAAAAATATATATTTTTTCTACATATTCTTGTTTAACTTTTTTCACTTTTATTGTTTTAAAAGTGTGACGGGTGCGTAGCTGACCTCACATATTTAACTCTACCATGATTTAAATTGGTTATTTTGAAGTTTAATTTTAACGTTTTTTTTTTTTTTTTTAATCCCCTTAGTATAAGAAACAAACACAGATACGTTAACAAGTTAAGTTTATTAAAGTTTGAATGTACAGAAGGGTGCACACTTCTTAGATTCTTCTTTGCTGTTTAACTGCTGTTTAAAGTCCTAGATACCTCTGGTCCATGGAGTGAACGGCCGCATTCCCTGTGTCAGCAAACAAAGGGAGAGGTGGGGATCCAGCCTCCAAACTTATGCTGTTCTAGAGGAAGTTGGACTGTACCATCATGATCCGATCGGAGAGGGATCTTTTATTTCATTTCATTCAGTTTCATTTTTGGTTTGTTTGTTTGGAGTAGTTTTTGTATTGTGCTTAAAGTATTTGATTGTATTATGTTAGGTACGATACAGTGGATATTTTGTTGTAAATATTATTGTTAATTGGGGAAAGTTTTATTTGATAATTATCTTTATTTTTGTTTGGTAGAGGCTAAAGGAGTATGTCTAGCAGTGGTGAATATCAGAGGGGAGTCCGATTTGCCCAGCCATAGACATCATGATCTGCTGACCTTAGTGGTTTTTGGTTTGTTTTTATTTTGTTAACAGGGGAGATTTATTCATTTTCTAAGAAATGTTTTGTAAGTTTCAGTGTAACTTCCATCTTAAGTCTTTGATTTGTATATGGAATTTATTTTCATTACATCTGCCCCTGTATATAATAGTTGGAAGAAATAAATCTTCTCATCTGAACACTACCTGTCATGCCTGTTCTTGGCCACACCCCCACAAAAAGGAAAGAAAAAATCTGTACATTATTTTTAAATGTACATCATAACTTTAAATGTGTAAATAAAAGAGAATGAATTGGTCTGGACAATGTTTATTTTTGTAATGAAAGTAATAATTTCTACATGAAACAAATTCTTCTCTACCTTTTTTTATTTTTTTTATAAAATTGGTAAATTAAAATCATTTGTTCCACGGGCTACATTAAAGTACTTTTTCAAACTATTAACAATATGCGTTAAACATATAAAAATCAACATAAACATTTACAGTACATAAAATAAGAAAAAAATTATGTAGAGTTGTATTCAGCTGAGTGGGAGACCCTGGTGGTGCTGCTGGACTGGGATGGGCTCCACAATAGAGCCCCTGGTAATGCCTCCTGCTGGTGGGACATCATCTGGGATGGTCTCCAGAGTGTTTGACTGCATATTTCCACTATCCATTAAGTTGTCTACCAACAGGTTTGCAGGGCTGACTCAATCGACGACTGCCATGTCACTGAGGATTATTTATTTTATTTTCAAAAAGAGTATATTTCTTAAAAAAAGTACATGCAGGTCCTTGTGTGTGTATGAGAATGCTTGTTAGGATAAGGTTCATATTAGGATAAGGTTATGATGATTGTTAATGTTTTACCTTGAAACAACACTGATTGTAATGTTTTGATATGATAACTTGATGATATGACGGTTTGTAGTACTTGCGTTCCATGATGGTACAATGTTGCCTGAGGGCAACAGCTGGACAATAAATGTTACTTTTTATTAAATATGAAATTTGTAATTCATTAAAAACTTGATAAATCTGTTTTTTTTTTTTTTTTTCATGAAAATGTCAAATGTTAAACTTGTGAGGTAATGCAGCGCTGTTTCACTTAGTCTAACGTTACACTATCACAATAAACTGCATTTTAGTGTGTTGAAAGTTATAATGTTATTCTATGTGTTAGTTTGTTGGCTGTCTAGCCAGCAGTAAACTAGATCAATAATAGAATAACATACTGACCATATTCAAAAATGTCATCATGCTGAGCTATATAACATTGATTCCTTTTATGTACATTTGCTTACCTGTCTAATAAAGTAGGCTACATGCAAGAGCGGCATTTCTGTCAAGTCCAAGTTTGCCGCAAAGCTCTCGGCATCTCGAAAACACCACACCGATATTGATCCTCGTTTTATTTCACCTTTTGTCCCAACGTCTGCTTGCCATGATCCATAATGTTTGAACGAAACAACAACAGCGTGCCGCTGGACATTACGCAGTTGCAAAGAGTATAGAAGTACCAAGAGGCGAAACTCCGTTGCAGTTTTGACAACAATCGCTAGATGACGCTGCTGTCGCGCTGTCGCGCTGTCGCCATTTTGGACTGAACCAACGGCTTTACCGTTAGCACAACTACCATATACAGCATTAACATTATGTCTGGAAATAATTGGAAACAAAGAAAACAGTGTTCTGCCATCAACTGCAACAACTACTAGTGTACAACCAATCAACTAGCATTTCATAGATTCCCCAAAGATCCAGAGAGGTCAAGTAGAAAAGGTTTTTATTAACGTTAAAGTGAGCTAACGTCAACGATAACAGTTGCTACTCTAGCTCCACCCTTTAGTACGGTACCACTGTGCTAGGTACCCCAACGGAAGGGTACCTAAAAAGTGGTACGGTACGGTTCGGCATTTTGGTACCATTCACAACTTTTGACAGTGGAAACGCAAATAATTGCGTACTGTACCGTACCGCTCAGTGGAAACGAGCTATAAGTGTTTGTTGCACATTTTGATGCCTTGATAACAGGGGTAATGTATGTTTTGACAGGATATCAAAAATTACCCAGAGCACTCTGCTTTAATACATGTAGCCTTAATGTAACTAGAAAGACTATTAATACAGTATAATATATAATTTAAAATAAAATTAAGAAATACATCTTCATTCCTTCCCATACCCACTAACATTTCCCTTAGTTTCAGATAACGTAAGCTACCCAAACAGAGCCAAAGCTTCTGGCCTGGTTGCAAAGTAGTTGTAGAGTTTTTGACTGCATCAATAATAATCTATACGATGGGCTACACATTAACGTTAAAGCTTCCAACTTAACGTTACCTTCTCCATCACGACGTGTGTTCGCGCAATGTTGTTAGTTACCTAACGAACGTACGGTGGCCGAGAATGTTCCGTCAACTTTTGTGTGTTCGCGCATCTATGTTGCCTAGTAACGAACGCAATCTGGCCGAGATACGTGCTGGCGGCAGGAAACTTCACTTTGTGTGCCTGCGCCTCGTATACAACGTTATATAAAGCTTGCAGGACAACCTGGTTGGCATTGCCTTTTCAGCGTGAGAAATACACAGTGTGGCGTGTGAGTGTGTGAACTGGTTGAATTGCATGTATTGCAATTGCAACTTGCATTGCAAGTCTCACGGCCAATGCGTGAGACTTGAGAACCCTGGGTGAACACAACTTCAAATGTGAATTGAAAAAACTATTTTTTATGATGTAGGCCGAAAATGAGGGTCTTTGAAAGACCAGTAGCCGCCACTGCTTTCTGTATATGAATAATTTTCTTTAAATGTTCTGTCTATAAGTGACCAAAAAGACATTTAACTCCAGCTCACCATAGGTGTCGCCAAACTGCTCCATCTCCAAAACGTTCACACGCATGGGTCAGAGTTTGCGTGCAGGTTCGCTAATTTTCCCATCAAGTTTGTTTTTATAAATCACAACTTGTGCGTGGGAAGCGCCTCTTTCAGTGCCTGTTTTGTGCATAAGCAACGATTATAAATGAGGCCCCAGGGGTCTCATTTATAAAACTGTGCATAGGATCCTTACTAATGTGCGCCCGAAAGCCAAAAATGGCATATGGCAAAAAAAAAAATTCAGACTTATAAAACCGTTCGTACGCCAGAACCTGCGCAGAATTCACTTTATAAATCCCAGTCAGCGGAATATTGTGCGCACATGTGTCTCCTCCCCGAAATAACCATATATGGAGCTTACAACGCCTAGTTTTACTATGCATATCCTCATCTGCATATCATTTGCATATGATTATTCATCCACGTGATAACATGTTTAACGGTACAAGACATTAGGAAAATGTGAAATATGGATGGGCCATCACATTACATTAATACAAATAATTTAGTAGCCTATCCTTACCTTGTTTTTGAAAAAATAAATCATATAGTGTAAAATACATTTCAGAGAAAGCTTTTCTCAATCTTTTAATAGGTATTTCAAATCTACTTGACTACTGGTAATAAATGAACATATGTTTACTTAATTAGCTATTCTTTTACCCAATAATAAAAGAAAAAAACATTATGTACTTTAATGTAGTTAAATTTCTAGTTTAATTACTGTGGATTAATGTGTCTGAATCAGTGTTTCTGTCATTTTCATTCAGAGTCAGGAGATCAGACGCATGCACCAGTGGAGGACATGAGGACAGAATGAGTCATGTACAAAAAATTAAAGATGGAGATTTTTCTCCAGGATGCAGGTACTATAATTTAAAGACATCAAGAAATCAGAATGAACTATTTTTACATTATTAATACACTTTTCCTGTTTCTATTGTGAAAGACTCAGCAGTGGACATCATCAAAAAGTTGCTTGGCTGATGTCACCAAGCACTCTTGTTTGCTGTATTACAGTTCACTCCAGCTTGAGAGATCAGATTCTCCAGAGGCCAGCTGTGTGTCAATGAAGAGTAACTGGTCAATGGATCACTTACTTGAATTTAAGGATGGAGAGACATGGCCGAATTTAAGGTGGAACCTTTTTTTTTTCTGCTCTGGTTTTGGGGCAACGTGTGAAATTTTGGAAATCGGTTCAAATGTGATTGGTTAAACAGAAATGAGATTACTGCACTGCAATTAGTAACTGAAAGTATTATCAAATTATCCACAATAATTAACAAATATACAGTGGGTGAATAATATGTGTAACTTCATAACTTTCTAATTCTGTGACGTTCTGCAGGAGCAGATTCCACGTGGACCTGCTCATGGGTTCTCATTATAAAGGATGAATACAGTAATTAAAAGATTTAAATATAACCTCAGATTTAAGATACCTTAGTTAGGACACAGTGTAATAATAAAATGCAATAAATAAAATGCAATAAATTGACATTAAGAGTGATTTTTGGAACAATTTAAGTGGGACTTTAATACAACTTTGAAATATAGTTAAAGTGCACTGCTCAATGTCTGGACAAGAAATTAATGTGAACTAAAATATACTTTAATGTCAGTTTACAATAAACTTAAAGGATTAGTTCACTTTCAAATAAAAAAATCCATGATAATTTAGTGACCGCCATGTCATCCATGTCAGGATTTTTCTCCATATAATGGACTTAAATGGCGACCAACGGTTTGAAGGTTCAAATGTCAGTCTCAATGCAGCTTGAAAGCAGTCGCGGCTGCTGGTCTTTCAAAGAAGGGAAGCTCATTTTCGGCCCACATCATAAAACTTGTCCATTTATTTATACGTAAATTCTACGTTCCTTTTCAAGAAAATGCTCTGTGACCCTGTTGTACCAACTAGCCATCTTTTCCAGTGACTTGACCAGTGTCCTCTCAATGGCCAGCAGAGTTAAATATAATTTTATAAATGTAATAATATAATAAAGGAATAAATAATAATATAATAAAGTATAATAATACTACTACTAATAATATATTTAATTATTTTAATAATTATTTTTTAATTATTACTAATAATAATATAAAATTATAATAAGTAATAAAGGTATAAATGTAGAATTGTGTGAAATGTATTATGAAAATTGGCTAGCAATTTTCGACAAGCAAATACCAAGAAATAGGTTTCAGAAGTTTGTCTTTCAACTACATTTGAAAAATCCGCGATGGGACTGAGCTCGAACAGCTTCAGCATCAACGACTTTTTATTGTATGAAATCTATAGGCTAAAACACATACACAGAAGAAAGGCTAAAACAATACTACTTAATACACCCTAAGCATGCTCACACACGTTGTAGATACAGATGTTTGAAATAAAAGATGGTAACAAAATATTTATTCCAAATCTCCTCTGTATAACATTTTCAGGGTTCACAATAATTGTGGCACAATTGTCATGTTATAGCAGTGATTTTATGTCTAAATATGAATACAAAGGACAAACTTGAGAAAAGAACTTTATTAGTAAGTATAGAAATACTACAATTATAGTACAATTATAATCATTGGTTTGCACAGTAATAAAAAATCAAATTAAATTTAAAAAATTAAAATTAAAAATGAAAAATCTTAACAATTACAACAGGGTTTCTGCATATTGTGCATGAACCCCTAAAAATAAAGCTTTTCTGCAATCAACAAAGTCAAATTTTCCAACAAACAATTGTTTTGAAACCACAGAGGTATATCAGAATAACCCTGTAACATTACTTTTCAAAGCGTAACTACAACACACTTATACAGCAAGTGCTAGCGAAAGGTTCAGATCAAGTCCCAGAGAATGCATGGACTGATTAAATGTATATTTAAATGCAGTGAAATTCGCACTGGATATAAGGATTTGCCAAAGGCAAAAAATGTAATCAAACACCTTCAATATCAGCTGGAAAGATCTCACATACTCAGGAAAACAATGCATATAGTTGATCATCTGATGACCAAAGAGAGAGGAAAAAAAAAGGAAGCATGATACCCGAGATACCTAGTTATTACTTTTCCTGTTTCCTGTGGCACAAAAAGAAAAACTTTTTTTTTAATGTGACAGATTAGATCCTTGAGCATAATTCTTGCATACATATGCCAGGTTATTACTGCTTTGGACAATGCCTTCCTTTAGACAGCTCCATTGCTTCCTGCAATAAGACAGAAGTTGTTAGCCATGAGAACAATTTCCTTGCAATTTGTGACATTTTAAGCAAATCTTGATCTAGTTGTAGTCTCAAACTACTTATAAGATTGTGTGCTATATATTTTATGAATATTTTACAATTAACCTTACATATAAATATACTGTATAATCAATCAAATTATATCAATCACAATGTAAATGTACAATCACATTTACATTGTACTTTATGACTCAAAACTCATACAGTCATTGTACCAAACATCTTTTTTGAGCATCTCTGTTGAAACTGGTGATGACCAAACTACAGCAAGAAAAGTTCACTTTTGTGCAGTGTTGCCACAAATGGACCACTGCTGTGGTATATAAATATATAATAATTGCACATAATGTAATATGTTATCAATAAAATGTTAATGCAATTTCTCAAAACAAAATTTTATTTTATCCACATAAATAGCCTATTGTATAAGAAAGGTAATTACATCATTAACACTAGCAACTTGTAATAATGGATAAATAAATTAATGTTTACAATAATTATTTTCTGTCTACATAATCATGAGCACAAATCATATTTTTTTTATTAAAATTAAATTATTTTTTATGTCTTAAAGGTGCAATGTGTAATCATTCTGAGGATCTATTGACAGAAATGCAATATAAGATCCATAACTATGTTTTCAGTGGTGTATAAAGTCCTTACTTAATGAACCGTTATGTTTTTATTACCTTAGAATGAGTCATTTATATCTACATAACCGCCGGCACCCCCTTCTATGAAGGTCGACATATTGTGACGTCATGTTTCTACCGTAGCCGACAGTGAACAAACAGCACTACAGAGCGCGTTTCGTCACTAACTTGAATGAGAAGCAGAAAAAGACGCAGTAGCTTCTCCTTCGAGTTTGCAAAGGGAGGGATAGGCCGTGAGTGACTGGCTGTTTGCAATTCGCAAACCTCACCACAAGATGGCGCTAAAAATACACACTGCACCTTTAAAGGGATACTTCACCTCTGGGAAGATGAATGTGTATTTAAAATAGGTCATTTAAGTAGAAGAAATGTGAAGAAATTTTTTAATTTGGAGCTTTCTAGACCGAGAAAAGCCAGAAAATGCATTTTTGTCTTATGTGGATGAAAGACAACAACTCCCAGAATGCACTTGCTTCGCTGCCTTAGGAGGCCACGCCTACCGGTAAGAGTGCGTAGTTGAAAACAACAAGGCTAGCCTACGTGATGAGTTTGCCAGTGATTTAGAGATGGGCCAAAATGTCCGGGATTCAGCTTTTGCGTTCTACAGTCGCCATTCATCATGTTTACTGTGGCGAGCAGGATGAGGCTGACGGCCGCGGGAGAACGGCGCGAGGCCGGTGGCGTCATTGCTGAGACGCGCCGGGTCTCGCATCTCTCACGGAGGAGCGGGAATTTTCTTAGCAATGGTAAAACGCACATCAACCGATCACTTGTTTAGCGTTCATGTAAACACTACATTCAGATTCACCAATCGGAATGAATTCAGTTAGATTGAAACAAAAGGTGTGCATGTAAACAATGAATGGCGACCGCAGAACGCCAAAGCTGAATCCCGTACATTTTGAACGATCTCGCCCGTCGGACAAGTCCGGGAAAAGGAGGATGTTGTTGTTTACCCCTACTTACTCAGCTTTCTCCTACTATTCAGCTTTCTCCACAGAACAAGAGCCTGCTAGCTTAGCTTCCAAAGAAAGACAGCTGACACTGTGTGTACATTCTGTGAGTGAGATCCCTCCCTCTATGGGCGGGCTGAAAACATGCGGAACAACGCCATCTACTGGCTGTAGTCTTTAGCCTCTGACCAGAAAATCCTCAGATGACGCAAAATGACGATTTTTGCGTCATCGGAGGATTTTTTCCAGACAAAAAATACTTCTGTTGAACTAAAAAGATATTTTAAAGAATGTTGGTAACCAGACAGTTGACGGTAGCCATTGACTTCCAAAAATAAAAAAATACTATGGAAGTCGATGGCTACCATTCAACTGTCTGGTTACCAACATTCTTTAAAATATCTTTTTAGTTCAGCAGAAAAAAGGAAACTCATATAGGTTTGGAACAACATTGGGGTGAGTAAATTATGACAATTTTAATTTTGGGGTGAACTAACCCTTTAAATAAACAAATAATCAAATATAAAAAAGAAATTATGGGCCCAAATATTCAAATACAATATTTTTGGAAAAATGCACATCCCCAGTAAATACAGAGGATTTATGAAAGGAATGATAGGAAAAGATGTGCATGGAGAAGAATAATGATCTGTAGAATATCCTGTCATCCGTGAAACATGGTGGATGCAGTGTTATGGCATGGGCGTTATTGATTGGGGTTGGAGCTAAACTCTGCCTCATAGCTCTCTAGGAGCTGGGTTAGGGTTAGGGTTAGGTATCTTAAATGGTTCATGTAATATATTTTTGTTAAACCCCTTAAATAACAATAATAAATACAGGAATTATTTAAATCTAGTGCATTTAATATTCAAAAACTAAAATAAAAATGCATCAATGTTTGTTGTGCCTTAAAAAGAATACAACTGTTTTGTTATAGAAACTATTACAATTTGACAATGTTTTTGGTGAGTTCATAATGTGATACATTTGCCACAATTTAAAAGTCATTATTAATTTGAGCTCCAATAACTAAAAATTATTACATTACAAAACTAAAATTATTACTTTACAAACCTCTTATTCCATTATGTGCCATTATCATTGTTGCTTTTTTATTACATTATGAGTTGCTACACAACACTTAACGCACATTACTTTAGAAAACATGATCAGCAGCTTTTTCTGCTGTTCCTGCACTGTTAACAGCTTACCTCCATTGGGTGCATGTCCATTGCTGTTTCCGGCTGGGAAATCCAAAGAGGAATACAAAAGAAGATATAAACACAGAAAGCTCATTAATAAGATATGTATCTTCCTACAGTATAGATGCTTCTACTGACAACAGATATTTTATATATCTTAGCTACTGTACTTAAATTAACAGTGTTACAGAAAACACAATGTAACAGAAAACACTGCTTCCATTTATATTTTATATGGTGATAAATCTGGGGTGGCAATGTTTTTCTAAGGGTGTCAGTTGTCACTCCGTGCCACCCTGGTAGATCCATCCAGACATTTCAGTAGCTGGTTTTCAAAGCCTGTGACTGTTATAAATAAAACAGCTTCACAAATGAAATCTACATTATATTTCTCAGCAATGAGGTGATAACTTCACTGTAATTAAGCCAACAAGCGTCACTATTAGGTTGGTTTCTCTCTCTCTCTCTGGTTAATTCATTCAATTCATTCATAATTCAAAACATTCATGAGTCATGCAGCTGTTATCTTGTCCATGCTGGCAAATAATAATGACCACCCAAAATTAATTATATAAATAATTTAAATAGCACGGCCATTCAAAACCAGGGTCTACGATTGTGTATAGTAGAATTATAGTGTATAGGGAATTAATGTAAACAGATATTGGATACCAGTCCTGTCTAAAGTGAATGTAAACAGGCAGGCCAAAACATCAGGTATGGTCAAAAGATCGGATCTGTGCATTAAGACTTGCAGTGTAAATGCAGCCTAAGTTTGCTTAAGAGCATACTGTATGTAAGTCCACATGTCATACTAAAAATAATCTATGCTTCTAACCACAGGTCATGAGCTGTAGTTTCAACCACAAATCTATGTGATGCTATTTGTGAATATTCATTGGGAACTATGGTTTTGGGAAACACCAAATCATTGAATTATGTTGCTATCTTGCAACCATAGTTGGCTGACGATGCTTTTGGGAACAGCACCCGAGAATGTTCATCATTAGTAGCAGAAAACATTCCCTGTCAGGATATAGTCACTATGCATTTTAAACGGCAATCTGTTCAATTCGTGTCAGATGCTTTGACCAATGCGCAGCCCATCAAAAACATTGGGGAATCCAGCAGTAGAAGCATCCACTACAGGACCTCTAGTGATACAATTGTTGTATGTGTGAACACCCCATAATACTTATCTAAAGGGAAATACTGATTTACTCCACTTCAGTCCTCTCTGAAAGCTTACCTGGGAGAAAAGGTTGCGCTGCTCCATTAGCATTAACCGCTGTTAGTTGTGCATTTAAAGGCTTCTTATCTGAGAAACCTATAGAGGATTACAAATACAGTTACTATCTACATGCATTGCTGTCAGAGGCAGAGATAAACAAGTGAAGTCTGGTCAGCAAAAAAATCATTATTAATTTGAGCTCCAATAACTAAAAATTATTACCTTACAAAACTAAAATTATTACTTTACAAACCTCTTATTCCATTATGTCCCATTATCATTGTTGCTTTTTTATTACATTATGAGTTGCTACACACAACTTAAAGCACATTACTTTAGAAAACATGATCAGCAGCTTTTTCTGCTGTTCCTGCACTGTTAACAGCTTACCTCCATTGGGTGCATGTCCATTGCTGTTTCCGGCTGGGAAATCCAAAGAGGAATACAAAAGAAGATATAAACACAGAAAGCTCATTAATAAGACATGTATCGTCCTACAGTATAGATGCTTCGACTGACAACAGAAATTTTATATATCTTAGCTAATAAATTAACAGTGTTACAGAAAACACTGCTTCCATTTATATTTTATATAGGGATAAATCTGGGGTGGCAATGTTTTTTCTAAGGGTGTCAGTTGTCACTCCGTGCCACCCTGGTAGATCCATCCAAACATTTCAGTAGCTGGTTTTCGAAGCCTGTGACTGTTATAAATAAAACAGCTTCACTAATGAAATCTACATTATATTTCTCAGCAATGAGGTGATAACTTCACTGTAATTAAGCCAACAAGCGTCACTATTAGGTTGGTTACTCCTCTCTCTCTCTCTCTCTCTCTCTCTCTCTCTCTCTCTCTCTCTCTCTCTCTCTCTGGTTAATTCATTCGAATTCATAAAAACAAAAAAATAATATATATATATATATATATAACAGGGCTACTTTATTTCACTTCAGAATTCTGTAATGTAAACAGGCAGGCCAAAACATCAGATATGGTCAAAAGATCGGATCTGTGCATTAAGACTTGCAGTGTAAATGCAGCCTAAGTTTGCTTAAGAGCATATTGTATGTAAGTCCACATGTCATACTAAAAATAATCTATGCTTCTAACCACAGGTCATGAGCTGTAGTTTCAACCACAAATCTATGTGATGCTGTTTGTGAATATTCATTGGAACTATGGTTTTGGGAAACACCAAATCGTTGAATTATGTTGCTATCTTGCAACCATAGTTGGCTGACGATGCTTTTGGGAACAGCACCCGAGAATGTTCATCATTAATTAGCAGAAAACATTCCCTGTCAGAATATAGTCACTATGCATTTTAAACGGCAATCTGTTCAATTTGTGTCAGATGTTTTGGCCAATGAGCAGCCCATCAAAAACATTGGGGAATCCAGCAGTAGAAGCATCCACTACAGGACCTCTAGTGATAACATTTTTGTATGTGTGAACACCCCATAATACTTATCTAAAGGGAAATGCTGATTTACTCCACTTCAGTCCTCTCTGAAAGCTTACCTGGGAGAAGATTTTGCGCTGCTCCATTAACAATAACCTGTTTTGGTTTTCTATTTAAACCTATAGAGGATTACAAATACAGTTACTATCTACATGCATTGCTGTCAGAGGCAGAGATAAACAAGTGAAGTCTGGTCAGCACAAATAATTAATATAGACTATTTCAAGATTTTGGTCCTGTCAGTTGAAGAAAGTTTATCAGAGAAAATTATTAAAAAGATTGTTCCCAGAATCTGTATTTATGTTGTAATACTCACCAATTCTTTTAGTCTTATAAAGGTAAAAGCCGAGCCCTGCAACAACAGCAACTACAACTACAGCTCCAATCGCAATTCCAACAACCAGGAAAGTGCCTTCTTTGCAGTCAATGCATTTTCCATCTGCAAAAAATAAATAAAAATAATAATAAATGGACAAAGTTACTGTATGTAAAGTCTAAATGTTTACTACATTTAAAAAAATTAATTCCATTGTTGATAAAAGAGTTATTTTAAGGTGTCATAAAACACTAAACTACATTTTCTGAGATTTTAAAAGGTTTTTGTGTAGCACATTAATGGATGTTAACATTTTCGTCTGTAATTTTAATTGTAATAGAATCCTTATCTAGGCACTATCTTTGACTTTCAGGTTTAAAATCTTCATAGTGTCAATGTCATAGGTTGTGATATTTTCTCTCATTATGGTGTACTGATAATTATTCATGAGACATTTGTGCACTTATCCTATGAGAGACACATTTATGGATCACAAGTGTTTGTTTTCACTTTTTAAGTGTTTCTATGTGGCATAATTTCTCTTTCATAGACCCAGAGTCTCCGACACAAACGTGATCCATCCAATCTGTGAGTGTAACCCTCGGTAAACACTGCAGGTGTCATAATGCTCACAAACACTGAGATGTAACTCTAATTTCACTAAGCTAATTGGTCACTAAAAACTTACACATCATGCTTTCGAGTTGTTTCAAGTAGGCACTTCCACCAGTGTTTCCTCGGAGGAAAGATCCCTACTCTAATGATTAAATACTTTCACTTTACCTACCCCATTTGACAATAATTGGTTCTTTGAGAGTTTTGTGGGACACAAAACAGTCATATTCTGCTTTTTCATCCTCCTTGATTTCCACACGCTTCCTCAACTGGAAGGTTTCATCATGGTTTGGTCTGATTCCTGTGGATTCAATCTCATCCTCAGGCAGGGATGTGCGATATTTTCTAATGGTCAACGTCACATCTTTGGGGTAGAAACCAGTGGCCATACAGGTGAGTTTCAGCTTAGTTTTGTCTCTGGTACACTTTTTCGCAAACACTTTAACATCTGGAGGAGCTGCAGACACAGAAATCAGTTTATCAATCAGTTATATCTCTATGACAGCTGCAGATAATCAACAAATACTCTACATTTACTCACAGCTCTTTTTGAGCTCCTTTTCTCCATATTCTCTGAATTTGCTGAGCCAGTCCACACACTCTTTCTCCAGGTAGCCCTTGGTGTACTGGTTCAGGATGGGCACATTATCCCATTTCGTCTTGGTTTGAACAGCTGCAACAACTGGGGCAACCCACTGAGACACCTTATCATCAAAAGACAGGAAGTTAACGCCATCATAACTGTACTCATCAATGCCTTTGGAAAACTTAGTCTCCTCTCCCTCTTGAACAATTTCACACCCATGTCTCCACTGAAGAACATGAACATCTGAAAGGGACAGAAAACAAAATGTTTTTCAGATGATAATAACAATATAATATGAAAATGATATGTATATGCAGGTAAATATGTATCAATATTTCTCACCTGAATCATTGTGTCTCATACGTTCCATCAGAATTTTGACATTCACATTAAACCACTGTTCTTTGCTCTTTCTTGACTGGGTGCCTTTTTCCCAGTAATCCTCCTGCATAGACTTTTTCATCCAGTCCTGTTTGGGAATCTTTCTCTTTTCCTTGCTATTGTAATAGTCAATCTGTCTTTCATCTAGAAGACCCATAGCTGTGAATTCATAGATGCCTGGCAGATCGACAGGTTTGGACAAGGCTGTGTAAATGTAGTACAGGGAGTGTGTCTCTGTAAACCAAAAGAATAAAATAGACTGCATAAAACAAGTGTAAGTTATGTGATAAAATTATTTTCTGAAGGAGAGAACAGATCAAATATGAGGTGAGTTAGGCACATGCAGAACAGTCTCAAAACATTTCAGTTATAGAAAAAACTAAACAGACTAAATCTTTGGTAATAAAAAAAAAAAAAAAAAAAAACTATAATTAGCTGAAGGCCATTTAATAAAAATGTGTGCCTACTAGGATCTGAAATAGTTTAACTATTTTAAGGTTACTTTTTGGTATATCCAGATTGTATTCTGTTGAAAAATGAATTTGAGGCGGCTACGTTAATCCTGGTATCGAGCATATGAACAGTAATATTATAACTAGGTTGTTCGATGCCATGTTGATCGATGTCAAACTATGGAAAGTACGCTTTTTTATTTGACAAAACTCGTAGCCTATATACTTAATTATATAGGCTAAGTGTGAGCGGAGGCTATTGCCACCTAAGATATAGAATATGTTTTGTAAATGCTCCCAACTACAGGGTTTCCAAATAAATGGAAAAAAACAAGCAGAGATGCGTACAATCTTTATTTGACACCAAAGTAGTAAAAGGATAATCATACAAAAATTATAAGAAAAAAATACACAAGTTACAAATACAACAACATTCACACAAAAGAAAAGAATAAATCAAAGTGGCCACCTGTAAAATTGGATCTTGGACCGTCAATATCAATATCCCTTGGGATAAGTCACATTTGGGAAAGAGAAAGAAAAGAAAACAAAATATCCAAATGAATTAAATTCAAACCACCTCAATTCACACCTTCATACAAATGTATAACCAAAAATCACAATCCACACAATAAACAACAAGGTATAAATGAATTAAATAAATCCTCCCAATCCCAGCAGCTAATAGCCCATGGTAGTTGTAAAAGAATTGACAGTAGATAAGAGCGGTGGCAATAACCACCCACAGTACTCAAGAACACAATTAGCCACAAAAGAAAAGAACAAAAAGAGTAATACCAAATTAAAGAAAATACAATTAGATCAATCAATATAACAAATAAATAATTCAATACCCAATCATTTCAGCACACGCACACACTTCCATACACACAAACGCCACCACAAACACGCGTTCACACCGAGCTCACTCAAATATGCGCTCGCCTCAACACACACTCAAATAAAGACTCGTTCACATCAAACGTGTTCGCACAAACATGCGTTCACACGAACACCCGCTCGCATCTCACACACGCACACACATAAAACCCCGCTCACACAACTGTGCGCTCGCACAAACACACGCTCGCATCAACACACACGTGCGCTTCTCAATCACAGTAGACCGTGGTGGGACTTGAGCGCGCACCCTCTTCAGTCTTCACAACACAGCACCACGGGTCGCAGTTAGCGAGCCGCCACACAGCAGCAAAACAACAGCGGGCAGATTTCTATAAAAATAGTTACTCAATTTGGTCATTAACCACGCATACACTATATCTAAAATTACATCTCTGATTAACAAACAACTTACAAAATAACATATCAACTTACCTACAGCACAATTGACTGGCCCTCGGTGAGAACAGTGAACAAACCACCCATACTGCCTCGATCACACTATATAAACGAGTCATCATTAAAAACGGCGCTATTAAAGAATAATTGCAGCAACATATCAATGCAGTAACATACCTTGATATATGTTAATGCAATTGAACATCCACAGGCCCACGGCAAAAGTTAAAAAAGGGATTTCCAACTTATGCAGGTCTACAACACTTAATACGCGCTCAATGCTTGATGCATAATAGATTGCTCTTGCGACACAAAAGAATGCAGCCTGCGTACCATGCCGGAAGGAAAACGGAAGTAAGAGGAAATCTCCGCGTTTTTAAAGGGCCGTGAGCGTACCATGCCAGAGAGAAAACGGAAGTGAAAGGGAATCTCCGCATTTTTAAAGGGGCCGTGAGCTTAACTTCCGCCCAGCTCCATCCACCTACACAGAACGGAAGACCCTAAAAGGGTCACCCCATTACATTCTACCCCTGGATTTTCTTTCATCGTCCCGATGATACAATCTACAACCATGGACGAAAAGAGCAACCCTGAGTCTGACCAGGTTGAAATGGAGCAGTCACCGGCTCTCTGCCCACATGTATATTTTGAACTATTGCTGTGGCCCTTGGTAGATTATAAGGGTTAGAATGTTTCCCGGCAGTAGTCCGAGTGGTTTGGCGCCGACCCCCCTCCCTTGCGGGATTATCAATCAACATAGGACCTTCAATCCCCATTTCAACAGGACTTTCTACAAACCTCTCTGGCTCCAGTGGTAGATCTACTTCAGCTGAACTCAAGGCAGTAGGGATTACATCTACAAGGGCTACATCCCACTCTTCCACTGCCATTGGGGAAGCTAAAAACTCATTCAAGTTGCCATCTGACAGCCCTAACCCTGGATCAGCCATGTGGCCAGAGCATTCTACGTGTGGTACTGGCTTTAAGTGAGACCTGTGCACCTGTTTTACCATGGAAGGGTTATCTACCTGTGCTATAGTGTATACACCGCCATTACCCCTAGGCGCTCTAACTACTTTATGAACAATGCTAGACCAATGATTTTGTATTTTATGACGACCACGGACACCATAGTCCCGCAGATAAACTTCTTGACCTTCCTGCAACGCAAAATCCCTTCCTACCTGATCATGGCGCTTTTTACGAAGCTCAGCAGCTCTATCTAGCCGAGCCCTTGCTCTCGTATAGGTTGTTTGAAGTCTCTCTCTATGCTCAACCACCCAGTCTTTCACCTGTCCACTTGCAGGTTCGTCCACTGCCGAGAGTAGAAAATCAACCGGAAGTCTAGGGGCCTGCCCGAACATCAAAAAATATGGTGACTCACCGGTGGTCTGGTGAGGAGTTGTATTATATGCGAAACATACCTGTGCTATATGACAAGTCCATGACCTTTTTTGCTCCAAGGACAGTGTACGAAGTAAGTCATGAAGGGTTCGATTGAAGCGCTCACACTGCCCATTTCCCTGAGGGTGATACGGGACAGTGTGAGTCTTCTGAACTCCATACAACTGGCAGAGCTGGGAGACCACTGCACCCTCAAAACTTCGACCTTGATCTGAATGAATTTGCGCAGGTACACCAAACCTATAAAACCACTCATAAACCAAAATATTAGCTACCGTAGTTGCTTTCTGGTCCCGTGTGGGCACAGCCTGAGTATATTTTGAGAAGACATCTGTAATAACAAGGACATGCTCTCTTCCATCGCTAGCCTGCTCCAAGGTGGTAAAATCGACCGCCAAGATCTGATTCGGTCTTGATGCCAACAAATGGCCCAATGGAGCACGGGCTGTTGGCTGATTTGATTTTGCAACAGCACACTGACTACACTCCTGGCATTGCTTCCGGACATCAGCCTCCATTCCCGGCCAATAACACCGGGTGCGTATCAGCTCATAGGTACGCTGCCTACCTTGGTGGCCATGAGCACTATGCAATAGCTGAAAAACCTCTGTCTGAAAAACCTCAGGCAGCACCAACTGGTCCACCTCCTCTCCCCCATCAGGTAGTTTTAGGTGACGGTACAACAAGCCGTCTCTCTCGAACAACCGGCTCCACTGACGAAGCAATTCCAAACACCTTTTGGACATAGACTGACGTTGTTCCTTCGTTGGATACACTTTAGAAGAAAAAAAATCAAGAGCCGGACCAATGACTGAATCCTTCTCCTGCGCCTGTCGCAGGTCTATTTTTGAGGTTGTAGAAAAAGCAGAGATTGTGCTCTGTACTGCCTCGAATGGCCTACCCTTGTCCAACAATTCTACCAGAATGGCTGGCAGAGCAGTTCCGCACTCTTGCTGTGGAGAAGGTACCACGGTGTACTGCCTAGACAAAGCGTCTGCATTACCGTTGACACAGCCAGGGCGATACCGAATATCAAAATCAAATGCTGCTAGCTGGGAAGCCCAACGTTGCTCTAAAGCACCAAGTTTGGCCGTCTTCAAATAGCTCAAGGGATTGTTATCCGTGTAAACTATACACTTCTGCCCTAAAAGGTAATCCCTAAACTTTTCGGTCAGAGCCCATTTTAAAGCTAATAGCTCCAACTTCATGGAGCTATAATTTTGCATATTCCGTTCGGTGGGTCTGAGTCCCCGGCTAGCATATGCCACTGGCCTCATCTTACCGTCCTTCTCCTGCCCAAGCACTGCCCCTAACCCGGAGTGGCTAGCATCAATCTCCAACACAAATGGGAGGGAGAAATCTGCATATGCCAAAACAGGAGCAGACACCAATCGCTGCTTCAAAATTTGAAACCCCTGCTCACACTCCTCAGTCCAACCGCTTTCAATTGACTTCCCAGAACCTCTCTTCTTCTTCGTCCCTACCAAGTCTGCAACAAGCCGATGTAGCGGGGAAGCCAACTGAGCAAATCCCTCTACAAAACGCCTATAATAACTTGCGAATCCTAAAAACGACCGCAATTCAGTCACATTGGTCGGATGCTTCCACTCTGCCACTGTGCTGATCTTAGCAGGATCAGTAGACACTCCCTCTTTAGACACCAAATGCCCCAAGTAGCCTACTTCTTGCCGGAAAAAGCAACATTTTTCTAACTTGGCCTTAAGTCCCTCTTGCTGAAGTCGGACAAAGACCATTTCCAACCTCTCCAAGTGCTGTGCAATGGTAGATGAGAAAACGATAATGTCGTCTAAATAAAGCAACAACGTCTGGAACCTTTGGTCACCGAACATGCGCTCCATAAGCCGTTGAAAGGTACTAGGTGCATTGCACAACCCAAAGGGCATTCGATTAAACTCAAATAACCCAAAGGGTGTGCAAAAGGCGGTCTTACACTTATCTCCCTCCGCCACCGGAACCTGGTTGTAGCCACTGGCAAGGTCCAATGTGGAAAACCACTGGGCTCCACACAGGGCATCCAGGGACTCCTCGATCCGGGGCAGAGGAAAAGCATCCTTCCGTGTCTTACTGTTCAACTGCCTATAATCAACACAAAGACGAATCTGACCATCCTTTTTCCTCACAACTACAATCGGAGAGGCATACGGACTAGAACTCTCTCTGATCACTTGACTCTGCAGCAGTTGGTGAATATGCTGCTTAACTACCTCATAATCTGAAGGGGGCAAACGTCGATACCTCTGCCGTACTGGCTCAGTATCAAGCAAGGGGATCTCATGGGTAATGAGCTTAGTACAGCCCAAATCACCTTCATGAGCTGAAAAAACAGATCTATATGTATGCAAAAGGGACTTAACCTGAGCCTGTTTGTCCTGAGGCAACTGAGACAAATCCATATTCTGGATTGCCTCCTCCATTTTATCCACTTCGACCGCCTGTAATGCAATAGTGGCTTGGTAACAAAATTGTTCCTCTGATGGTACAACAACTTCACACCCCTCTGACTGTGAAACAGTCTCCACTTTACACAATGTTCCCACCGCGACATGAGGCTGCAGCAGGGCGTCCTGTTCCCCTACATTAACTATAGGTACAAAGGCCACCCCTTGGACAATTGGTACGAGAGATACAGAGGCTAAAAGGCCAGCAGGGAGCGAATTCTCTTTCCCCAAAGGCTCGAACAGCAACACAGGTGGAAGGCCTGCCGGTAAGGAAAACGTAACGGGCAAAAAACGCAATGAATCAGCAGGGATTCGCACAGTTTCTCGGCCCCCAACCCTAGCCAGTCGTTCCGTGGTCTCATACAAATCAATTTCAGTCTTCTTACAATACTGTAGGGCAGAAAGCCATGCAGGAGTCTCCTTCACAGTGGGAAGGTCAAAAAGCTTATGACCATGTTGACTAAACAACTCTCTATAACACTCCTGGATAACGTTCATGCCCAACAACCCAGGGAACCCACCCGGTAAGGAAGAGTGGGACAGGTCTTTCACCACGAGTACCCCCTTACTCTGAATTCTCTTCCCAAGAACAACAAAATCTAACTCCAAATAACCCAAATATGGTATATCTAAGCCATTTGCAGCCCGTAACTGTAGCCACCCACAACTAAGCAACTTCTCTTTACCCCAAGGCTCAAAATGCTGGAAAAAGAACCTCTCTGAAATAGTGGTCACCATCGACCCAGTGTCCAATAAACAGGGAACCTCTACCCCACCCATAGTAACAGTGACAGAAGGACAGTTACCTAATAATTTAAGAAGGGCCTGGTTCCCACCTAATTCAGCAGGCTGAGAGCCAACGGTTACCCCTCCTGAAGTGTGGCTCATCAATTCAGGGGGTTGAAGTTTTCCGTCGGCCTACTAGGATTCAGAGAGCTACCTGGCCGTGACAAAGATGCCTGCTGCTCTGTAGATCTACGAAAATCCAAAACACAATTTCGGGCAATATGGCCTGGTTGGTTACAACGTCTGCAAATAATAGGGTTAACTCGCCTAGACGGATTAAAAACATGCTGTGACTGCAACTGCTGTAAACCTTGGGTGAGTTGATTAAGTTGCTCTTGTTGGGCCCTCAACATCTCTTTCAGTTCAGCCAACTCAGACGGATTCTCTCGACCTCGGGAGGGTAAATTATGCCCTTGGACTCTATACTGAGTAGCAAGAGATGGAACGGAGTAACTTCTTTCCCGTGTATCAGGGCGAAAACCCTCATCAACCCACCCAATTGCCTCTTTCCTTACCTCCAAAATGGTAGACTGTGGATGGAGCCGGACATAGCGCTTAAGCTCACGGCATAGGCTGTTATCGATCACGTGTTCTACAAACTGATCCCTGAGTAAAGAAGCGGAATTAGGCACGCCATCTGGAGCGCATTGTACCACCTTCTCCATCAAAGCAAAAAGGGCATGCGAGAAGTCTTGCAAGGACTCCCCCTCTTCCTGTTTACGGGAAAAGAACTGCTTCTGAAGGGAAATATACGAGTGCGCACACCCATATAACTCCCTTAACACAGAAAACACCTTTTCTGGATCCTCCCTCTCCTCCCTTGGTCTAAACTTAATTTCACTTCTGGCAGAACCTCCTAGATGGTCAAGAATAAACAGAGCTTCCTCCCTTGCTGATAAATTTCGAGCCCTTAAATTACTCTTAATCTCCTCCACCCATTCAAACACCTCCTCATCATCCCTTCCACTAAACATGGAACATCGTCTCTCTCTGGGGACAAGAATGACACGCTCTGCCATGGGCCTGGGGGCATCCACCACACCGCGAACATGTGTATCAGAGGCAGAGCTAATACTAACCGAGGGCCCTGCTGCAGAACTAGCTTGACGCTGTAACTGCTCATTCTCTGACTGCAAGGACTGAACCTGTCTTCGCAGATCTTCCAACTCACTCTCCATTAGGAAAATGCACCAAAATAATAATAATAAACCTGAAAGACGTACTCACGGGTAATTTGACAAACTGCCAGTCTCGAGAAAGCTTCCCTTGATCACTGCCCGCTGCTGCTTTGCCGCTGTAAAATAAACACTCACCCAAAACATCCAAATAAACAAAAACAAAAACCACAAATACACCTCCAAATTCAAACACATACAAAGTGTCCCAAGATTGGAAGTACACACCTCTGCCTGTACAAAACCCTGCCCGACTACGCCAAATGTGAGCGGAGGCTATTGCCACCTAAGATATAGAATATGTTTTGTAAATGCTCCCAACTACAGGGTTTCCAAATAAATGGAAAAAAACAAGCAGAGATGCGTACAATCTTTATTTGACACCAAAGTAGTAAAAGGATAATCATACAAAAATTATAAGAAAAAAATACACAAGTTACAAATACAACAACATTCACACAAAAGAAAAGAATAAATCAAAGTGGCCACCTGTAAAATTGGATCTTGGACCGTCAATATCAATATCCCTTGGGATAAGTCACATTTGGGAAAGAGAAAGAAAAGAAAACAAAATATCCAAATGAATTAAATTCAAACCACCTCAATTCACACCTTCATACAAATGTATAACCAAAAATCACAATCCACACAATAAACAACAAGGTATAAATGAATTAAATAAATCCTCCCAATCCCAGCAGCTAATAGCCCATGGTAGTTGTAAAAGAATTGACAGTAGATAAGAGCGGTGGCAATAACCACCCACAGTACTCAAGAACACAATTAGCCACAAAAGAAAAGAACAAAAAGAGTAATACCAAATTAAAGAAAATACAATTAGATCAATCAATATAACAAATAAATAATTCAATACCCAATCATTTCAGCACACGCACACACTTCCATACACACAAACGCCACCACAAACACGCGTTCACACCGAGCTCACTCAAATATGCGCTCGCCTCAACACACACTCAAATAAAGACTCGTTCACATCAAACGTGTTCGCACAAACATGCGTTCACACGAACACCCGCTCGCATCTCACACACGCACACACATAAAACCCCGCTCACACAACTGTGCGCTCGCACAAACACACGCTCGCATCAACACACACGTGCGCTTCTCAATCACAGTAGACCGTGGTGGGACTTGAGCGCGCACCCTCTTCAGTCTTCACAACACAGCACCACGGGTCGCAGTTAGCGAGCCGCCACACAGCAGCAAAACAACAGCGGGCAGATTTCTATAAAAATAGTTACTCAATTTGGTCATTAACCACGCATACACTATATCTAAAATTACATCTCTGATTAACAAACAACTTACAAAATAACATATCAACTTACCTACAGCACAATTGACTGGCCCTCGGTGAGAACAGTGAACAAACCACCCATACTGCCTCGATCACACTATATAAACGAGTCATCATTAAAAACGGCGCTATTAAAGAATAATTGCAGCAACATATCAATGCAGTAACATACCTTGATATATGTTAATGCAATTGAACATCCACAGGCCCACGGCAAAAGTTAAAAAAGGGATTTCCAACTTATGCAGGTCTACAACACTTAATACGCGCTCAATGCTTGATGCATAATAGATTGCTCTTGCGACACAAAAGAATGCAGCCTGCGTACCATGCCGGAAGGAAAACGGAAGTAAGAGGAAATCTCCGCGTTTTTAAAGGGCCGTGAGCGTACCATGCCAGAGAGAAAACGGAAGTGAAAGGGAATCTCCGCATTTTTAAAGGGGCCGTGAGCTTAACTTCCGCCCAGCTCCATCCACCTACACAGAACGGAAGACCCTAAAAGGGTCACCCCATTACATAAGGATACACTTTTAAATTCCATGTACTATGTAACATAAATTCGTAATCAAATTTCAATTCTGTTGCTCCAATGCATTTTTTAGACCAGTTGCGTAAAATGTTACTTTCACTTTCTCCAACAAACGCAGCAAAATGTAATCATTTAACGTTACCCGTTTCAACTGAAGACGAAGTCCCACAAAGAAAGAAAAAGCAAAGCAGAGCAAAACTTTTTGTCAGGACACCCGTTTCCATGATTTATAATCTTCAGATTAGGCTATAATTCCACTGATGTTTACTGTGTCGGTCTGAACTCAAGAGCTTTCAACGACTGTAATCATCCGATTGTAGAAAATGGCGGTGATGGGTTATTTCCTGGTTATTTCTAACTGCGTCCAGTGTTGCCAGATTGGGACGGTGATTTCCAGCCCAAAAGCTCACCAAAACCCGCCCACTACAAGAAAAAACCGCCCAAAATTTTACTGCCGCCAAAATAATATGATATAAATTCATTACCATGTCATTCAAGGTTGATAAGCACAATTTTTATCTCCTTAAAACAAAATAACAATGATAAAATAAAATAAAAAATAAAATTCCAGGAAAACAGATCAAAACAGGGCAATAATAAAGGAGAATTAGCCAATATGACTAAAATGTCCAGATGGACACTGTCAAAACGGCAATCAAGAAATGAACCGATTACTTTAACCCTCGGAAGTAGGCTACACATTGCAGAACATAACGCAGAATTTAGCAGTCAAACTCATTCATCGTTGATTCAAACCTTTTTCAGCAGCTGTCAGGGTCGAGTATAGTGCAATCTGGACGGTGTAAAAGTTGCCAATGTCTCTGGTAAAGTTAGGTTAGTGTGCACATGGCCATGGACATATTTCACGTCCCATATTTCATTTCATTTCATTTCAAGTCATTCAACTGTGCTCTCCTCAGAGTTATATTCACCATCTATCTCCCACCAGGTGTACGTTTTTAGAGTTGCTCACTATCTTACTCTTTACTGTGTAGATAAAACTTACTGTTTAGTAGGCTATAGCTAGCTAGCCTATCACTTTGGCATTAGCGATCACTTGAATATACAGCTACAACTTATCGCGCTCAATCGCATCTGCCTGCTGATCACTGATTGGCTAAAAGTGCGTGCTCGTCGGTGATGTCAACACTAACGCCAGCTGACTCTGCATGGGCGCGCGTGTGTGTACAGTAATGTCATGATGACTGATTTTATGGACTACATGCACACTTTAGTTTAGTTTTTTAATCAATTAGACTTTAAAATGTAGATGTTTGAAAACCGCCGAACTGACCCCAAACCAGCCCAAATTTTGTCCACCCGCCCAAACCCTTTTTTACCCGCACAATCAAATTCAAAACCGCCCAATTGGGCGGGAACCCGCCCAATCTGGCAACACTGACTGCGTCATGAAAGCTTCGACGAATCTTTAGTTTCGATTCTCCTTCTTCTTCTCTTGATTAATGGCGATTGCAAACGACTTTTAAGTGCATACCGCCACCTACTCTACATGAGTGTGTAACATCATGCTATTTCTTTAAAGGGATACTCCACTTTAAAATGAAAATTCTGTCATCATATACTCACCCTCATGTTGTTTCAAACCTGTATGAATTTCTTTCTTCTGCGTAACAGAAAGGAAGATATTTAGAAGAATGTCAGTAACCAGACAGTTTCTGGTCTCATTGACTTCCATAGTAGGAAAAAAATATACTATGGAAGTCAATGAAACCAGAAACTGTCTGGTTACTGATATTCTTCTAAATATCTTCCTTTCTGTTCACCAGAAGAAAGAAATTCATAAAGGACTGAAACAACATGAGGGTGAGTATATGATGACAGAATTTTCATTTTAAAGTGAACTATTCCTTTAAGTGTTCTCATATTCTACCCAACAACCCTGTGTCTTTAAGAAATTTAAAAAGTGCAGTTCTGGTAATTCTTATCCTTTCTCCCTCTCCTTCTGTTCCCAGTATCCCCATCAGATTCCACTTCTGCCCTGCTTCCTAAATCTTGAAACACCTGTCTTTCCACCTCATATAATATACAGTGCAATGAGAGTGCAGATAAACTAGCAAAAGATGCATTACAGCAGGAAAGAACAGTTCCAATTCCACTTGGAAAAGGAGAAGGAAAATCTGTGATTATTTTCTGAAGGAGAGAACAGATCAAATATGAGGTGAGTTAGGCACACGCAGAACAGTCTCAAAACATTTCAGTTACAGAAAAAACTAAACAGGCAATTAAGGCTTAAATCTTTTGTAATTAAAAAAACCCGACCTATATACTTAGCTGAAGGCCATTTAATAAAAATGTGTGCCTACTTGGATCTGAAATAGTTTAACTATTTTAAGGTTACTTTTTGGTATATCCAGATTGTATTCTGTTGAAAATTTTATTTGAGGCGGCTAATCCTGGTATCGAGCATATGAACAGTAATATTATAACTAGGCCGCTGCCATGTTGATCGATGTCAAACTATGGAAAGTACGCTTTTTTATTTGACAAAACTCGTAGCCTATATACTTAATTATATAGGCTAAGTATAGATACACTTTTAAATTCCATGTACTATGTAACGTAAATTCGTAATCAAATTTCAATTCTGTTGCTCCAATGCATTTTTTAGACCGGTTGCGTAAAATGTTACTTTCACTTTCTCCAACAAACGCAGCAAAATGTAATCGTTTAACGTTACCCGTTTCAACTGAAGACGAAGTCCCACAAAGAAAGAAAAAGCAAAGCAGAGCAAAACTTTTTGTCAGGACACCCGTTTCCATGATTTATAATCTTCTGATTATGCTATATAATTCCACTGATGTTTACTGTGTCGGTCTGAACTCGAGAACTTTCAACGACTGTAGCCTAATCATCTGATAGCAGAAAATGGCGGTGATGGGTTATTTCCTGGTTATTTCTAACTGCGTCATGAAAGCTTCGAAACCTTTACGAATCTTAAGTTTCGACTGTATAACAATGAAGGTCTTATGTTGACCTACTCTGAATTCCTTTCTAAATATAATATTCCAGTTACTCCTAAGGACTTTGCTGTGGTTATGGATGCTGTTCCCTCTGGTCTAAACATGCTTCTTAAAAACACCTGTCCTCTGCTCTCTCCATACTCGTTAGATCCTGCTGATACTGAAGTAGGCCGTATCTGTTTCTCTCTTTCCTGTACGAAAAATAATAATCGTTGTGTAAGGGCTTTGCTCCAAAGGGATATTGTCTCCAGACCTGCTATTATATCATTTTGGAATGGTTATGCTGATAATCTGTTATGGAATAATATCTGGAAACTTCCCCACAAATATTTAATCACGAACAAAATCAAAGAAATTTCACTTAAACTCATTTATAAATATTACCCATGTAATTATTACCTTGTGAACAGATTTAATTGTGATATTGATACAGTTTGTACATTTTGTGATCTACATGATGAAACATTTTATCATTTATTTTGGAGTTGTCCTCATACCATTTGTTTTTGGTCAGATTTCTGTTCCTTTATTAAGGCTCATGTCATGCCAAGCTTTCAACTGTGCTTTAAAAATGTATTATTTGTGTTTTTTTTCGCTTATGACAAATCCTTTCATAAGGAATATTACTTAATTAATCTGCTGCTTCTGTTAGCGAAATTTAGTATTCATAAGAGTAAATTTGGAGGAAACAAGCCTTTATTTTTCATTTTAAGAGCAGAAATTGTACAATACCTAAACACAATATTGGGTTTGAAAAATAAGAAAGCTGCAAAGTGTGTCTCAATATAAACACTTTAAAATGTTTATTTAACTTGTAAATTTGTCGCTGTTTATGTATGTATTTTATGTTTGTTTATCTGCTTTACTCGTTGTACCCCCCCTGACTGTAATTGTAATTCTTAAAATCAATAAAATAAATAAATAAATAAATAAATAAAATCTTAAGTTTCGATTCTAATTCTTCTTCTCTTGATTAATGGCGGATTGCAAACAGCTTTTAGGTGCATACCGCCTACTGTACAGGAGTGTGTAACATCATGCTATTTAAGTGTTCTCATATTCTACCCAACAACCCTGTGTCTTTAAGAAATTTAAAAAGTGCAGTTCTGGTGATTCTTATCCCTTCTCCCTCTCCTTCTGTTCCCAGTATCCCCATCAGATTCCACTTCTGCCCTGCTTCCTGAATCCCATCTTTAAACACCTGTCTTTCCACCTCATATACAGTGCAAGTGCAGATAAACTAGCAAAAGATGCATTACAGCAGGAAATAACAGTTCCAATTCCACTTGGAAAAGGAGAAGGAAAATCAGTGATTAGAAAGAAAAGTATAGAAATATGGCAGAAATGGTGGGAAGAAGACATGAAAGGAAGGGGATATCATAAAATACAAAAATCTGTCAGTATTAAAAAATATAAGGAAAGGACTAGGCGGGAGGAAATTATAATGACAAGACTGAGAGTGGACCACAAGACTGAGAGTGGACCACACAGGATTGAATGGCAGATAGAAAGATATTTTGGTTTGAATGTGGATTTTTTTTTTTTTTTCAGATTGAGTTTTTAGCTACTCCTCCTAAGTGGTTTATTTTATTCATAACAAACTTTTTCAACACGATGAAAATACATTAAGTAAAAATTATGCAAAAAAAATGTAGGCCTATTTTATCCAAAACTGTAAAAGGTTAGGTTATAGCCTAAAAATAAAGCATTTATAAATTATTTTATGACAAACATATTACTGTATTACTAAGTGAACTCATTTATAGTTATAAACTCAAATAATAATAATAATAATAATAATAATTTTAGGCTACATATTTAGAAGACGATTTTGTCCAAAACTTACAAAAAAGGAACAAAGCAATTCATCAGATATCAGTCATTATACAGGTTAGACAATAATAATGAACTGCTAAGATTATAAACCATGTAATTCGTTTTAAATAGTATCTTAACTATTTTTATATACACTCTACAGACAATAGAATAAAAAGAAGAACGTAGACAACAATACATGAAATGTTGTCTAAGTTGGACTTTTTATTCTCATAAAAGCTTCTCCAAGGCTCCTCATCGGTTGTGTTCAGTTTTCTTTAACGTAATTAGTCACTTGTGTGATCAGTGTTCAAGCAAAGAAAACAATATGTAAATATCAAGTAATATTTATAGAAATAGCCTATGCATTCATTCATAATAGGCATTTCGTATATATTCACACAACAGTAGTAAGCAGCACGGCATAGGTTTACTTTGTTGCAAACCAGTTTAATAATCGCATCTGTTTCCTGGTGCTATATACAATCTGGCACAGTCAAGTTCATGTAAAATCGACTAGGACTTATTTTTTTGCTTTTACAAAGTTGTCTGTCAGATTTTCCCAAATCTTTGTGGAAGATTACATTGTTATTCTTCTCAATGTCTGCAAAATCTTCAAGGAATTGTGAAAGTTGGATCATATGTTGGTACAAATGTATCTTGCCCGGCCAGGGCTGTAGTGCCGCTGACATGTTGATCGATGTCAAATTATGGAAAGTAAGCTTTTTTATTTGACAAAACTCGTAGCCTATATAACGTTACTTAATTATATAGGCTAAGTATAGATACACTTTTAAATTCCATGTACTATGTAACATAAATTCATAATCAAATTTCAATTCTGTTGCTCCAATGCGTAAAATGTTACTTTCACTTTCTCCAACAAACTCAGCAAAATGTAATAATTTAACGTTACCCGTTTCAACTGAAGACGAAGTCCCACAAAGAAAGAAAAAGCAAAGCAGAGCAAAACTTTTTGTCAAGACACCCGTTTCCATGATTTATAATCTTCTGATTAGGCTATATACTTCCACTGATGTTTACTGTGTCGGTCTGAACTCAAGAGCTTTCAACGACTGTAATCATCTGATTGTAGAAAATGGCGGCGATGGGCGATTTCTAACTGCGTCATGAAAGCTTCGAAACCTTTACGAATTTTTTTTGGTTTTATTTCAATCACCCCAAGAGAGTTTGCAATTGTTATGGATGCCATCCCATCTGGTATTTTAACTATCTTAAAAGGGGCTGGAAAACCAGATTGCCTACCAGATTTGGACCATAAACTGACCTCAGTTTGTAATATTTGTTTCGCAACTACAACGAGGATTAATAATCTTAATATTCGGTCTTTATTCCAGAGAGATGTCACCAGTACCCCTAATGTTGTTCCCTAATGGTCTAACTTTGTTGACAACCTGAACTGGGGTAATATATGGATCCTTCCTTACAAATACCTCCTTACAAATAAAGTAAGAGAAATCTCTTTCAAAATCATACATAGATATTATAATTCTAAGCATTATCTCCTTAGATTTAAGCTTGACATATGTGTTAACTGTTCTTTATGTGGAATATGTCCAGAAACAATGGTACACCTGTTCTGGCAATGTCCCTACACCATCACTTTCTGGAAAGATATGTCCCGATACATTACTATTAAACTTGTTACTGATTTTTGTTTGTTGTGGGAGGATGTATTGTTTGGTTTCCATGATAATAAAAGTAAAAAACAGAAAGAAATATACCTAATTAATCTATTGATCATTTTAGGGAAATATCATATTCACAAAGCAAAATTTAGTAATTCTAAACCTTCTTTTATTGCTTTTGGTAAGGAGACGTAACAGTACATCAAATCCATCCATGATTCAAAAAATAAGAAGGCTGCTAAAACCATTCAAGTTAAAATATGCAGATTAGTGTGTTGAAAGAGAAAACAAAATAAATAACATAAAATGCCCACTATACAGTGTGTGTGTGTATATATATATACAGTGCAATGCATAAGTGAATACACCCATGCTAAAGTTGACTAAAAAGAGGAATAAAAAATCATATTTTGGAAATTGAACTTAATGCCTTAATTAAAAAAATTAGGAAAAATCCAACCTTTAAAGACACCAATTTTCTTTGTGAATGAATAATATATCGTATAATAAATAAATGTTCTTCCTTAAAATACATGGTGCATAAGTGAGTACACCCCTATGTTAAATTCCCATAGAGGCAGGCAGATTTTTATTTTTAAGTATTTTTTTTTTTTTTTTTTAGGATACTATGCATCCTGATAAAGTTCCCTTGGCCTTTGGAATTAAAATAGCCCCACATCATCACATAGCCTTCACCATACCTAGAGATTGGCATGGTTTTATTTCAGTTAGCCTAAAAGCTAGTTTGATTTGCATTGAGAGATGATCTTATGGAAAGTACCCCATGCCAATCTCTAGGTATGGTGAAGGCTATGTGATGATGTGGGGCTATTTTAATTCCAAAGGCCAAGGGAACTTTATCAGGATGCATAGTATCCTAAAAAAAAATAAAAAAAAATACTTAAAAAAAAAAATCTGCCTGCCTCTATGGGAATTTAACATAGGGGTGTACTCACTTATGCACCATGTATTTTAAGGAAGAACATTTATTTATTTACGATACATTATTCATTCACAAAGAAAATTGGTGTCTTAAAGGTTGGATTTTTCCTAATTTTTTTAATTAAGGCATTAAGTTCAATTTCCAAAATATGATTTTTTATTCCTCTTTTTAGTCAACTTTAGCATGGGTGTATTCACTTATGCATAGCACTGTATTTTTGAAATATTAAAGCCACAGATGAGAATCTTGTGCTGGCCAGTGTTACACTCACTTATACTGATACTGACGTGCGTCTGTGCAGCATCAAGCAAAAATAAAGGTTTACAGTAACGGACCAGACTGTTAATACGTTATTCATAGTGACCCATAAGAGATTTATTTAGTGTCGATCTTTCCTAGAATGGGCAGTTTGTGACTTTGCGAGATAAACAACATAAACTGGTAGGTGTAGCGAATGAGACCAAATCAGACACAATTGTTGGTACATGTACCATAAAAACTTTCAAACTTCTCTGGGATCTGCGTCCCATCCCCCAAACCGACCAAGATGGTCTTAGTTGTCATGACCACGATCAGATAAGGTTTTATGGGTGTTAAAGAATGTGGCCAAATGCAAGAGAGAGACCATGGAAAGACAGAAACAATCTGCAAAACAGACTCTCCTGCATTCATTTATTGATGAATTGACTAACATGAAATTAACATGCATTCCAGAACATTTTGAGAATGATTTACTGTTGTGTGTTTTGTCTTTTAATAATTCTGTTGATACTATGATCTCTTTGACACTATGTAGTTATTACAGGAACAACGGTCAATCTAACCCCACTTATACCATGTTTGGTCTCGATAAATTGGTACTCCGAAGATCGAAATGATTGTGTACATGATATGCCAATAGCTGTGCAACATATTAGTATTACAATAATCTTTCGTAGTTGTGTCATCAAACACCAATTCAGCATGCCAGTCCGAGTGAGCACGCTTAAGACAAAGGCTTGTAAATCCTGGTGACAGAGGAAACTCCCGCCAGAAATTCTACCCTTCTCATTGGGTGAACCAGCCTGCATAGGGCTGTCCTTTGTCAAGCTTTAACCCTTTCACGCATAGTGGTCACTATAGTGGACAGCTATTAAAAAGGCATTTTCTTGAATTTGCACAGGTTTTTATGGCAAAGTTGCACATCAGCCTCTTCATTGGACCCTGGTGCATCATCCTATAAATTGCAATCAAGTGGCAATCCTTTGTGTTTCGATTTCCCCCCCCTCCAAACCAAGATGGCCAAGGGTCAGTCAGACATGCCAAGTTTCTCTGGAATATCCACCCATTCCTTCTATCCTAGAAGACTCTTGTAGGTAAAAAAAAACATTGCAGCATCAAGCAATGAGTCATATCACAGTAAAATTTTCCAAGTTTTGATTTTAGATTGAAAGAAAACTCTGATTAATCACATGTCCACTGTAGTGGACGTCATGCATCAATTGCTATATTTCAGCTACAATTCATAATTATAATGTGAATATTGTTTTTGAAATTTAAAACTTAAAAACTTAATCTGTAGTGACTTTTTTTACTGTAAATAAATGTACTTGTATTATTAGAATGTAATTTTCATTGACATTGAAAAAGGTCATGTGATTACATAATGTATGACACTTGTAATGCATTACTTTACTTGTTAGATAAAAAATGAATCTGATTTCGTAATGCATGTTATTGTAATGCGTTTTTTTACTCATAACATCAAAAAGTAATCTGATTACTTAATGCATGTTACTTGTAATGTGTTTCATAACATCAAAAAGTAATCTGATTATGTAATGTGCATTATTGTAATGCATTTCTGTACTCATAACATCAAAAAGTAATCTGATTACGTAATGCATGTTACTTGTAATGCGTTTCTTTACTCGTTACATCAAAAAGTAATCTGATTAGGTAATGCACATTACTTGTAGTTAATTGCTTGTTAGATCAAAAAGTAATCTGATTAGGTAATGCATGTTACTTGTAACACATTACTTTACTTGTAACATTAAAAAAGTAATCTGAATGGGTTATGCGTGTTACTTGTAATGCATTACCCCCAACACTGATCATTTCAGATGAGATTGAAAAAAACGTATCGCCAGGTTTTCTCAGAGGAGGTCTATGATAGAAATGTGCATGTCCATCTTGAACATAATCAGAATTATCAGCTAATAAGGGTAAATCTCCATACTCTGGTGCACTGGAGGGAGCATCTGAGTGGTTTCCACAGTTGTACCTTGACAGACTGTAGAAAATTCTGATGGAATCACGTCCTCATGTTCTGATATCAAAGATACGCAAAGTGCAACTTGTATGAAGTTGAATGAAGCCTTTGCAATATTTTGCATTTATTTATTTTTATGTATTTTATAGTTTTCACATGATTTGATATAATTGTATTGATTAGTTTGTTAAATTCAAATACTTTATCTGTTTGATTATTGTCTTATATTTAATATAGTATATCTTAAGTTTAAACCATAACCGCATGCTGTCCACTCAAGTGGACATCTGAAGATCTCTTTGAAAAATTTGAAAAAAATAAAAATAAAAATCAATTCTTGTTTTTCATGCCCTAAGAGCAATAAAAACACATAGGGAAAAAAATCCTGACTAAGGTTATCATAATTCATGCATGAAAGGGTTAAAAAGGCCTTTTCACTAGATCAGCCCACTTTTTTTTGTGTTTGTGCTGCTGGCCTCCACTGTACTCCTCATGTTGGGGGGACCCCTCCCCCACCACTGGGGCCCATGGCCCTGGATCCAACAGGCCTAAGCACTGCCTGCCATGCTTTCATGCTACCAAAAAGGGAAACTGCAAAACTGCAAACCTACCATCACCGCATCGTCCAACAATCAACTCCTTGCCTTCTCTGCACTTCAGGAGGCTTCGAAGCATCAAGGACAACCTCAGGAGTTCAGTGACTTCATTCAACACGGACAAAGTCCCTCGCAACTCTCACCATGTGCTCTTTGTGTCCTGCCGGCCCAGAGCGTGTAGGCCACAATTTGCACTCCAGCCATGAGAACAGCGACAATACAAGTTCATCCTATCTTCTTCATCCAACGGAGAAGAAACGATTGCAACTTGCACCATGACTTTTGACCTTCACAAACCCACCAATGGACTCATTTTTCAACCACTTCAAGAATTGTCCACGATTGCAACTGGCCATGCAAGTACAGTATACCAATTTAATGAGGTGTTCTGAAAATGATCAGCTGATGGTTCTTTTCATACTGAAATAGATCTTGCTCCATAGTTCTATTTCCGGTTTCCGGTTCCACATCACTCACCCCTTTACCTATGCATGTATGTATGTATGAATGTATGTATGTTTGTTTAGTGTTAGTTATGTTTGTGATTTAGTTAATAAAACTTGTGCACAATTATGAATTTGATTTTCTGATCCTCTGTTTGCATACAAAGTCCCTTTTACGATCTTGATCTTGTTACAGTATGCTCTAATTGCTGTACATGCTAAGGAATAATTATTTTTCAGTGACCATGAAAGATACACTTTTCTTAGAATAAATTTCCCCTTTGAGCTAATATCGTTACATAGGCTATTACAAAACATTCAGTGGCACATACCAATCAAATACAGACGTGACACAAATAACACATTTGAAAAAATATTACTGACTTTAATGCGTTTAATTGATATTTTAAATATCACAAAATTAGGCAATTTATTTAGGATTTTGTGTCACAATTACGTCAGTATAAGTGCTCGATTAATCTGTCAGTCACTACTGGAGGTGTCTCAACATACAGTGACATGTTCTGCGACTCTGTCAGTCAGGTGCAGTGTTGGGTATAGTTACTTTGGAAAGTAGTTAATTAGGTTACAACGTTACCATCAATTAAAAGTAATCAGTTACGTTACAGCGTTATCTATTCATAAAAGTAACGCGTTAGAGTACTCATGCGTTACCAAAAATTAAAAGCCGTTTGCAGCGGCTCACACATGACAGACACAGCCCCCGGCCCCTTTAAATGCACCTAGAAGTCGTGACTCCTGACAATGAATAACGTCAGTCATCCGACTAAATTAACACTGCAGGATAACAATAACAGGAAAGACAGTCAGCAATAGGCTATTCCACATGGCGTTTTATTTATTTATTTATTATCACAGAACATATTAATCAAAATTCGCACCTACCCAGCCCGGGTAGCCTAGGCTACTGTATATGAGCACCATACAAGATAACTCCTGATTTTTTCTTTAAATCTAATGCAGTTATCAAAGTGTATCAAGTGTGCTTACTTGTAAACACAACCTGAGGTAAACAGGCTTGCAGATTTAAATCCATTTAGAAATGAACAACCAGTCAACGATCTAACCGAAATTAACAGCTGCCTGTCAAACAAAAATGATTACAAACCGAATTAAATTTTTGGCGGTCGACAGAAGCTTTTCACCAACGCAGAGTGTGCATTTTCTTTTCCTTTTCGTTGACAAATTGAACATGATGTGCGTACTTCCATAATCCAAACGCTGTCTTCTCTGCCATCTTGCCGGGAGTTCAAAAAAAAAAAAAAAAAAACACACACACACACAGGGTCAGACTCAGGCGCATGCAGGGCACAGACGTATCACAGCCATTGACTTTACGATCACAGCGCTTCGGCTCCGCTGATATACCCGCAGGTGGCAAAGTAGACCTAAGCCTACTGTCTGACAAAAAGCAGGCTGCAGTCGGGATTTTCCTTTCCTTAAAATAACGGATTACTTTTTAAAAAAAATAACGAAGTTACTGATTACTTAACGCAAGAAACTAACGCGTTAAGTTACACATTTCACGAAAAAGGTAATTAGAGTAGGCTACTCTAACGCGTTACTTTGTAACGCGTTACCCACAACACTGGTCAGGTGTCATGTCAGTGTCAGTGTGTCGTGATAATGTCAGTGACACATGCCAATAATATCAGTGCCACTATCCACTGGCACATGCCAATGAAGACATGTTCATTGGCATGATGTGCCAGTACGCATAGTGACATGTGCCATTGGCTTCTCTGCGTCAGATGCCATTTCACTTAATGTTAATACCGCCTCAACTTATGGTGTCAAACCTGTATTACAAACCTGTAAATTCTTTCTTCAGTGAGACATAAGACAATATTTTAAGGGGGGGTACCTTTTTTTTTGTCCATACAATGAAAGTCAGTGTGGTGAGAGTCAATATTCTTCTTCTTTTTTTTTCTTTTTTTTTTTTTTGCAAATTGAAAGGATACAGACATTAATAGTTAAGAGAAAAAATAAATTAAACAAATTAAAACAAATCAATATTCATTAAGCAATCTTTTTCAAAATATTTTCTTTTGGGTGAGTAAATGATGACATTATTTTCATTATGGGATCAACCATTGCTTTAAGTTGCTCTGGTAAGAACATATCAGAGAAGGCATGTAAAACTAACGTGTAATTATTTAGCAAAGACCTGACTGATAAATCTTATTTCATATCCTGGTACATTTAATATGAATCTTTTTTCAGTTCCCACCAAATTATATTAAATTCATTGTAAAATCAATATTGCCCTTTGTTGGTTATAATGAGAACAACCAGTCTAGTGTTGTAGCACAAGACAATAAAAAAACGTACTGTAGTGTTCATTGATTAAACACTCTGAACAAATAAATGTTTGAACTGGCGTGAAGCCTCTTTATTCTTGGATCACTCAACTTCAACACTTTTTGTGCCCCTTTACACTCTCTGTATGTTTTGTACTACTGCCACCTAGAGGACAATCATAAGAAACACACCTAATCACCACACGTACTTAAAGGGACACTTCACCTCTGGAAAGATGAATGTGTATTTAAAATGGGTCATATATGTAGAAGAAATGTGAAATTATTTTTGAATTTGTAGCTTTCTATACTGAGAAAAGCCAGAAAATTAATTTTTGGCTTATGTGGATGAAAGACAACAACTCCCAGAATGCACTTGCTTCGCTGCCCTAGGAGGCCACTCCCAAGCCACTCCTACCGGTAAGAGAGCGCAGTAGTTAAACAACAAGTCTAGGCTACTAGTGAGTCTCCGTGAGAGTTTGCCCGGGATTTCGAGATCGCCCAAAATGTCCAGGATTCGGCTTTTGCGTTCTACAGTCGCCATTCACTATGTTTACTGTGGCGAGCAGGACGAGGCTGAGGGGCGCGGGAGAATGGCACGAAGCCAGTGGCGTGATTACTGATGAGCGGCACCTGAGAGACGCACCGGTCTCGTATTTCTCACAGAGGAGTGGGTATTTTCTCAGCAATGTTAAAACGCACATCAACCGATCACTTGTTTAGCGTTCATGTAGACCTCAGAATGACCTAAAAATATTCTTTTAATATCTAAAAAACCAAAGCAGCTCAACCCAAAAAAAATACAGCACAAACGATTGAGCCTATTTTGCCAACGTTTTGCGTTGGGTGGGGGGCCAACTTCACACAGGTACTATGTTTTAATAACAATTCAATTCAATTCAATTCAAATGTATTTGTATAGCGCTTTTCACAATATAATAACAGAAACACTTGTTGCAGGTAGGCCTACAATTTTTCTGCAAACATATTCTAAATATGTAGGCCATGTAAAATTTATAAAACATGCAATAAAAATAAATATGCCTACAGTGTTTCCCACAGGATTTTGTAAAACTGTGTTGGGTGGACCTCGGCCCCTCTAGCCCAAATATAGACCCCCTGCAGTTTGCATACAAACCAGACATTGGGGTGGACGATGCTGTCATCTACTTGATGCACAGATCCCTCTTGCACCTTGTGGAGCCCAAAGGGTTATGTTCTTTGACTTTTCCAGTGCCTTTAATATAATACAACCGTCGCTGCTCAGAGGGAAGTTGGAGGAGGCGGGGGTTGACTGTCAGCTGACTGCGTGGACCATTGACTACATCAAAAACAGACCACATTACGTGAGGCTGAAAAGGTGTTCTGCAGCATTGGGGCTCCACAGGGGACAGTGCTCTCTCCTTTCCTGTTTACCCTGTATACATCAGACTTCCATTATAACACTAGCAGTTGTCATATCCAGAAGTTCTCAGATGACACAGATATTGTCGCATGAGTATCGGATGGGAATGACCTGGAGTGTAAGAAAGTGATCAAGGACTTTGTTGATTGGTGTGAATTTAATCATCTTCACATCAATGCTACCAAGACAAAAGTAGGAAGGCCTCATATACTATACCGGTAAGCATCCAGGGGCTGGACATTGAGAGGGTGAACGTGTACAAGTATTTGGGTGTTCATAGAAACAATAAATTGGACTGAGGTCAGACAACGTCTCGGTTACATATGGTAACCCTCGTTCCCTGAGGGAGGGAACGGAGACGTACGTCGTGGTGAACGACGAATAGGAATCTCGCTAGAGAGGCCAATCTACTTCGAGTGAAACTAAAACAAGCCAATACACATTGGCGTGCAATCATTTGCATCAGCTGCGCAGCGCATGTATTTAACGAGCAGCTGGTGTGATTGCACTTCAGTTTTTTGCTGAGGAGCCAAGCCTGAAAGCTGGTCACCCCGGCGGGTAGCAGCAGATGTGGCGACGGGACGTACGTCTCCGTTCCCTCCCTCAGGGAACGAGGGTTACCATATGTAACCGAGACGTTCCCTATCGTCCGGTCACTATGACGTACGTCGTGGTGAACGACAAATAGGAATCCCTACCAAAGTGCCACAGCTGCTGCACCCCATCCAGCGCCCTGTGTAAGCCTCCACACCTTCTTGCCTGGAAGGACGATAGAGAGTATCCGTCACTGTTGTTCCGTTATAACCCATACAGTGAGATTATTGGATAACACTGGGAAAGCGTGCCCGATCTGAGGGAGGGGAACGCTGCGGGAGCTACATTCTTAAGGAGAGTTATGTGGGAATAGACATATGGACTAACCCAAGGGTTGTACTGCATATGAATAATGGGTGACTTAGCCCAAGGGAAAAACACGGGCTTCCGAATAGGAGCAGCCGTGGAGAATATACACATATGAGATCCCCGTAGGTTCACACATATGGGACCCAGCCTAGACCTGGTTCTCAAGGATTCAGCGGATAAAGGCCTGGCACTGGACTCAACAGGTTCGACTCTGGAGCAATAAGGATGCACAGTAGGGTGCAGCAAGCCGACAGAGCCGGTACTCTCAGTGCTTCTACCCGTTTAGGGTGAGAACACGGGAGGACACGGGCTCTACACGTAGGCTATAGTATCTAGCGAACGTGTTAGGTGTCGCCCAGCCCGCAGCTCTACAGATATCTGTTAGCGAGGAGCCACGTGCCAGCGTCCAAGAGGATGCAACGCCTCTTGTAGAGTGTGCATGCAACCTGAGCGGGCAGGGCACGCCTTGAGCTTCGTAAGTCAAGGTGATGGCATCCACTATCCAGTGGGCCATCCTCTGCTTGGAGACAGCCTTTCCCTTCTGCTGGCCTCCGTAACAGACAAAGAGCTGGTCTGAGGTCCTGATGCTTTGGGTTCTGTCCACGTACATACGCAGAGCGCGAACGGGACAGAGCAAAGCCAGGGCTGGGTCTGCCTCCTCCAGGGGCAGCGCTTGCAGGTTCACTACCTGATCTCTAAAGAGAATGGTGGTAGGAACCTTGGGCACATAGCCAGGCCGGGGTCTCAGTACAACATGGTTGTCACCTGGCCCGAACTCTAGGCACGATTCGTTGACCGAAAATACTTGCAGGTCCCCTACCCTCTTGATCGAGGCCAGTGCAATCAGCAGCAAAGTCTTCAAGGAGAGAAGCTTTAAGTCTGCTGACTGCAAAGGCTCAAAGGGAGCATCCTGAAGTGTTCGGAGCACCGGGGAAAGGTCCCAAGAGGGTATGGAGGGGGGACGAGGAGGATTTAATCGTCTCGCCCCCTAAGGAACCTGACGACCAGGTCGTGCTTTCCAACTGTTTTGCCATCTATGTGGTCATGATATGCTGAAATAGCAGCAGCATGTACTTTAAGGGTGGAGGGAGACAGCCTTCGCTCCAACCCTTGCTGCAAGAAGGAAAGCACTGACCCTATCGAACATCTTCGGGGTCCTCTCTGCGGGAGGAACACCACTCGACGAACAGGTTCCACTTCAAGGCGTACGCACGTCTCGTAGATGGCGCTCACGCAAAAGTGATGGTGTTAAGTACCTCTGGGGGTAAGTCACCTAGAACCTCCGCGTCCCGTCCAGGGACCAGACATGGAGTTTCCAGAGGTCCGGACGCGGGTGCCAAAGGGTGCCCCGTCTCTGAGTCAGAAGATCCTTCCTCAGAGGAATGGGCCAGGGAGGGACTGTCACGAGGAGCATGAGTTCTGGGAACCAAGTCCGGGTGGACCAATAGGAAGCCACCAAAAGGACCTGCTCCTCGTCCTCCCTGACTTTGCACAGGGTCTGTGCAAGTAGGCTCACTGGGGGAAATGCATATTTGCGGAGGCCCCGGGGCCAGCTGTGTGCCAGTGCATCCGTGCCAAGTGTTCCCTCGGTCAGGGAGTAAAACAACCGGCAGTGGGAGGTTTCTGAGGAGGCAAACAGGTCTACCTGAGCCTCTCCGAACTCTCTCCAGATCAGCTGAACCGCCTGGGGGTGGAGTCGCCATTCTCCCGGGAGCACATCTCGTGATAGCTCGTCGGCCACACGGTTGAGCACACCGGGGACATACATGGCTCGAAGCGACCTCAGATGCTTCTGACTCCAAAGGAGGAGATGGCGGGCGAGTTGCAACCATAGACTGTAAAAAAAGATGGACGACGCCCCTTCGCCCTCTTCCATTGATGAGAATTGAAGCCGCCAGTGTCCCGATATGGCGCTGACATATTGGAACTTCAGTCTGCGCAGTAGCGATCTCGGGACCAGACCTGCGGAGTAGCAAGCAGGAAGGAAAGCCGCGAGATCAACGCTCCGCCCTCACTCTCGCTGAATGCACTCAGGGACAGTGGTTTCTGCACACTTTTAAAAAAATTGATTGCAGTACGACAAGAGGCTTGTTAAAATAAAGTAAATATAATCTCCTCAGTCCTCCAAAGATCCCGAAAAAAATGTCCGTTGGTGCTTCAGTGACTACTTCGCGCAGAGAACCTGTCAATCACAGCTGTCAATCATGATGTTACACCACCGCATCACGTAACTAACTAAAAACCAACTTATTTTTGAAACAGACACTTGAACTTACATCAGCGTGATAAAAACGACAGCAAATTAAAGAAACCACCGTTGGAAAAAAGATATTTGAAGTGTAATTTAATTGTTTAGTTGGTCTCGCATCCCGTTGAATAACACGGGGAGGCGGGGCTTATGACCTATACTAGGACCAGTCACCGGGGGGTGATCGAGACGTTTTGGCTTCACTTTTCAGGGCTTGTGCGGCACGCTTGGTTGCGACATGCGACGGGAGCGTAGACCACCTTGACGGTTGATGTATGCAACGGTCGCAGTGTTGTCCGTACGGACCAGCACGTCTCTGCCCTGTAGCGGCCTTTTTAGCCGGCTCAGAGCGAGACGTACTGCTAGCAACTCGAGGCAGTTGATGTGCCAGTGCAGTTGGGGGCCCGTCCACACCCCTGACACTGCATGCCCGTTGTACGTGGCACCCCAGCCGGTGGCAGAGGCATCTGTGAAAACCACAGCATGCCTGGACACCTGTTCAAAGGGGACTCCTGCCCGGAGGAACGAGGGGTCTGACCACGGACTGAAGGTCTGGCGGCACTCCGGTGTGATTGCCACCCGGTGAGTGCCGTGATGCCACACCCATCTCGGGACTCGGCTGTGAAGCCAGTGCTGAAGCGGTCTCATATGGAGCAGGCCGAGCGGAGTTACCACTGCTGCCGCTGCCATATGCCCCAGGTGCCTCTGAAAGAATTTCAATGGGACCGCCGTCCTGCCCTTGAACGTGTTCAAGCAGTTCAGCACCGACTGAGCGCGTTGCTCTGTGAGGCGCGCTGTCTGTGCGACCGAATCCAACTCCATACCGAGATAAGAGTCGTCGAGATAGTTGAGAATGCGAACGCCCTGTTCTCTCATGGGAACAAGGGCCCCCTCCGTGACTTTCGTGAAGACACGGGGAGACAGGGCCAGTCTGAAGGGTAGGACCTTGTACTGATATGCTCGACCCTCGAACGCAAAACGCAGAAACGGCCTGTGTCGAGGAAGAATCGAGACATGAAAGTACGCATCCTTCAGGTCGATCGCTGCAAACTAATCTTGGGGACGGATGCATTCGAAAATGCGTTTCTGCGTGAGCATTTTGAACGGTAGCCTGTGAAGGCTCCGATTCAAAACTCGCAGGTCCAAGATCGGTCGTAACCTAAGGTGGTTGGTCTTGGGCACAATGAAGTAGGGACTGTAGTGCCCTGACCTCATATTGGCTGGAGGGACCGGCTCTATCGCGTCCTTCGCCAGTAGGACGACATGGGCATCGGCTAATCTCACTGTAGTGGAGTGGATGGCCCGAAACTTGGGGGGACGCCGGGCGAACTGAATCGCATAGCCGAGCCTGATGGTCCGAATGAGCCAGCGAGACGGACTGGGGAGCGCTAGCCAGGCCCATACAAGAGACCGTACAAGCGGGACCAAAGGGACCATAGGCGTACCCGGAGTGGGGCAGCGAGGTGGAACACAGGGGCTCGTCTCGGGAGGCTCTCTCTGGGAGGCGGCCCGTAGCGGAGTCTGAGTGTGCTGCGCAACACTTACCTGGTTCCACGAGGCCGGAGGAGCAGGAGATGGCTTGGTTGCGTTCTCGGACTGCACACTGCTGCCTGCTGGCGATAGAAGAGGCGGATGAGAGTGGTGAGGATTCTCTCCCCCCACTGCTCTCCGGGCCCTCTTCGGACCCAGAGACGGAAGAAACTGCTCTTTTATTGAAAATTTGGGTACTGCTGGTTTTGAGGCCAGCGGCGGAACAAAAACAAAAGGAAAACGAGGATTTTCCACCCGGCCCTCTTCCGGGGGATGGAGCGATGCAGTCATCGTCTCCTGAAGAGCAGTCCCTGCCATCTCTGGGTCGCCCGTCCTAGGGCCACTTGCTCCTGGCTTTGCCGCCCTTGTTAGCGGGGTCCTGGATGGGCGGGGCTGCCCACCTGCGACTGGCTCCATGGCGCCGCTTAGATGGAGGCTGTTGCGGCGGCGCGGGAGTAGGGGCAGACGCAGGAGGCCGCCCTCGGCGATGAGCAGACTGAGGAGCCGCAGGCGGTGGGGTGGGGGCAGCAGCGGGCCGTCGCGGCAGGATGTGTCTGATGGCCTCAGTCTGCTTTTGTACAGCCGAGAACTGCTGGGCGAAGTTCTCGACCGCGTCGCCGAAGAGGCCGGTCTGGGACACGGGGGAGTTGAGGAACCGGAGCTTGTCGGATTCCCTCATGTCGGCCAGACACAGCCAGAGATGGCGTTCCTGGACCACTAAGGTGGACATCGCACGACCCACCGACTGTGCGGTCACCTTCGTCGCATGAAGCGTGAGGTCCGTCGCGATACGAAGAACTTGGGGATCGTGACCACCCTCGTGCAGGTTCTTCAGCGCCTTGGCCTGCATGGTGTGCATGGCAGAGGCAGCTTCCCCACAAGCCTTGTAAGCCTTGCCGGTTAGATCCGACGAGTACTTACAGGCCCGGTAAGGAAGACACGGTTCTCCGCGCCAAGTGGAGTTAGGGCACAGTTGCATGGCAACGGCCCGTTCAACTGGCGGGATACGCGTGTATCCCTTAGCCGCCCCGCCATCAAGGGTGGTGAGGGAGGAGGAGCCACCGGAACGGTTTTTGGCAGTAAAAGGTGCCATCCACGTCCCCGTAAGCTCCTCATGCACTACACGAGCCCGACCCCGTTGGCGGCCCGGGAAAGCATGGCCATCATCTCCGGGAACGTCTCAGGCACCGTTGACACACCCGAAGGAGGTAACGCCGCCGAGTCGTCATCCGCGGAGAAGTCTGACCCACCCTCCGATGCAGCGATCGACATCTGATCTTCGCGGGGAGCCCCAAAGGAGACAACCGGTACACACCGCGAGGATGGTCCAGCCCTCTCCAATGGTGGCTCAACTGGCTGCAGAGCATGAGAGGGGTGAGGGCTCCTAGGGGGTTGGTTCCCCGAAGGAGTCGCTCACCATGATCCTCAGGTCACCCGTGTCACTGCCCGAAGCAACCCTCTGAGGAGGATTGGATCGAGGCAGAGGCACGGGGACTCCGCCCCTTTGCAGGAACGTGAGTCTCGACCGCAGCTCCGCGATGGTCATCTTCCCACAATGGGTACATGACTCATCCACAAACGCTGCCTCAGCGTGTTTAATGCCCAGACACACGAGGCAGCGTTCGTGACCATCCCGTGAGCCCAGGTAATGACCGCATCCAGAAACACACAAATAGAAAGTCATCTTTAAAAAGACGCTCTCTATCTGTGTAAGCTCTTTTAGGGACTGCTCTCATTGGTGCTGAAACACGCAGAGGAACAGTCACTGCGAACACAGACAGGAATGTGCACCTGTCTGTGCGCTGTCTCTCTCTCTCTCTCGCTGGCAGGTCTTACCAGCTGTAAAAACAGCTTTTGAGCGCTCTGATGGCACACCTTACCAGCTGTTATAACAGCTTTTTTGTTTGCTCAGTATGTAAACAAAAAACAAAAAAGACAGAGAAAAAGAAGAGAGAAAGAAAAGAAGACTGCTCGCGCTGCCATGTTGTAACGCCCGCACCGGGAAGGAGAGGTCCAAATAAGGCTCGTCTCGTCAAAGTCACACTCTGTAGAACGCATCGAAGTGCTTGGCTCCGAAGCAAAAAGCTGAAGTGCAATCACACCAGCTGCTCGTTAAATACCCGCACTGCGAGGCTGCGCAGCTGATGCAAATGATTGCACGCCAATGTGTATTGGCTTGTTTTAGTTTCACTCAAAGTAGATTGGCCTCTCTAGCGAGATTCCTATTCGTCGTTCACCACAACGTACTTTTTATGATACGACAGTTGCATCTGTAATTTTTTATACTGTGGTCTGCTGGAGTGGTGGAATCACAGAGAGGGATAAGAAAAGACTCGACAAAATGATTAGGAGGGCCAGCTCTATCGTGGACTGTCCTCTGGAATCTCTGGAGTCCTCTGGGTGAGAGGATGATGTTGGCTAAGCTATCGAACATCCTGAACAACCCCTCCCACCCCCTGTATGAGACAGTTAGTGCCTTAAGTCAGAGACTGTTGCAACCCCGGAGTAAGAAGGAGAGCTACCGAAGATCCTTTGTTCCAACAGCAGCTAGACTTATATTAATGATGTTATAATGTTTTTTGGTCTTCCTACATAATTTATCTTCAGAAAACATAGTTGCAATATGTATTTTTAAGTGTAATATTTGTTTTTGTCCTGTTTATGCTGCTGTAATATCTAAATTTCCCCTTGGGGATAAATAAAAGTTTTTATCTTATCTTTATCTTATGTTGTATGTTTGGTTTTGACGGAATAGATCTGCTACACTGTTGCGGCAGAGCAAGTACGGCACTTGCTACTACAAATACATAAACGAAACGCTGCTGTGAGTAAGACATGCTGATGCTGTACAATATAGCATACATGAATTACCCATAGCAGATCTATACAGGTAGAGCTGGGGAAGGTGGAGGCTTTCTGAAAGTGCGCTGCACTGCTAAGGCAAATGCTATCCAAGTATTTGAAGGTTGAGCAGTGAGCTCATTGGCTATTGATATAGATATAGATATAGATATAGATAACTATGTGATTTTGAACAGGTGAGTTAAAGAACCTATAAGCCTGCACCATCTAGAGTTTCATGCCAGAACCTATGTGTGTATTGTGTGTTACTAAATATGAAGTACATACATACAGTACAAAATACAGTAATTGTTAAGTCTGGTGTGTGGTGTCACACCCTGGCAGCCAGACAACTTTTCAGACCTATTTTCAAACCTATTTGAAAATATTGCAACAACGCCCCCTTCTGGCATTAATGAGTCATTAATACTACTGTATGTTGAACAATACATCAAAACAAGCAATTAAAAATAGACTTAAATACTTAAATCCAAAGTAAGGATTATAGTAAGGAATATTTTAATAATTGCAATAATTTATGTGGCTCTGTGGCTGAGCAGCTACGCAAGTTTTATAATACAAATAATTTCAAACATTACTGTGATATGCCTCTTAGAAAATCTATATTGATTTCCAAAACAACTTTTATATTTTTACTTTTGGTTATTTAGTTAAGTTATGTCCTTGTGGTAAAACACTGACAGTCAGATTTATTAGTGAAAGCTCCCCTATGAAATTCCACTGTTGCTTTTTGGCCAAAGTCCAAATCAAAAGTGAAAGTTTATCTTTGTTGGGAGCCAGACATTTTAGCCTACCAAAACTGCGTCACACTGTTAAGATGGAATAAAGAGTCTTTCTTAGTCGCAACAGCATGAGTGAAGATTGCTTGTAGCCTATATATGGTGGAACATATTGGTAAATTGTGGTGAGCCTTATTGTACACAATCAATCGCTTTTACAGCTCTTGGTAACTTGAGTACTGAGGCCGATGACAGTTAACGAAATATTTTGAACCTAATCTTAATCTTGTCCATTTTAATTTGGGGGTTTTGAGTTTAAATCACTTTATAAGCATTCATAATTAATTACATGTTTTTTTGTGTAGCATAACCTCTATTTTTATTTATTTTTCCATGCTGTTTTTTAGAGGTCGCACATTTAACCCCATAGGCTCGTTTTTTTCCTTATGAGTACAAAAAAAGAATAATAATAATTTTTATCTTATATGCTTGTGTTATACATCAATCGATCCTGTTTAGTGTGTATTTTTTTGTATATGCTCATAATAAAAACAAAGTGTTGTGCTTTTCGCCAAATAAAGAAAAATAAACATGATGCGAGTTCTGCCTACTCTCCGTCAGTGAAGTCAATTCTGAAACGCGTCCGAAAATGAACTGTAACTCAGCAAATACTCAGTCAAACAGGCATACAGACACACTGGCATGAAGCTTGAATTCTCTTCTTTTAAATTAAGTAATTTAAAAAAAACAAATATTCACAGTTTATATAATATGTATGTAAAGAGAGAGATGTCAGTCGTTCTCATCTCAGCTAATTAAGTTGTAATGTGACTCCGCCTACGGAGACCGCGCTATACAAACGCAAATGTGAGGCGATCCATACAAACCTGTGAAACGCCCACATCCGCTGGATAAGGCCGGTGAAACACTGGATGCATGGTGTAAGCGTCTCAGCTGCGTGGCGTGTCCGTTTTTATTTCGGCTCCCATGTTAACAGTTTAGAGTTTGCACACTGCCTGTGTGAGACGCGCGTCTCAGGCGCGGCACGAGCCGCGTGGAAAACGCGTGCATGCTAGAAATAGAACCGACGCCTATTTTTCACGCGACGCAAGCGTCTTGGAAGCGTTTCCATGCAAAATTTAATAGGAAAATATGTTTATATGTCATTTTGACACGAATACATATTAATAAATGTCCTTTTGATGTTTAAAAGTGTCTAGGTTTTGACATAAATGCAAATATAAATGTAATTTTACAAAATATTATCGATTTTCAAATACTGCTGTATTGAATGAACAGCTTTTAGCAAACTCTATTGCTATTCTGAGATGAGGAATATATACTGTATGTGTTTTGTCAAAAATAAAGTCATCAAATAACTAATGAATCCTTTACTTTGAAATACGTATGATAAAATGTATACTTTAGTTTTGAAAGACGTTGACTAGTTTTGAATAGATTATAAAGTATGTATGTGTATGCATATATATATGTGTGTGTGTATATGTATATATATATATATATTAGGGGTGTGCAAAGCAGCCGGTATTTGTATCTGTATTTGTATTTGTTGAGGGGGGGAAAGTATTTGTATTTGTATTTGTATTCGAGTAAAATTCTAAATAGGTGTAAAAATCCATTTTTTAAAACTGCATTCATATTTAATTTTAAAAGGGCTTTTTAAACCTGCTAAGAGTTATCCAGCCAAGAACAAGCCTAGAACTGCTTTTCTGACGGACTGATATTAATGACATAATGACGGCTTTTTATTTCATTTCTCATCTCCATAAATATATCTAAAGCTAATGCAAGGGCTAGAAATCAATTAATTCTTTGCTGATACTTCCTCGTCATCACGGAGAGCGCAGTTCGCACCGCTTTCTCCTTTCCACAAGCATTGCTCTCTCGTGGCGTCTGTCGTTGCTATGCAACCGTGAACATAGGCGCGCCTGGAAAAACGAGCGTTCTGCTCGCTTGCCGCGCGCCTACATTTGAAATCTGCACGCGCAAAAAACGCGCTATGTGAACGAAATATTTCCATATGCGTCTCTTTCCTCCTTTCTTATCAACAAGTGGATTTACAGCCACCACATCAGCAGCGCCGCCGGTCGCCATGTCTCATGAGGAAACGCAGCTTTTTGATATAAAGTTTTTCTTGTTCCCGAATACAAATATTTTTAAAGTATTTGTTCGAAATAAGTATTCGTAAAAAACACACTATTTGTGCCTTTCCGAATACCGTATTCGGGTTCGGCTCCACCCCTAATATATATATATATATATATATATATGTGTGTGTGTGTGTGTGTGTGTGTGTGTGTGTGTATATGAAGAGTTCAAATGCAAAAGCCTCTAAATGCCATCTGAAATTTTCTTCTAGAATGATCATTTTTATGAAGCTTGTATATTTAAGTTAGCTATAGGTGACACACCTGAATGAATGGCTCATTAAGTATGCAGGGACATTGTCTCATCAGGTGTGAACTACTAAATATGCATGATGCTGTTGGAGCGTTTACGCCCCTAAATATGCATGATGCTGTTGGAGCGTTTACGCCCCATCCGCATATTGGCTTTCCAAACTAAAAGTGTTTCACAAAACTTAAATCAATGTATCGTTTTATGTGAATGATTAGGCAGGATGATTTTCACATCATTTTGAAGACAAAACTCTAGGCGACGACATCCATTAGTCAAAAGTCTTATTGCCACATATTTAGTATGTGTTTTGTGGCCTTATTTCAGAAACTTTAATTTTTATTTTTTTACATACATGTGGCTCACATATTATAGTAGTCCTGTTTGTGCTATATAGAGTGAATTTACACCTTTGCCATTAATATGTTGATATGCAACTGAAAAAAGCACAATGCATGTCAGAGCATGTCAAAACATCTCAAGGACCCCAAAAACACCCCAGACCCCAGAGGGTTAAACTAAAAGTATGCAAACTATTTTCAGTTGTTTCTTTCTGCAGAAGGTTAGTTACCAGTAAGGTTAGTTTACAATGGTTATGATGTTCGAACTGTGCTTTGATACAGCATCCTTTCATTGACCATATTCTCCAGATTTTACATGTATAGCCTACATAACACTTTCAAAATTGCATAATACAACCCCATTTGCAGTTAAGTTGGGTAATTTTGTAAAATGCATTAGATTGTACAGTGTATAGATACATTGAATTGAATGGGACTACCCATTTATGGTAATTTTACCTATGAAGTAAAATGGCATATCATTTCATTCCGTTATATCTTTCATAACATAATTGAGAATCATCTTTATCAAATTTTGGTCCTGAAACATAAAAAATGATTGATGGATGAAAAAAAACCAACCAAAAAAAAAAACATGGTTTTGCCTATATTGTACAGGTTTTTTTATGTTGTCCTGCTGTTGGACATAACATGACATATGAATAAAATACATATATATATATATATATATATATATATATATATATATATATATATATATATATATATATATTTTTTTTTTTTTTTTAAATGTTTTTCCCCCCATTTGTTTCTTATGCTTTAAACAATGTAATGAATTCAAACAAACTTTTTTTTTTCTGGCTCTCAGGAGGATGTATAATGGGATGTGCTCGGACTAAGTTCAGTTGACCCCAATAACAACATTTATAACAACATTCAGGCTCATAAAATTCCAGGTAGCTACATTTGTAGTTGAATTACTGTGGTAGTGTTTAGTGTGTCTTAATCAGTGTTTCTGTCATTTCTATTCATACTCAGTGGAGGAGATCAGATGTATATCAGATGCACGAGTGCAGCTCCATGAGGACAGAATGAGTCATGTACAAAAAAATTTAAGATGAAGATTTTTCTCCAGGATGCAGGTACTCTCAATAAAGACAACATAAAATTAAAAAAGACTCAGCAATGCATCAAAATATTAAAAATGGCTTTGCCTCTGAAACAACTTAACTTTTCAGCTGATGTCACCAAGCCCTGTTGTTTGCTGTATTACAGTTCAGTCCAGCAGGAGAGATCAGATTCACCAGAGCCCAGCAGTGTGTCCATGAAGAGTGACTGGTCTATGAATACTCCACCCTACCTTAAGGGTGAAGAAACACAGCCAAATCTCAGGTGTCACTTTTAATTTCAGTATGTACTAAAAGTGTTACACTGTCTATATTGTGGTTTATTCATTTACTTTATGTTGATTTTATTATTAATAATAATTAGTATTAAAAAAAATTCTGCACATCATCAAAATATATAAATCTAAAATATATAATTCATCTGTCCGTGAAAAGTAACTGGTCTATAGATCCTCCACCTCACCTTAAGGGTAGAGAAACACAGCCAAATCCCAGGTGTTACTTTTAATTTCAGTACAAAAAATGTTAAATTTTCTATATTGTAGTTTATCAATTTGAGTATTATTGCTTTTATTACTAATAATTAGTATAACATTTTTTCCATCAAGTACTCTAGTTCATGAGCCTCACTGTATCAACTGTTTATGGCCAAGCTACAGTGCTATGCATAAGTTTAGACACCCATGCTAAAGTTGACTAAAAAGATGAATAAAAAAATCATCTTTTGGAAATTGAACTTAATGCCTTAATTAAAAAAAATTAGGAAAAATCCAACCTTTAAGGACACCAATTTTCTTTGTTAATGAATAATGTATCGTAAATAAATAAATGTTCTTCCTTAAAATACAGGGTGCATAAGTTTGGACACCCCTATGTTAAATTCCCATAGAGGCAGGCAGATTTTTATTTTTAAAGGCCATTTACTTCATGGATCCAGGATACTATGCATCCTGATAAAGTTCCCTTGGCCTTTGGAATTAAAATAGCCCCACATCATCACATAGCCTTCACCATACCTTCACCTTCACCATAGTCTGATAAATGTTTTTAACGGGGGCTATATTGTAGAAGTTAAAAAACTCTTGTTATTAGCTACATCGGTGGCTGTTAATTAAACTGCAGCCAGCAACTTAATGCTTGTGTTTTAGCTTGTGAACACACTCCACAGAGATGCAAATGAGCTTCAGCCAAAACAGTGACTGAAAGTGATTCACCGACATCATGTTGACAGATGAGGTTACTTAGAAGGACACTGTCATGATACTTTCCTTTGAATTTTCCCTGAAAAAAAACATCCTTCAAATTAAAATAATTCTAGAGGCTTTTCATGGACAACCGTCGGGGAAGGTCTCGTTTTATCATTTTGCTACAATATCCTTCTTTTGAGAACAAAGCAATAAACAGCCTCATATGTAAATAAATTACGCTTTAGTTGAGTGTAAGTTTTTGTACTATAAATTGTATTAATATATATTTAATACTGCTTATTTTGACACTGGGTAGTACATTAACATTAGCTCAAATGATCTATAGGGAATTTTAATAATTAATCATGAATATGATTAATATATTGCATATTACAGTTACATTAAATTATCGAAGTTGAAAATAGATCGATTGTATATATGAATAATCAATCACAACGAATTATAATTCCTCATTCATATATCAATAGTCTTATTTCAGATTATATGAGATAACCCTTAAAGGGGGGGTGAAATGCTATTTCATGCATACTGAGTTCTTTACACTGTTAAAGAGTTGGATTCCCATGCTAAACATGGACAAAGTTTAAAAAATTAAATTGTACGTTTGAAGGAGTATTTCTGTGCCAAAAATGCTCCTTCCGGTTTGTCACAAGTTTCAGAACGTTTTTTTCGAGTATGGGCATGTGTGACGTCAGATAGGGCGGAATTTCCTTATATGGGTCCTAAGGGCACTTCTATCGGAAGAGCGCGGGCGCGCGCGCAACCGTAGACCAGAGCAAGAGAGCGGAAAGCAGTTCGCCCATCATCACAGCGCTGTGCTCGGCTTTAGGGAAGTCAGTGTCACCAAAGAAGTGGGTTTTTAGTTGCCAGGGCAAGACATCCCTGCACAGATTCCCAAAAAACCCGGCGTTAAGGGACCAGTGGATGGAGTTTGTTTTTCCAGAGCATCAACGGAGTTGATGCAAGACTGTTTGTTCCCTGCATTTCGACGATGATTGTTTTATAAACAAAGCCCAGTTCGACGCCGGATTTGCAGATCGTCTAATACTTAAGGATGCAGTCCCAATGATAAAGGTTCATGACATGACCAGACAGACAGAATTAATCAGGTATATATTGGATTTTAATAAATGCAAAACTACGGAGTATACGAACTACACAATATACACGGATTATATGTCTATGTACATACGGTTAACCCTCTGGGGTCTGAGGTGTTTTTGGGGTCCTTGAGATGTTCTGACATGCCCTGACATTTGTGCTTTTTTCAGTTGCTTATAAACATAGTAATGGCAAAAAAAAATTACACACTATTTAGCACAAACAGGGCTACCATAATATGTGAGCAACAAGAATGTACATGTCTGCATTTTTGAGAGAATAATGTTTATGCGTGGTTATTGAAAAAACTAAAAACTAAAGTTTCTGAAATAAGACCACAAAACACACACTAAATATGTGCCAATAAGACTTTTGTCTAATGGATGTCATCGCCTAGTGTTTTTTCTTCAAAATTATGTGAAAATCACCCTGCCTAATCCTTCACATAACACAATACATTGATTTGAATTTTGCAAAGCACTTTCTGTTTGGAAAGGCCATATGCGGAGTGGGCGTCACAGATCATGCATATGTAGTGGTTCACACCTGAGGACCGCATACTTAATGAGCCATTCATTCAGGTGAGTCACTGAGCCACAAGAATGCAAGAGCAACAGTTGGAAGCATCTCAATTCTTTTTTATTTTTCCACATATTGTGCTTGCAATTTGGCCTATAATAGCCAAGGAAAACATGTAATTGTGCAGTTAATTCTCATACTGTATTTTCAGTTTTGGAATATTTATCCTCTCCCCAAATTTGTCACTAATAAAACACACTAAAAATTATTTAAAGAAAAGGCTTATATTTACCTTTTAATAGTTTGATTACATCTACCTTGTAAATATTTAAATAAACAACAATTCAAGTGTAATCTTTCTTTGTACAAACTAAAGTATACATTTTATCATACATATTTCAAAGTTAAGGATTTGATTGATTATTTGATTATTTTTGACAAAAAAATTGGCAAATAAAAGCTTATTTGAGGTGGCAGATATTTTACAGTAAAAATGTATAATCTATCCAAAACTAATCAACGAATAAACTTGTGTTTTCTCGAGCTGATATGGGGCTCGAGAAAACACAGCCCCTCACAGGTTTGCGCCGTGGATTCCCGCGAGTCAGACGCGGATACTGTGTTTGTTTTAGGCTCGCGCAGTCTTCACTCGGACGCGCGCTTCAATCCGTTGTGGAGACTCTCTTTTCGTTCCAGTGAAATTACAAAACAAAATACACACACACACATGTCTCTGCCTGATATACAACCACTGATAAACATAATCTGATTTGACAAAAAAAAAAAAAAAAACTATATGAGTGCAGATTCGAACTCAGAACCTCTGACACGCTAGGCAAATGTTCTACCACTAGACCACTTGAGTTCACGTATTTACTCACGTGAAAACTCGGTGTTTACTCTGCGTGATCAATTCGCTCTTGAACATGCTGGCGTTCGTCTGTGTTACAATCTTCCTCTGAGGAAAAGCCAAGGTGAGTTATTCCTCGCTGTCCAGAATCATCTGAAGAGCGTCTTTAAAAAACGCGCCATCCTCTCTAAACGCGATGAACTATCAGTGAATCTGATCTGATGAAACTTCGTTTTCAAGGCATTGATCGGGGGGCGGGTGCGAAGCATAGATCACCTAAACTATTTACCATGTCAATAGCGCCGGGGGCGGGGCGGCCTCAGTTCATTATAGAGATAATTAGGCAGAAGGAAAAAACGGTACCTCTCCTTGCTTTCAAACGGATTACATGAGTTGAAAACATTTGTTTTTTTTATTAATTACTTCATTTAAAAGAAGAGATTTCAAGCTTCATAAAGACATATATCACGTGCCTGTGTGAGAAGTATTCGCTGAGTTATGATTCATTTTCGGACGCGTTTCAGAATGGACTACACGGACAGAGAGAAGGCAGAACTCGCTCCGTGATTATTTTTCTTAATTTGGCGAAAAGCACAACACTTTGTTTTTATTGTGAGTATACAGAAAAATAATACACATTTAACAGAATCGATTGATGTATGAAACTCCTATGGAAAATCAAAGTCAACAGAGTATTTATGAGTTTCGTTTACACTGATAAAAAAAAAGCGAGCTGGTATCGCCGGCGATACCGCCGACCTCAGGGGGTTAAACAATACAAGATAACGAAAAACATTACAAACAGAACACGAATTAACAGAGGATGAGAGAATTACAGAGATCAGATGATGAGAGAGGTGAGAAAGAATGAGAGAGAGGGAGAGAGGATGAAAGAGGAAGGAAAGGGATCATCTGAAATGATCACAGTAGACTAAATCACAGACAGTAACCTTTGAAAGACAACAAGGAATCAAATCACCTTGGAAAAGGGAATAGACAACCTTAAGCAGCATTTATAAGCTCGGTTATACTTGCACATGGTCCGCGCGTTTTGGAGCTAGGCGTGTTCTCTCGTGTCTTCCGGGGCGAGCAGACTCGCGCAAAGTTTTAAAGGTTCACCAAATGTGAAGTTACCAAAGAAATGATTCAGAGTTCATCTCCCTCGTGGAGGGAGAGGCGAATATGAAAATAAAACCTAGTAAAGGAAAGAAAAGAAAGGTCGGGAGTGACGTGGAGGGGCGCATCCGACGACGGTGGCCGAGGCCGGTCCGAAGCTGGTGTTTTCCTGAAGTTTGACCAAAGAAGAAGAGAGCGAGAAACGGGGAAGTTCCGTCTTTTGAGGGAATCCTGTCCACGCCCCGTTTTGCGGGAAGGGCAAATCATCTGCCGAGATTTGCGAGCGGGAAGATTCCTTTGTTTGTTTGGAACATCCTCCTGGCTTGAGTTACAGTGGTGTTTGACTTAAACCTTTCGGCTCCAGAAATATGAAATGTGTAAAAAAGTGATCTCAAACTCAATTCCTGGAGGGCCACAGCTCTGCACAGTTTAGCTCCAACCAGCTCCAACTCACACCTGCAAGGAAGTTTCTAGTAATCATGAAGACCTTGATTAGCTGGATCAGGTGTGTTTGATTAGGGTTGGAGCAAAACTGTGCAGAGCTGTGGCCCTCCAGGAATTGAGTTTGAGATCACTGGTGTAAAACAATGTACATTACTGCATTCTGCTATCGGAATTCGACTCCGTTAGATCTCAAGTTTTAAAATGATATAAAACACGTCATATGAAAGATTATAGGAATACAAAGTTACATAAGATATGCATATTATAAGCTTTTAAAAGTTTGTTCCTTCAAACAAACGTCATACATGAAGTGAATATAAACCGGAAAACACACAGGAACATGGGTTGGCACAGTCACATATACATACATAACCAATTACTGTACATCTATGCCAAAACAATATAAGCCATCTTTTACGAACAAAATAAACAACAACATTGAATGTTGAACATATTTACATTGGCTAAATATGTGTAACAAAAAGGCATCTACAATAAACAAGGAGGCAGGTAATTGCATTTTCTTGATATTATACAACAATAACGAAATAATCAGTTCATATGATATTTATAAATAATAGACAAGGAAAATTAAGGCCCTGGAACGACTGTGCAATGCTACAGGTTATCCGTCAACTGATCATCCATTGCATTCGCAGCAAGAGGCTTATCAAACTGTTATTTATTTACTGTTATTGTGTTAAATGTATTGTTTTCAATCTCTCTAAATGTAATATCTAAACTGTAATATCATAGATAAAGGTTGTGCTGCTCTGGCTTCAGCTCTGAGATCAAACCCCTCACAACTGAGAGATCTGGATCTGTCTGAGAATAAACTAGGAGATTCTGGTGTGAAGCGTCTATCTGATGGACTGAAGGATTAGAGAAACTGAAGTATAATGTCTTGATTGACATGAGATTCACTGGTGTTTATAATTAAGTTGTTGCTAAACAGTGTGTTTGTTCATTGCAGGTTGTTGAATTGTGGCGTCACAGATAAAGGTTGTGCTGCTCTGACTTCAGCTCTGAGATCAAACCCTGAACACCTGAGAGAACGGGCCCTGTCTCTTAATAAACTAGATCCACGAGTCAGAGTCTCTACTCTACAGTATATACAGTATTGGAAAAACTGAATAATCTGCTGTGAGTCTGATAAATGTTTTTAACAGGGGCTATATTGTAGAAGTTAAAAAACTCTTGTTATTACGAAAATATGAAATAAATACTTGTATATGAAATATGACATCCTTATATTCTAAGTTTAAATGTTCAGAGTTCATAAATGTGTGTGTGTGTGTGTGGGGAGATTTGAGTCGGGGGATTAGGTCGACCATTTGCTCGACAACGCTTGGCTTTGTTATAAATGTGTCATGTGCCACGGGAGACCCCAGCCAGAACGGCGCCCCCGCTGGTCAACATGCCCCAAGGGGGTCGTCAACAGAATGCTCTTTGTTTACTCAAGAAGAAACAAGCGGTGTTAGCAAATCAGGATGCTCTAATTCAGAACATCTGGCCGGATACTATGGAGTGAAAACAGTCTCAAAACCTTCAAAACACAAATGAATGCGAGAGATCCACATGTGCGCAGCAATCCACAAATGCACGCAAGAGATCCACATGTGCGCGCAGCAATCCACAAATGCATGTGAGAGATCCACATGTGCGCGCAGCAATCCACAAATGCATGCGAGAGATCCACATGTGTGCGCAGCAATCCACAAATGCACACGAGATCCACACACGCAAAGCAATCCACAAATGCACGCGAGATCCACACACGCAAAGCAATCCACAAATGCACGAGAGATCCACACACGCAAAGCAATCCACAAATGCACGCGAGATCCACACACGCAAAGCAATCCACAAATGCACGAGAGATCCACACACGCAAAGCAATCCACAAATGCACGCCAGAGATCCACACATTCAAAGCAATCCACAAATGCATGCGAGATCCACACACGCAAAGCAATCCACAAATGCACGCCAGAGATCCACACACGCAAAGCAATCCACAAATGCACGCGAGAGATCCACACACGCAAAGCAATCCACAAATGCACGAGAGATCCACACACGCAAAGTAATCCACAAATGCACGCCAGAGATCCACACACGCAAAGCAATCCACAAATGCACGCCAGAGATCCACACACGCAAAGTAATCCACAAATGCATGCGAGATCCACACACGCAAAGCAATCCACAAATGCACGCCAGAGATCCACACACGCAAAGCAATCCACAAATGCACGAGAGATCCACACACGCAAAGTAATCCACAAATGCACGCCAGAGATCCACACACGCAAAGCAATCCACAAATGCACGCCAGAGATCCACACATTCAAAGCAATCCACAAATGCATGCGAGATCCACACACGCAAAGCAATCCACAAATGCACGCCAGAGATCCACACACGCAAAGCAATCCACAAATGCACGCGAGAGATCCACACACGCAAAGCAATCCACAAATGCATGAGAGATCCACACACGCAAAGTAATCCACAAATGCACGCCAGAGATCCACACACGCAAAGCAATCCACAAATGCACGCCAGAGATCCACACACGCAAAGCAATCCACAAATGCAGGCAAGAGATCCACACAAATCAATCCACAAATGCACGCGAGAGATTCTCTCTCACACACACACAGCGATCCACGAATGCACGCGAGATCCACACACACACACACACACACACACAGCGATCCATGCACGACAATCATGCATTATTGTCCTTACTCGCATTGCTTTGCTCACAACACAATCCATAACTTTGCTTTATCTGTACCTGTAATTTCAGAGTATTTTGCATTGGTGTTCTGCCTTAAGAATGCCCCTGAATATGCGCTTTTGTATCTGTGGAATCTTTTGAGACTGTCGTTCCGCAGCCCTGATTCACAAATGCACACAAGCCTATCTGTCCTATAGACTGTGATCTGTCCCCATTACCTGCAAATATGCTATATGGTGTGGTGTCTTCCTCCAGAGGGCGCTAACCGGCCTTCGAGCTGAATCTCCCAAAGGGCTGGATTCATTTCGTTTTCTGACTTGGCGAGACAACTGAAGTCTAAACATTTTTCACTAAATATCATATACATACATGCAAATGTAGAGTAAAACCAAACCCCTTTTTTTATTCTTCAACGTGAAATCAGAATAGGCTATACCTATTAAAAATACCATTCAGATAACAGGAAAGCTTTAAAGTATTTATGTAACTGTTGGCAAACTACAAGGCTGTACGTTTTCTTTTGTTTATATTATTGTAGTTCTGAATGTACTTTGTGTATTGTAATAACCCCTCCCCTCACACACATATGGAAATTGATATATTTTCAGCAATTACCTGTATGTTTTGCATTCCTTATTTTTAAAGAAAGGATGAATGCTTCAACGTAATTTAACCAACAAAGCAAACTATTTCTTTCAAAAGAATCCACAAGTATTAGGCTACCCTCAAGTAAACAATTCTCATGCAAACCACAGAGCTGCCAACTCTCATGCATTCACTGCAGTGGCGTGGCCTCAGATTTCTGATTGCTTCAAATAAAATAATAAAAATAAGAAATTGTTGATGTGTTAGTCTAATTGATGGATTGACCAATCAAAATACTGCGCGGTAAAATGCGGCTGTTTTCAAACTTGATTTGACGTGTTGTGCTCAACCTACGCATATCATCTTCGCGTGAGAGTTCTTGCGGTGACAATGGCAGCCCCAGCTAGAATTTTTTTGTTCTAAAAATGTTCTGAGAACATTATCTTGCAGTGTTCTAATAATGTTTTCAGCGGGTAGTTTTATTTTAGTTCCCAGAATGTTCTCGTAAAAGGTAGGAAAACATTCTCTACAAACATTCTAAAAATGTTTAATAATAACATTGTTATAACATTAGCCTATACCCTAATGTTCTTATAAGATTTTTAGCGGGTAGTTTTATTTAAGTTCCCAGAATGTTCTCGTAAAAGGTAGGAAAACATTCTCTACAAACATTCTAAAAATGTTTAATGATAACATTGTTATAACATTATCCCCTAATGTTCTTATAACATTTTTAGCGGGTAGTTTTATTTAAGTTCCCAGAATGTTCTCGTAAAAGGTAGGAAAACATTCTCTAAAAACATTCTAAAAATGTTTAATGATAAGATTGTTAGAACATTATTCCCTAATGTTCTTATAACATTTTTAGTCCAATATGCAATCACACGTCTTGACTGCTGTGTTTGCTCAGAGTGCTCATCATCAGTCTTTGCTTGTCTTGGTTCTTGCAGAAAAATAATAGTCATCTGCATTAATAGGTGTTCTACTGTTCTTCTCTTCTTGTTTTTCAGCTGCTCTCCCAGTTAGCAGAATTGAGCTCTATTCTCTGTGTGCATGGTAGAGTTTTTCCTCATAGCCTATAAAAGAAGATCATGCAACAGTGTAAACAGAAAGAATACAAATATACATATTAAGATCACAAGCAATATTGACTTAGCCAGCCTAATTATTAATCAGAAATTATGTAAAGATTAATTTATTGGAAGTATAAATATGATATGATGACCTTATGAGTATCTATTTTGTTTCTGTCATTTAAAACATATACTTAATCATAGGTGTGGGGACAAAAAAGCAGGAAAATACGGCGCACCTACCACCTACGCGCGCGCGTTATGAATGCCTGTGCGGCAATGTGAACAACGGCAAGCACACACGCGGAAGACTGTATTCTCGTACTGTTTCGATTTATTTTATCCCGTTGTCGGCTTCAGCTAAGAAAAGAAATAGTTCGCCCCACACATCCAAAATTCTTAGCACACTTTAGATAACCTTCCGCAACGAGTGCAGGCTCTTTGGTGGAGCTCTGCTTTGAATGAAGTTCCATCGTGACAAATGAATGGACTACTTGCGGAGTGACATGAAGACATGAATCAGAGGCACAAAAAACGTTGACAGCGGTGAGCGGTCATTATGTTTACTAATTCCCGAACCGTGCTTTGCGTGTGACCCGCAAAAAAAAAAAAAAAAAAAACGATTTGCATGATTTACGAGAGCATAATTTTCAGGCCGGAAAAGCCGGATTTATCCGGAAGAATCACACCCCTGTTAATCCATTATATACATGTTAATAACACAACTAGAGGCTAAATTTTGTGAACAAACTACAAACTTGGCTTGAGAAGTGTGAACCTCGACCCAAGACTCGAACTCAGGTCACCTTGAGCACAGCTGCAGCACAGCTGCAGTATGTCACAGCACTGCCCACGAGGCTTTTTCTCTGACATAACAGCTCATTTCAACAGATATACTGTCTATGGATTGTTACATTTCTTGCAGATTTCTGCTGGTTTTAAATCAGAAACAGATAAAGTAGCACTGCATTGCACTAGCACTTGAATGCATTGGCGATAGAACAATTTCTAGTGTGATTTAATCATACCTGTGTATCGTCTCTTTGCTATTAGCTAAGCTGTAAGTTTTAGTTACTTCAAAAGCAGAAAGAAATATATGCTATAACTTCTGTTTCTACGCAGTTTCTTATTGAGAAATCACAGGACAGCGTTGACACTAACTTTCTGTGCTCCAGTAGGTTTCTGTGTGTGCACAATCTGCATGTTAAATGTGAGCTACTGTTTGTGCATATGAAAGCTTGTTTCCGCCATGGAATACAATTTTTAAAAAAGGTAACAATTCAATTCGATTCGACTCACAATTCAAACTTTTTTTCCTCAGAAAAAATTATATCTCTATGTGCGAGATATAAACTCGCAATTGGCTGTTTGAAAGTCAGAATGATAGGATAAATTAGAAAATCTGAGTAAAAAAAGCAATTCTGGCTTTTTTTTTCTCTGACTTTTCTCAGAATTGTGAGATATAAAGTTGCAATTGCAAGTTATCAAGTCCAATTGACCATTTACTAAGACCCACCCCCTTTAGTTACTGTTGCTATGTCCAGCAAGCCATGGCGCTCTTATGTCACACATCATGTTGTCACGCAATGAAAAATACATTGCGGATCAAAGAAAAAACGGTCAACGCGCAGAGGCAAGACAGAGCAGGTTACTTTTGATATGAAACAAAGTCTCAACGTTTAAATTGTGTAATTTTTTTTAAGAAATGTAGCTAAAATGTAGTAAAAAAGTCAGCTCACAATTCTGATATTTTCTTGCAATTGTTTGTCTCTACCTCAGAATTCTGAGAAAAAAAAAGGAAAAAAAAAGCTTTGTCATTTTACTGAACAGACAGTAAAAAAGTGGACTTCAAAGATTTCTTATCCTGTAGCTCCCTGTGGGATTTTTTTGATAAGTCCATAAAAATGCATCTATCCATGATAAAAGTGCTCTACACGGCTCTGGGGAGTTAATAAAGGCGAAAGGTGAAGCGAAGTGATGTGTTTGTGTAAGAAACATATCCATATTTATAACTTTATCGACTGAAATAACTAGCTTCCGGCAGACAGCCATATGCAAGTCGAATTACGCCCAAAGAGTAACTCTTGACGATGTATGACGTAGGAGTAGCGTAAGCTTTGACGACTCTCGTAGTTCAAACAAACAGGGCTAGGCAATAAACTCAAGCTCCTCCCACATTTCTCTTTAAAAATTCTCGTTTTAGACTTCTAATTCATGACTGGTGTTTTGTTTTTCTCCATCCTCTGCGCGTTCTTCAATACATTGTGCGTCAGGTCAGTTTTTATTATAGTAAAAGTGTAGAAACCATGTTTTTTTTATGGTGGATTGATTACAATAATTTATTACCATTTAGTTAGTGTAGCAAAACCATGGTTAATGTTAGTAAGGGTTCTCCAGATTTATATAACACTTAAGGAACACATTAGAAAATGGTCCTATGTCACCCAGATCAAAAGTCTGTTAACACACATTAACACACTTTTTAACTATTTTTTATTTAATTTTTTAAGATCAAGTATTGGAACAATGTTTACGAAGCAGAACAGGCACCAACAGAGAAACAAGTCCATCACTAGTAAGTATCCACTGCAGTATATAAAACCATAGTAAATTTTAAAGGCACAATGCACTCCAAAATAAAAATGATCTCTTTTTTTCTCTCTCGTACAATCCCAGATGTATATCTGACTTTCTTTCCATAGAGATTTTTAGAAAAATGATCCATTATTGTAAGCCAATATAATGCAAGTGCATGCTCCAGAAACTATACAGCCTACAAACAGCCTGCTGTGTTGTATAAAGGCCTTCTGAAGTGAAGTGATGCATTTCTGTAAGAAATACATATTTAAAACTTTAGCGACTAAAATAACTAGCTTCCGACAGACGGCCGTATGCATTGATTTACAGCGAAAGAGTAAAAGAGAAACCATGGTTAATTTAGCAAAGGACCCTGGGAACATGTCCTTAAAAGAACAGCTCATCCAAAAAATAGAGTTCTCTCATTATTTACTCACCCTTATGTTGTTCCAAAACTGTATGAATTTCTTTTGTATAACCTTAATTAAGATATCTTGAGAAATGCCTTCACTGTTTTTTTTTTTTTTTTTTTTTCATACAATGGGTTCCAATGTTATGGGTTCCAGTGTGGTTTTATTCCCAACATTCTTGTGTTTCACAGAAGTAAGTCATGCAAGTTTGAAAATAATTTCATTTTGAAAGGACATTTATGTTTGGGTCAGCTAGGCCCGTAAACTCATATCAAGAAGATAGGTAAAATATTGTATGGAGGGTTTGAACCAGTGCCTTTGAGCAGAGTTTACATGTTCTGCCTCTATTTCACGTGTATTTTACTACAATTCTCACCGCAACTGAAGATCGTGTGGCTGGATAATTTCCTGGATAATGAGGGAAACACACACATACGCAATATTATTAGCTATTTGTATTTACTTACTAAAAGAGACATTTGCAAAAGCTTGCAAAATTTTACTCATCAGTTTAAAAACATTATGATGATTCATCATTTTGACTCGGTAACTGTTAGGCCTAACGTTATATTCCGCGATCAACAATTTTCAAAAGCCTAGTTTGCATATATTCTTCTAGAGTCAAGGGAGTGTGGTTCGAGTTCCTCAGATCTCTGTATAAAAGACACAATGTTCTCAGTTCACTCATTGTAAAGCTCCTATGCTGAGTTTTATTTTATTTTTTATCAAAAACTAAGTTAGCTGACAATTTACACATGCTAGCAACACATAACAGCCTAATACAGGGCTATTCAAATACATTTGCAGGGGGGCCAAACTAGGAAATTCCTAAATTTGTGAGGGCCGGACGGACAAATTGATATCAGCTAAATGAAATTAAAATATACTATAAGGTACATAATATATGAAATAAAATAAGGTACATTATTCTTTTGGTTTCCTTTATTATTTCAACACATTCAACTTGTATTGATTAGGCACAACAAAGTGCAAAACTGCAAATACTGAGACATATACACAGCTTTTAAAACAGTAAACATAAGTAATAGCTTATATATATATATATATATATATATATATATATATATATATATATACATATATATATATATACATATATATATATACATATATATATATATATATATATATATATATATATATATATATATATATATATATATATATATATCAAACAATCAAAATAAAGCTGTCATAAGTGCAAAACTGCAACTGCAGTTTCAAGTATCAAATCTTATTTGGGGAAATAACAACATTCAAATATCCCTGAAGTATATCTTTCAGACAGTGAGTACACATTTTAAAACTAGAAAAAACATTGCAAGTGTACAGTAAGTACAAATCTGCTAACTATGTGCTGTAAACATACTCTTGATGAAAACTATCTAATAACAAGAATATTTCTTTCCTCATTCCTCATCCTCAGTAAACACACAGGTCTATCGGTCCCTCGCTTGCTTGCCGTAGTTGGCACAGTAAATAAGTACTTCTCCGTCCATTCACTCTGAAACTTACGATTTTTTTCTGTCAACTTTGCGGTTTGGCGCCAGTTTGGCTTGGACAACGTCATGTTAGATGATTATGAATGTGTCATAGGCAGCGTGAGAACATCGAATCAGCGAGAATGAGTGTTTGTCACCATGGAGACGACCAGCTCCGCTCTAGAATCTTTGCCTGTACGTTTGTCTGTGCGCCGCGGCAGGTTCGTAGATTTTTTTTAGACTTTTTTTTTAGACTTTTTTTTTTTTTTTTTATCTGCCGCGGGCCAGAATAAATTTCATTCGGGCCAAATTTGCCCCCGGGCCGCTATTTGAATAGGCCTGGCCTAATACATTGAAATGTACTAATATCGATATTGCTCTAATCGCGTTTAGATTCTCAATTAACTCGCTCAAAATAAAAAGGCTATAGTTTTTGTTGTTATTTAGTTTAGTTATTTCCCTATGGCAAACCACTGACAGTCAGATATTATTAGTGAAAGCACCCCTCTGAATCTGCAATGGTTTATTCCACTTCTGTTATGACTTGGCCACAGTCCAAAACAAAAGTGAAACTTATCTTTGTTGGGACACGGGCGCCATTTTATAGCCTACCAAAAAAGATCTGCGTCACATGTCCAAGAAAGAATAAAGACAAGAGTAAGTACCAAATCTCATCATTAGTCTAAAAAGCATTCTTGAAGATTGCTTTTAGTTTAGTACGTATATGGTACTAAAACCTACGATAAACTGCGGTGATTCTTCTCCGCACAACATCGAGCGCAGTTAACGTAACTTACAGTGCTTGGTCGACGATATTGAGGCAGTAACCTCGCTTGAGTTTAACTCCGTCTATTAGCATACATACTTACATGTTTGTGTAGTGTGGGTTAGTCTATTTATGTATAATATATATTTTTACGCGCTATTTTTTTATTCAAAGGCCGCAAAAAGTAAAACTACGAACTATTGTCAGTTGTTTATTTCTGCATTTGCTGTAAGATTATTTTTCTAATGGTTACATGTTCACAATGCCTTTTTCCTATATTTCAAGCTGCTAAGTTTACCTCAAAATGCTCACCACCACAGACTTATACCAAAGTTTCACACCACCACTTTTACTAGTACGTTACGTTAACTTACATTAACAACAAGAGCTACAACAGTTTTTTTTCTATGCCACCACCTAAGCAGGTAATATAGGCTACTGAGAAACATTGAATTTTTAATCACTAAACCACTTTTATTCTTCATCAGTATACTGTTATTTTCTTATTGTTTAGTTGCTCCCCAAGAGTAAATAAATAAAATGATTTAAGTTAAAAAAATAAATTAATATTTTACTTCCTAGGCCTACATACAATTGAAAATAATCATGCTAGCACAGTAATTATAGTTATGTCAGCAATTCATTAATACTTTCCAATGTGGCTGACAGTCTTCATTCCCAGCTGCGGTTCTTTATAAATGAGGGTGCGGCTGTTTCAAAAGGGGCTGGGAAAACTCCCGCCCCAAATTTGGTCATACCAAGTCGATTCAAGTAACAGGGTGAACACACTTATGGTTGTGGTTGATTATTTGGAAAATATGAACAAAAAGGTACCATAACAGGAACATGAATTGGTGGACAGCTGGTGTTGTTGTTACAATTACAATTATAATTTATAAGTAACTTTAACATGGCTAATTCGGTAATTTCTAACTTGATGACTTCAGTTTAAGATTCAAGTGTTTTCAAGTATTAGGACTTATGTCATCCTGTGTCCCTACACAAGTTTTGGGTAGTTAAGATTTTGAAAAACCCTTCTGTATGCAGTACAGTCCTTTCAGCAAAATCTTGATAAAAATCAAAACAAGTGCTTGTTTAAAAAAAAATTGTTACATGTATTTCTCAGTACTTTTCGAAACTCTTCAGACTGTCGGTAGCCTACAGCAGCAGTGTCTGAGGATTAATCTGTGGATCAATTCGTCATTGTTTTTATATAAAAAAATGCTTTCGATGACCATATTTTTCAGATTTTACACGTTTACATAACACTTTCAAAATTCCATAATATTTACAAAAAGAGAAATACTCAACTAATTTATTATTATTGTGACTCTGTGTTGGTTTAGTTTTGTGAGTCAGTGTTTTGGTGAAGGTGGAAGATCCAGCTATCCTGATCCAATATGGATGACTCTGAGACATCCAGTGATGAAGAAACCAGGTACTCTTTTTAAAGATAATAAATAGTAGGCTAAATATTGATACACCAGTAAAATGCCACAGTGAAGTTAGGTATAAAGATATGCTGGTTTAATATTATAGTATAATTGTATAGTATTATTTCTCTCCCGTATAGTATAATAAATTGTTTCAGTGTTTCAGGAACAAACAGTTGTGAAATATTATAATGTTATGCTGTAACCGTATGCTATATGCATAATAATTAACTCTGGAACATTAAATTACTGAAAAAGATGTTAATGTGAACATAATGAGAAGCAAGTGGTCCTTGCCATTATTCCATATTTATATAATAGAGAAAAATTGATATGTACAGTAAATGTTTATGTTTATAGTATGTGTGTTTTAAATCTAAAATGAACAAAGATGAATTAAAACACTGACATTTTGGTACATGTGTGGGAACAGCTAGTACTGATGGTGGACAACAGGTGAACTGGTGTCCATTATAATGACCCTCACTCTTCTGTTATTCCATTCACAAACAATCATCACGTTTATCAGATTCAGAAATATCTGAGATCATCTATTTCCACAGGTACAGATATACTAATAGCAGAACTTGTGTAATGTACAGTATGTTTTTTGCCTGAAATTGGTAATTCTTGTAATTTATATTAGTATGCTATTCCCATATTAAATATATAAATTGGTAAGGATATCTTCACACAAATAAATGTTTAAATGTTTTCTCTTGAAAGTGGAAGTGTATGTTTATTCATTTGTTTTGCTAATGTGTTATAAGTGTCTGATTTACTGACATTTTTGTGTCCCTGTATGTTTGGGCCCTAAATAAATAATTAAATAAGTGTTTACAGATTGAAGTGGTTCTTAGTAGAGGTCAGTTTAATGATTGAGGGGATTTCTGTCACAGGTTGTTGTATATAATGTGTTTATTTAAATTTAATGTGATTTTAGAGGTGAACCAAATGTTACAGTTTAAATGTTACACTCCTCTCTTACAGTTTAGTCCAGCAGGAATCATCAGACTCACCAGAGACCAGCCGTGTGTCTATGAAGAGTGACTGTTCTATGGATCATCCAGTGCGTTTCAATGCTCAAAAGAAATCATCAGACTCACCAGAGACCAGCTGTGTGTCTATGAAGAGTGACTGTTCTATGGATCATCCAGTGCGTTTCAATGCTCAAAATAAATCATCAGACTCACCAGAGACCAGCTGTGTGTCTGTGAAGAGTGACTGTTCTATGGATCATCCAGTGCGTTTCAATGCTCAAAAGAAATCATCAGACTCACCAGAGACCAGCTGTGTGTCTATGAAGAGTGACTGTTCTATGGATCATCCAGTGCGTTTCAATGCTCAAAAGAAATCATCAGACTCACCAGAGACCAGCTGTGTGTCTATGAAGAGTGACTGTTCTATGGATCATCCAGTGCGTTTCAATGCTCAAAAGAAATCATCAGACTCACCAGAGACCAGCTGTGTGTCTATGAAGAGTGACTGTTCTATGGATCATCCAGTGCGTTTCAATGCTCAAAAGAAATCATCAGACTCACCAGAGACCAGCTGTGTGTCTGTGAAGAGTGACTGTTCTATGGATCATCCAGTGCGTTTCAATGCTCAAAAGAAATCATCAGACTCACCAGAGACCAGCTGTGTGTCTATGAAGAGTGACTGTTCTATGGATCATCCAGTGCGTTTCAATGCTCAAAAGAAATCATCAGACTCACCAGAGACCAGCTGTGTGTCTATGAAGAGTGACTGTTCTATGGATCATCCAGTGCGTTTCAATGCTCAAAAGAAATCATCAGACTCACCAGAGACCAGCTGTGTGTCTATGAAGAGTGACTGTTCTATGGATCATCCAGTGCGTTTCAATGCTCAAAAGAAATCATCAGACTCACCAGAGACCAGCTGTGTGTCTGTGAAGAGTGACTGTTCTATGGATCATCCAGTGCGTTTCAATGCTCAAAAGAAATCATCAGACTCACCAGAGACCAGCTGTGTGTCTATGAAGAGTGACTGTTCTATGGATCATCCAGTGCGTTTCAATGCTCAAAAGAAATCATCAGACTCACCAGAGACCAGCTGTGTGTCTATGAAGAGTGACTGTTCTATGGATCATCCAGTGCGTTTCAATGCTCAAAAGAAATCATCAGACTCACCAGAGACCAGCTGTGTGTCTGTGAAGAGTGACTGTTCTATGGATCATCCAGTGCGTTTCAATGCTCAAAAGAAATCATCAGACTCACCAGAGCCCAGCTGTGTGTCTATGAAGAGTGACTGTTCTATGGATCCACCATCACATCATAAATCATCTGCACACCGGTACAGTATTACTGCATACATATGGTATCAGTATTATTTGCAAACACTAAGGAAATACTATTTTCTAGGAGTTGTGTATGTGTCCCTCAATTGCCCTTAGAAAAGATGGATTTCAAAATCCTAGTCTTTGTTGGAAGAACTCAAATGTGCAGAAGATGCTGGAAAACCAAAGAGTTTGCAGGACCTCAAGTATTTTTCTGAAGATCAGTTGGCAGTTAAACTGCTCAGGACAAACAAGGGACTCATGAACAACTATCACAAAACTAAAAGACAGCTGTGGATCACCCAAGTAATGACACACAGTATTAAAGGGGTCCCATTATGCTTTTTCAACTTTAGTTAGTGTGTAATGTTGCTGGTTGAGCATAAAAAAGATCTGCTAGGTTACAAAGCTCAAAGTCCACTCCAAAGGAAGATATTTGATTGGTAAAACTTTACAATAAGGTTTATTAGTTAACATTAGTTAATGTATTTACTAACATGAACTAACAATGAGCAATACATTTGGGTTACACTTTATTTTAAGGTGTCATTGTTACAGTGTAATTATATATTTAAGTACATTTGTAATATTAATTAACTACACGTACTTACTATAGGGTTTGGTTGAGGGTTAATAATTGCATGTAATTATGCATAATTTACTGTCATTACTATGGTAAGTACATGTAACAAGAACACTAAAATAAAGTCTTACCTACATTTGTAACTGTATTAGTTAATCTTTGTTAATGTAAGTTAATACAAATACAGCTATTCATTGTTTGTTCATGTTAGTTAACAATGCATTAACTAATGTTAACAAATACAACCTTTGATTTTAATAATGTATTAGTAAATGTTGAAATTAACATTGACTAAGGTTAATAAATGCTGATGAAGTATTGTTCATTCTTAGTTCATGTTAAACTAAGGTAGTTAACTAATATTAACTAATGAACCTTATTGTAAAGTGTTACCATTTTATTTAACAGAATTATAACATTAAAACATTATAACCTCAACGTTTGTCTGTGCGCTGCACATTTTACGGAGAGCAGATTCCAGAAGAGAGTACAATGCAGGCTATACGCACAAAAGCTTTTCCTGAAAAAAACATAGCCATTCCCATTTTGTTGGGACAATCTGTTGTTTATGGATCACTAATGTAAGTATGTCTTATTATTTGTAGTTGTGTTTTCTATTAACAGTTCCAGTTAAAAGCTTTATGTAGCTGCTATGATAGCTATGATGTAAACAAAGGGAAAAGCTTTGCCTCCGCTAGCCTGCTAACTTACAGTGTTGATGTAGTGTTTACTTTAGCTTTTGTAAGCTTTCACCGCTCCATTGGAAAATTATCCATGATTTTGTGATTGATTGTTTGTATTACCAGAGTTTTCCAAAAAATATGATTAAATGGATAACATCGTATTTATAATCAGAAACATCCTGTGAAATCCATGCTTGCAAAATCCATAAATGAAAACTGTTCAGCACGATCCTCTTGTTCATTCAAAGTCTGAATCGGGTTTGAAATTGACACCATCATTAATATTTAGAACTGAGTAGTGCTTGCGGTTATGAAGGGGCGTGAACACCAAGCAGTGCCCATCACAACACACTGGGCCAGCTAACCAATCACAGCCCATTTCATATTTCGGAAGGAGGGGCTTCATCAAAAAAGGCCCATTCGAGAGAAATTGTGTCACAATTCTGCAAGAGATAGGACCCGAATGCAAATGAGCAGACAAGGGTTTTCTATTAAAGGTGAACTAAGTAACTTTTTTACCTTAACCGAACAGCTTCGGAGTCATTGGAATAGTAATATGACATTTTTCGGTTTGAATGGTGGTCGTCTCGCACACGTATGAGTTCTTCACACTTTCGTCATGGCTGAACCGGTAAAAAAGAAGCAGAAAGCTAGGAAAGGTTTGTCGGAGGACCAAAGAAAGAGGAAACGGCAGACTGCCCGAGCAAGGAGTCAGACTCGAGTAAATATCGTTCTTGTTGATGGACTAGTAGACATCTTCAGAGGTTATCTGTGCCTGTTCGATGTCCAACGCTTTGTAACACGGTGTGTCAGAAGGAGAAATAGGGATAGCTCACAGATGAAGTTATTACAGAGGCCAGACAGACTCACGGAGGCGATTGGCATCTCACAACTTGCACTTTATTCCCCAATCGAACTCGTGCAACTGTTTGTCACCCCTTCTACTGTCCACAGCTTTACTTGATAAACAAAAGTAGCATAAGAATGAGCATCAAACTGAAATAACCCGCATACATGGGGTGTTCGAGGTGCACATACAATACAGACTGCCGACAGTTCAACAGGGCGCGTGCAGCTCTTAAAGGGGCCACACCTTATTTCCACTCATTACAGCTTCCATCCTACTGAACAGGTACCGGTATAGAGGGCGGAATGGATCAGGCCGTGAGTGCAGAGATGGCTCTGCGCGAGTGGTATTTACGACAGTAATGTTAAATACAAGTACTCCACAGCGACTCTAGAGGTAGCTGTTTGACAAAAACGGAAAGCTGCATAGTGTGCCTTTAACTAGACTGAAGACTTGAGACAGCAGGGAAAGTGAAGCGTGAACTAGGGCTGCACGAAACTGGGAAAATATGCGATATGCGATGTTGTGGAGTATTGCGATAATGGTATTTCTTGCGATATTAAATTTCCCTAGAGAAATGCTTTTTTTTTTTTTATCATTTTTTTTTTTTTATCATTTATATATGTAATGATCATACTAAAATAAACAGGTAAGCTAATAGATATTCTTCTGATCTTCAGAAGAATATCTCAGTTTTTTCATAAAGAGTTAACGTTACACATGCAACACTTAGTTGTCTGTGAAACTCTGTTATTGTTACTTGGCATTTTGTTAGCAGTTTTGGTAGATTTGGGCTTACACTTTTTGAAGTCTTCATATAGCTCCCTGAGATTGCGTTCCAGATGACTGCAGAGATTAGTTTCCTCTCGATGTGGCCAACATTTTTCGGCACAACTTAGTGACACCGTCACCGTCACTTATGTTCACATATCGCGTTTTTTCGCAAAATGGAAGCACATTTTTCCAGGTCCGCCTATGCTGCGACGAGATGAGAACATCTCAACTTTTCAGTTGAAAAGTCAGCAATCTCACAGCAATCTCAGTCAGCAAGCTCATGCAGGTCATGGTTGCATAGCAACGACAGACGCAAGCGCGTGTGGAAAGGAGGAGATAGCGGCACGGCCACACTTTCCATGCGTTTTTAGACGCGATATGTGAACGGCCTCTTTCACAGTACCTGGCTGCATTTATAACACGTCTTCTCTATTGAAGCCAAAATATTGCCATATTTCAGATGTACAGTTCTCTTTAGGCACAGGTTCTTCGCTGTTGTCATTTTCCTCGCTTGTCTCTACTCCCGCCATTAGTTTTTATTTTCCACTCTCTGCTCTGAGCAACTTGGTTCCCCTTTGGGCCCGATCTAGCCAATAGCATAATAGCACCTACTGGGGAGGCGGGTATAAAGATAGTAAGGCCATATTTGATTGGTCGAATTTGGATAAACAACCTATGCATGCATGACACACATGCTTGGCACATAAAATAAATGCAGTTTATCGCACCTCTCTGCGATACGGATATCGCATATACTATTATCACGATAACGATAATTTTTCGATATATTGTAAACTAAAGCCCTAGCGTGAACCACAGTTCAGGTGACCACTGAGACCATCAGGAAGATAGCGATGACGTGAGTACAATAGAGGCAGCTCCAAAGGAAAGACCAGGCAGGAACATAAGGAACTCGTAACTTGATGTAGATCTCAGATGTAGCACCAGTCTTGCCGCCAAGTAGAGGCTCACAGAACCAGAGGTTCTGTAACCCAAACAAGGGTTAGATAGCTGCACCAGTCAGGCAGTTAAGAGTCAGTGGCCAGGGAGCTCAGGATACAGGGCAGGAACACACAAGACAGACAAGATATAGCAACAATTAAGAGAACCAAAATTAAACTAAGACCAATGACTAGAGAAACAAAAAGTAAAGAAATAAAAATAACCAAAGCAAACAAAATGAAGAGTAAAAAACTAAGATCCTAATAATAAAAAAACTCGAATTGCAAAAGAAAAGCAAGACTTCCTCAGGGAAAATAAGAACTGAAGAAAAACAAATTACAAATAATTCAAACAAAATAGAACACAAACTAAGTTATAATGCACAAGAGCTAAAGTGAAGCAAAACAGGACTAGAGAAAAATAAAATAGCAATAAGGATACTCTGACACTGGAAATAAAAATAAAAACTAGAGCAAGCGCTCTGTGTGAGTGTGAGTGTGAGAGAGAGACAGTGTATGCGCACGCTGTATGGTTGCTGCCACTGAGGTACTATAGCCCCATCGACGTGGTTGTGTATGATTTAGCAATAGGGGACAGCTGGTGAAAATCGGGCCGACTCCCCGAATTTTTTTAACATGTTTAAAAATTATCGGGAGGTCGGGGAGGTGCTCATAACGTGCTCGGCTCGGCTCGTAATTCCTCTCACATGCTGCGAGCCGCGACCATGCGAGCATCACCGATTCCACTCGATTTCTCCCGAGTGAAAAAAAATCATCTGCGAGCTCGTAAAAACAGCAAAAATCGCACCGTGTACGCCTGCCTTTAGACGTGGACTAAACAAGGGGGCGTGGCAACAGGAAACAAGGAGGCGGGACACGATGAGCACATGGCAAACACAAACTAAGACAGAGCCACTCAAACACAAGACAAACATAGAAACATGAAACAAAGACAACACAGACAAGGCTGCCAAGGCAGAACCCAGACAGACTGGGGAGAGAGGTGCTGTAATAATGTAAAATATAATGAGTTTTTTGAACAATCAAGCATGAAAACATAGTACACCCCAAAAACAAAATCAAGAGTTTGTCAAAGGGCATAATAGAACCCCTTTAAAATGAGCATATGTAAAGGGCGGCACTACATTTTTATGATCTTTCCCATTTTTTTAAAATTATTAACATTTTGCAGATTTGTCAGACTGAGTGGCACAGACGGTAGAGCACTTGACATGTATCTGAGCTATTGGTACATCGGGACCCAGTTTAGATTCCAGTCTGGTTCATGTCCCGATTTCCTTCCTCTTTCTCTCTTTCTATGCATTCCTGTCACTATACATGACACCAAACTATAAGAAAAAAAATGCAAAGAGAAAAAAGTATATTTTAACATTTTGTAAATTCTGCAAGGTGTATATCCATACATCAGTGCAACGTGCAAACAACATACAATAATGTCAACAATAACAAAACAATACAAGAGTAACATGTGTACAGAATATACTAGAAAGAATATAAACTGATCCAATTCTTTCTGATGTTTTACCATAAATTTTATATTGGTAAAGCATCTCCACACATCAGCAGAAACATCACATTGTCGTGTGTTTTTCTTGTTTAAATGTGATGTCTGTTGATTTAGAATTTCGATTTTTTGATTTTAGAATTTTGATTTAGAGGAGCCAATTAGGCTCTACAATATGAATGTTGTACACAATTATGTAAAGTTGCTCTATTATTGAATTATTGCAAATTTGCATTTATTTTTTTGTCGACTGAAATGTAATAATGTGTTATTTTAATTCTACAGTCGTAAATCTAAACTTAAATCAAGTCTGAGGAAGAAGGTTGAGTGTCTGTATGAGGGAACAGCACAGCAGGGAAACCCAACACACCTGAATGAGATCTACACAGAGCTCTACATCACAGAGGGTGAGAGTGGAGAGATCAGTAATGAACATGAGGTGAGACAGATTGAGACACAATCCAGAAGAGCAGCAACAGAGGACATACCGATCAAATGCAATGACATCTTTAGACCTTTACCTGGACAAGACAAACCCATCAGAACTGTGCTGACAAAGGGAGTCGCTGGCATTGGAAAAACAGTCTCTGTGCAGAAGTTCATCCTGGACTGGGCTGAAGAGAAAGAGAATCAGGACGTCCAGCTCATATTTCCACTTCCTTTCAGAGAGATCAATCTGATGAAGGACAAAACACTCAGTCTTTCAGATCTTCTTCTTGTCTTTTTCCCTGAAACTAAAGAAATGGAAATATCCAGTGACAAATATAAAGTGTTGTTCATCTTTGATGGTCTGGATGAGTGTCGTCTGTCTCTAGATTTTCAGAGCGATGTGAGGTTCTGTGATGTAAGTGAATCAGCCTCAGTGGACGTGCTGCTGACGAACCTCATTGTGGGGAATCTGCTTCCCTCTGCTCTCATCTGGATCACCTCCAGACCAGCAGCAGCCGATCTCGTCCCCTCTGAGTGTGTCCATCGAGTGACAGAGGTACGAGGCTTCAATGATCCACAGAAGGAGGAATACTTCAGGAAGAGAATCAGTGATCAGAGTCTGGCCAATACAATCATCACACACCTGAAGTCATCAAGGAGCCTCTACATCATGTGCCACATCCCAGTGTTCTGCTGGATCTCAGCCACTGTTCTGGAGAAGATGTTGAGCGAAGCAGAGACTGGAGAGATTCCCAAGACTCTCACTCAGATGTACACACACTTCCTGATCCTTCAGACCAACATCAAACATGAGAAGGACTATGAGAAGAACGTGACAGATGAAGACATGATTCTCAAACTGGGGAAACTGGCTTTTCAGCAGCTTGTGAAAGGCAATGTGATCTTCTATGAGGAAGACCTGAGAGAGTGTGGCATTGATGTGACAGAAGCATCAGTTTACTCAGGATTGTGCACTCAGATCTTCAGAGAGGAGTTTGGCTGGTATCAGGGGAAAGTCTTCTGCTTTGTTCATCTGAGTGTTCAGGAACATCTAGCAGCTCTATTTGTGCATGATTCCTTCACAAAAAACAGCTTACAGGTTTTCTCTAGTGTGTTTCCTGACTTTTCCATGTTACTGAAGCAGACTTTATCAGATGTACATCAGAGAGCTGTGAATAAGGCTCTACAGAGTAAAAATGGACATCTGGATCTTTTCCTGCGGTTTCTTCTGGGTCTGTCAGTGGAGTCTAATCAAATTCTCCTACAAAGACTAATGAAACAGACAAGTAGATCTGATAGCAATGAGGAAACAGTTGAGTACATCAAGGAGAAGATCAGGACCATTGACTCTCCAGAGAAATCCATCAATCTGTTCCACTGTCTGAATGAACTGGGTGATTGTTCACTAGTGGAGGAAATACAACAGTATCTGAAATCTGGAAGAATAAAGGAAGTCAAACTCTCTTCATCTCAGTGGTCAGCTGTAGTCTTTGTGTTGTTGACATCAGAGGAGAAGCTGGACAAGTTTAATATGAATGATTTTGTTGAAAGAGACAATAAAACTGAACAACTAAAGGTTCTTCAGAAGCTTCTTCCTGTGATTAAAGAATCCAGATCAGTTCAGTAAGTATCAATCAGAACAATCAGTTCACTGTTAAAACAGGAAAGGAAAATAAAAGTTCATAAATCTTCAGAGCTGCAGATGTTGTCTAGAGTTCAGTGGTCAGTATTTGATGTGTTTCCTTAACCGTGACAATGTAAAATTCCTTCAGGCATTACAAACAAAGTCAGAAAATGTGTGTATGAATAAATAATTCAGGTTTACTAGTTGAATGTTCTTGCACATAAAGAAGGAATTTAAATATTTAAACTAAATGATAAAGAAATTAAGACCAAGCAAACAACTGGAGAAACAGCTCATTTATCAAGTAGCTCAAGTCTCCTAAAAACATTTGATGTATGGTTTACACAGCAGAGTCATACATTTATATTTTACTTTTAGATGGACAATTAAACATTTACTTGATGTTTAGATTAAAGTTAAACATTTTGGGCCCTATCTTGCACCCAGCGCAATTGACTTTGTACACCGACGCATGTTTCATTCCTATTTTGCACCCGCGCAAAGCGCGCTTTTCCCTCCACAGAAGAACGTCGCTAAACTAGGGAATGAACTTGCGCTCCCTGGGCGGTTCAGCGCAAAAAAGGAGGCGTGTTCCGGCGCAAACAATCCCTGGTGCTATCTTACTGTTCCATAAAACAATTGCACCACTGGCCAGAACAAACCTAGTCTAAAGTCAGTGTCGCGTTGTTCATTATGCTATTTTAAGGGCGCATGCTTGACCATAATGTATAGCGTGCACAACGCGCATACACTTTAATTCTCTAATCTACACAGAAACAGCAGTTTTCATTTTTGCAAATCATATTATTACAAACGATAGATAGATAGATAGATAGATAGATAGATAGATAGATAGATAGATAGATAGATAGATAGATAGATAGATAGATAGATGTGAACCGCTCCTGGCGTGCGCCTGGCAAATCCGCCGTTATAATAGCAATACGCCAAGGAAAAAGCGCGTCTGCTCTTAAAGGGAATGTGAGATGATGCTCTGATTGGTTTATTTCATGTTACGCCCAAACCACACCTATGAATAATGAAGCTACTTCAGACCAACCCCTTTTAGATTTGCGTCGGGCGCAAGAGCTATTTATCTCGCCGGGAAAATAGCAACAGCGCCGAGACCTGCCCACAAAGTTACTTGCGCTTTGCGCTTTGACACTTGCGTTTCAGATAGTTAAAATAGGGCCCTTTAACTTTACTGTGAAATTGACAATTAAGAATCAAATCACTGAGCATCTGAAATTAGTGATGGTTCTCTAGTAAAGTGCAGATTTAATGTGTAGCAACGACTCTTACATAACAAGAATAGCAATGTACAATGAGACATTTAAGATTATTTACAAGCCATTACTTTTGCAAATATTAGGAATGGAATTTCAAAAATATATTGATATGAATGTTTTTCTATTAATCTGTTGTGCGTATCTATTTTGACATGCCGTTCTGCAGCGTGTAATTGGCCATCGGTCCTCTCAGCAGCAAGAAAAACAAAACTTTTATTCAATGGATTATGTATAGCCTCGAAAGAGCGCTCCCTTTACAATCATTATAAAGCTGTCACTCAGTTCACAATCTCACAAAGTTACATTATAAACAAAGTTGTCTACACTGCATTAAGAAAATTTGTATTTTTGTTAATGAGAGGATTCGCGAGCGTAAAGAACTCGACACTGAACAAAAAAGAGATCAGCAAACATGTCTGTGATTGGCTACATTTCTCACCGCTGCAAAAACACTTTGTAAATAACATCAGAAACATTTGACCATGAACCTTGGATAAAATTTGTACATTGTTAAATTATATTGGAATTGAAATTTGTTGGAAAGCTATTTGATAGTGTTTAAATTATTTTATTTTATTTTCATCTCTACAGGTTGAGTTATTGTGATCTCACAGATGAAGGTTGTGCTGCTCTGACTTCAGCTCTGAGATCAAACCCTGAACGCCTGAGAGAACTGGATCTGTCTGGGAATAAAATAGGAAACTCAGTGAATCTGCTGTCTGATGTACTACAGAATCCTCACTGTAAACTGGAGAAACTGTGGTAAGATCATATTTGACTCTCACACATGAATCACAATGTAAAGTATATTTGAAGTGTTCAGCCTCTTTATGCTGCTGTGAGTTCAGATTATTGAGCTGTAAATGATTGAACACGTTTTACATCATCAATCAATGACACGTTTGGTGATGTGAGCTGCGTTACAAGCGGGATTGAAATGGTGGCTACAGAAATCTCTAATGTTTATTTTGGTCATGGCTTGTCTTGAAAAACGAAGTCGATTTGACGGTTGTCGTAGGAGAAGTCACACTGCAGGACTGAGAGTCAAATCTTCAGACACTGCCAGAATCTCGTCGGAGGGAAAATTTGATCGTAATGGTCATTAATCGGCTGCCGGTGAACATGTCAAATAGAGCTGCACTATTAATTGCAATTAACATGAAATCGATTTTACTTATCGCTATTATGAAATCGCAGAAGCTACGATTATTTATTATGTGCAGCTTTGTCAGTGACGTACGGCTCAGGGCTGCGTTTCCCAAAAGCATCGTAAGCCTAAGTTGATCGTAAAATCGATCGTACGACTGATCTTAATATTACGGTCTGTTTCCCAAAAGCATCGTAGCTTAAGTAGCACTTGAAAATCTTCGTAGATCTACAAGTGCTCTGGAGTAATCGTACATCCCCAAGTGCATCGTAAGAAGACAGATTTATGAGGACACCTGCAGGACAACCAGGCAGATTACACCTTTAACTTTATTCAAATGCAATGTGATTATAATATAAGGTTTTGATTGTACTTTATTGTACACTTTATTACTCTTTTAGTACACTTTATTACTCTTGTTGGTTAAATTAATGTATAAATTAAATAATTAAAAAGGTCAGAAAACAAAACAAAAAAATAGAAATAATTTAATCTAATAATTTTAATCAAAATGAAACGAATTAACAAAAAATAATTAAAATAAATCCTTTAAATCTGTTAAAAATTACATCTTTGTTTCGCTCTCCTCTGAAAGGACATTAATTTCATATTTTTGAAAGGTATCTTTTCTTGTTTTTTTGTTTTGTTTTTGTTTTTCAGCCATTTTGTCAGTGCCTCTGCCTGTAGGTGCTTTATATAGACTTGTCTTGATTGCTAATCCACAACAGATGACAATTATTAGGTTAAACGTTCAGAATACGATTCCATATAAGGTTATGTTTCAGAACTTCACAAATGGACAGCGACTCTTAAGTAGCACGTAGAGCGCGTTCTCACGCGTTCATGTTAAGTGCTATTTTGGGAAACGCTCGTGGAATTACTGCGAGCGTTCATAATCTTGCACGTAGAAAGCGCTCTTAAGAGCTACATCGTTATCGGGAAACCCGGCCCTGATCAGTAGTAAACGCTGCTCCATCTGAAAGCACTGCGAGTTTGAGTCACTTTTAATGTGCATTTGAAAAAGCAACACACATCAAACATCTTTCCAAACAAAAGACAAACTAACGATCAAACACTTCAGGTTTTGGCCAAAGATCAGAGGAAACTTTTAGGATTTGCACAATTTGTCTCAGACGGCCAAATCGTGGCCAAAATCGCACAGTGTGCAGTCGGCTTAACAGTAAAACTAACCTATGTAGTGAATAGTGTCATTTATTAAAGCAGATTTTGCACAAGACTGACTTGTATTAAAGTGCAAATAAGAGATTATTTTTCCTGATTGAATGATACTTTAGATGTTTTATGATCATATTTTGTGACATTTTAGATCTCAATCTAATGATCCATCAAACATATTAATTTGTGCTTTAAGTTTGAACTTTCTCTTTAATAATGGATTCACTGCTAAACTGATCTGATCTGAACTGAGAGTGAAGTGTGTGTCATTGTTCTCTACAGGTTGAGGGATTGTGGCGTCACAGATAAAGGTTTTGCTGCTCTGACTTCAGCTCTGAGATCAAACCCTGAACACCTGAGAGATCTGAATCTGTCATGGAATAAAATAGGAAAATCAGTGAATCTGCTGTCTGATGTACTACAGAATCCTCACTGTAAACTGGAGAAATTAGAGTAAGTTCATATTTGACTCTCACACATGAATCACAATGTAAAGTATATTTGAAGTGTTCAGCCTCTTTCTGCTGCTGTGAGTTCAGATTATTGAGCTGTAAATGATTGAACACATGAGCTGATCCTCAATAACATGATACTGCAGGACTGAGAGTCACACTGAAATACACACTTTCACACACAATCAACATTTCAGTCTCTTGATTTTAAACAGACTCGAGCTCAACACAGTCAGAACTGAAAAATGAAGAACATGCTGGATTCATTCTTACTGTTAATTATGTTCATCTTTCTGCATTGACACTTTCTAAAGGATTGTTTTTAATTGTGTAAAATGAAAAAACACAGACACACTAATTGACACTCCATACATATTACATAGTACAGATCTCAGTAACAGTAAAACTAACCTATGTAGTGAATAGTGTCATTTATTAAAGCAGACTTAACACAAGACTGAATTTTATTATATATAAATTGATTGAATGATACTTTAGATGTTTTATGATCATGTTTTGTGACATTTTAGATCTCAATCTAATGATCCATCAAACATATTAATTTGTGCTTTAAGTTTGAACTTTCTATTTAATAATGGATTCACTGCTAAACTGATCTGAACTGAGAGAGTGAAGTGTGTGTCATTGTTCTCTACAGGTTGAGTAAGTGTGGCGTCACAGATGAAGGTTTTGCTGCTCTGACTTCAGCTCTGAGATCAAACCCTGAACACCTGAGAGAACTGAGTCTGTCTGGGAATAAAATAGGAAAATCAGTGAATCTGCTGTCTGATGTACTACAGAATCCTCACTGTAAACTGGAGATACTGAGGTAAGATCATATTTGACTCTCACATAGTGTTGTCACGGTACCAAAATTTCAGTATGCGGTACCAATACCAGTGAAAATCCACGGTTCTCTGTACCAATTTCAGTACCAAAGCTTAATTTAGATTAAATTTACATATATTAAAGTGTATATCACGGTTACAAAGATGGAAACTGTAGTATTAAAAACACTTTACAATAAGATTCCATTTGTTAGATAACATTAGATAAAATGACCTAACAATAAACAATAGTTATATACTGTCGCATTTATTCTCCTTGGGGTTCATTTAAAAATACATTTTTAAAATCAAAAGTTAACATTATTTCTGTTAACATTATTTAATGCACAATGAATGAAGTGAACAAACATGACCAATCAAGTGTTTGTATTAAATAACATTCACAAACATTAATTAATGTTGTAAAAATATATTGTTCACTCAATGTGTTGATGTTAGATAATGCATTAAGTAATGTTAATGAATGGTATCTTATTGTAGTGTTACCAAACTATACAGGAGATAAAACGTGTTTTATTTGACTTGACTGTACTTTTATTTAATCCAAAACTGCATTCATATTTAATTTTAAAAGGGCTTTTTAAACCTGCTGAGAGTTATCCAGCCAAGAATAAGACTAGAACTGCTTTTCTGACGGACTGATATTAATGACATAATGACGGCTTTTTATTTCTCATTTCCATAAATATATCTAGTAGTAAAGCTAATGCAAGGGCTAGAAATCAATTAATCATTTGCTGATACTTCCTCGTCATCATGGAGAGCGCAGTTCGCACCGCTTTCTCCTTTCCACAAGCGCTTGCTCTCCCGTGGTGTCTGTTGTTGCTATGCAACCATGAACATAGGCGCGCCTGGAAAAACGAGCACGCCGTGCCGCTTCTATTATGAGCGCGCTTGCCGCGCGCCTACATTTGAAATAACGAATCTGCACGCGCAAAAAACGCGCATTGTGAACGGCCCCTTATGGCAACGTGACATTAGCCTAATCCAAAATATTTCCATATGTGTCTCTTTCCTCCTTTCTTATCAACAAGTGGATTTACAGCCACCACATCAGCAGCACCGCCGGTCGCCATCAGGGGGGTAATCGAGCTCTCGAATTCCGTACCACCCCCGGGGGCTGCCATTGGCTAACAAGCCTTCACCTGCTGTTAGCATTCCATTGACTCCCATTCATTTTGGCGTCACTTTGACAGCGAATAACTTTATATCTGAGGCGTTTAAAGACTCCATTTGTCCATTGTTTATTTCTAAAGAAACACGACAATGTGTAAAAGGCTCCATTGCCTTGTATCTTTCGTTATGGCCCCGTAGAAGCAGTTTTTGTAAAAATAGGCTAACGATTGCGTCATAACCACGCGACTCTCTGGAAATTATCGTATAGACAGGAGGAGAAGCTCGCAGTCAATCGGGGGGACGCAGAGGCATAAAGTCAAGAGAGAAGCCCATAGAGAGTCATAAAGTTGCTCCTGCTCCTAGCTCATGGACAGCTCCTACTCACACTCTCCATCTCTGCAAGATTCGGAAGGGAATGATTCAGATTTCGCTTGGCACAGCTACTAGAAGACTTACAACTGTCAGACAGGCTACTCACGTCACATCTACGTCGTCAAGCTCAGTTTGAGTCTGCGCAGTACGCTCAGCCGTCAGGAAGTGAGTGCTTCTAATTTGCTTCACTTTTCTCTGTTGAAACCTCTGGGGTCACTGTGTCCAGTTTATATACTGTCTATGGTCTCCATGTCTCAGCACTTTTATGAAGAGGACGCAACTGCACGCGCATCAAGTACGGGGTTTGAGAAAACCTGGTACTGTGACGTTTAAAAGAAATTTAGTACCGACTTGGTACTTGGTCTTTGACAACAGGACTCTCACACATGAATCACAATGTAAAGTATATTTGAAGTGTTCAGCCTCTTTCTGCTGCTGTGAGTTCAGATTATTGAGCTGTAAATGATTGAACACATGAGCTGATCCTCAATAACATGATACTGCAGGACTGAGAGTCACACTGAAATACACACTTTCACACACAATCAATGTTTCAGTCTCTTGACTTTAAACAGACTCGAGCTCAACACAGTCAGAACTGAGAAATGAAGAACATGCTGGATTCATTCTTACTGTTAATTATGTTCATCTTTCACACACACACACACACACACACACACACACACTAATTGATACTCCATACCTATTACATAGATCTAGTAAGTAACAGTAAAACTAGCCTATGTTGTGAATAGTGTCATTTATTAAAGCAGATTTTCCACAAGACTGAATTTTAAAAGTAGGGTATGGGATTTGCAAAACGGCCGGCAGATTTTGAAAATACACAACTCAAATGGTACTACCTTCTTTCCTCCAACGCTGGCCCTGACTCCACCCATTCGAAGAACATGAATGGGATGGGGGGAGGGGGGTATGGTATGACCGTTTGATTGATGAACTTACTGTCCAATGATTCTAGGTGGTCTTGGAAATGATTGGCTGGAGTTTTTCGAGTCCTGCCCGTTCCACAGATTAAATTGCTTAATTTTCATTTCAGTGCTTCTAACTCAGTGGCTGTAAGTGGGTTAGGAATAGGATTTCAAGTGATTTTGAAAAAAGGGATAAAAAAGAGAATCACATACCCCACCTTTAATATAGTGTAAATAAGAGATTATTTTTCCTGATTGAATGATACTTTAGATGTTTTATGATCATGTTTTGTGACATTTTAGATCTCAATGTAATGATCCCTCAAACATATTAATTTGTGCTTTAAGTTTGAACTTTCTCTTTAATAATGGATTCACTGCTAAACTGATCTGATCTGAACTGAGAGTGAAGAGTGTGTCATTGTTCTCTACAGGTTGAGTAAGTGTGGCGTCACAGATAAAGGTTGTGCTGCTCTGGCTTCAGCTCTGAGATCAAACCCTGAACACCTGAGAGAACTGGATCTGTCTGAGAATAAAATAGGAAAATCAGGAGCGAAGTGTCTCTCTAAACTGAAGGATGATCCACATTATAAACTGGAGACATTACACTACTGTGAGTATATCTTTATTTGACGAATATGTGTATATCTTTATTTCAAGCCTTTAAATCAGGGGTGGGCAAACTACGGCCCGCGGGCCACATACACACATTTAATCTGGCCCGTCGAGTATTTAAAAAATAGTCTTAAGATCGCATTCATTTTGCCTTTTTCTTGCAATACTTTGCGTTATATATATATTGCGTTGCATATATTTGACAATCGGAATATCAGATATTTCATGCCATAGCTAACAAATGTAAAAAAGGAAAAATGACATAAAAGCAGATCATCATTCATTCAGCGCTGTTGTGGATGCGGTGTGTCATGTAACAAGCAATGACGCGTCACCATGGAAACCAAACAGACAGCGACTTAAGCGCATAGACTTGTTGCATGTTAATGTTTTTTCCTTTTTTGGAAACTCAAAAAAAATGAGAAAAAAATGTTTGGTAACCGCTTGCACACCTGTTTAGTTTTTCCTTTGATTTGTCTGCTGTTTCTTTGCTCCTCTGGATTTGTGAATGTATCCTGACTGATTCCGTTTACTGACCTTTATCGCCCGGCTTTCGACTAATTTACCGTTAGGCCCATTAAATAATAATAAGGATAAACAATATTTAAAAAGTATAGGCTATAATTATCTAACATCTGACTAATTAAAAATTAACCCCAAAACATAACATGCTAAAAATTATCCCCCATTATAAAAATATAAATTATCCCCCATTATAAAAAATTTATTGTCATAATGTCGTCTCTCAGTTGTTGAATTTCGCGCAGACATTGCCACAACGTAAATGTGTTTGCTCAGCCCGATCTCGTGAAAGTGCGAATACCACGAATTGTATTTGTAGTGCTTATGATACGCAGTTTTTTTTTGCGTGCATATGATACGCACTTTATAGCGTGTAATAGGCACGCGCTCCGCACCCCTAATCCTAACCAAGGAGTTTACAGTGCGTAGCATATGCATGCAAAAAACATTTTTGGCGTATAAATGGCACGAGAAATAAAATTTGTGGTATAGATACGCACTTTCATGAGATCGTGCTTCATAATCTGCTACTGGGCCGGCCCTCTGTCAAATTTTAAAACCCAGTGTGGCCCTTGAGCCAAAAAGTTTGCCCACCCCTGCTTTAAATTGACAAAATTTCAGTGACAGGTCTCATATGTGTGTAACTGGAGAATATAAGATAATAACTCAGCTCCACTTTAGTCTCTGTAAACTGTTTTTAATAAGAGTTTAATTCTGTGATGTGAATATGATCTATGATAGGCTAGGTCTATATGAATATTTTCATCTCTTACATGTTTACACGCACAACTTTTGTTTCAGTTGGAATTAATTCATTACGATTGATGAATCCAAATGAAGTGTTTACATGAGCGATAAATAAAATGATCGGGTTGATGTGTGTGTTTATATGTCACAAGCTTCAAATGGGAATTGAGTTTTTGACATGCACACACTGCACGAATATTTCCCGCTGTTTGCACATACTATTCTCCTACTTTATTTGTTTTAAACAGCAGACTTAATATTTATATATGACGGGTCAGGTCCTAATTAGGAGACAGTGAGCACATGAACCGTTGTGCCGTGCTGCTTATATTTATCACACAGTAAAAACACCCGTACCTGCACCCGAAACAGCCTGTGGATGAGAGTCTGAAAGAAGGACTGAAGGCCGTGAGATTGTGTTGGTCATTCATGACACTTCATTCAACAACTACAACAGCTCGTACTCATCATACGGCATTACGTCATTGCACACGCACAGAACTTTCCAGATTCGGTTTTCAATCTGATCAAGTGTTTACATGTCCTCTCGATCAGATTAGAAAAGGAATAAACCACCCAATCCGGTCGAAATTTCATTCAGATTGAGTTCATACGATTAAGGTGTTTACATGAAGGCTTTTCAGTGCGAGCCGTCAATCTGATTACTAACAGATTATTTGTTTGCATGTAAACGTGGTGTGTGTGTGGGTGTGTTTAAGTAAGTGATAAAGTGAGAACTGTTTATCATTTGCTGTTATTAATCTATTCCAGTTTTTCATTAATATCTCTGGGTGTGTTTTTCTGAAATGATCTCCAGATGTGATGTGACTCAGTAATGTCTCATACTCATATTTGTCTGTCTGTGTGTTTTATTGTAGGACTCTCAGTGTTTAGACGTCAGTTCAGTTTCCTCAGGATCAGCTGATGGTGAATAAAGAGCCGCTACAGAGACTGAAGACACAGAGACACACAGCGATCACACTGACGTGTGTGTGTGTGTGTGTGTGTGACTTCACACCAGTTTCTTGTTTTATAATAATAGCTCATGAAAATGAAAACAGCAGCTTTGAATTGTTTCAGATTTGTTAGATTTTGATTACAATGTAGATGGTGAAACACTAATGTTATTTATTATATTACTAATTGCAATGTTAAGTTCTATCATATTCCTCTTGATGTATCTAGTATTTCTAAAACCAACAACATAAAAACAGTGATATGAGTGCAGGCAGTGATCTGATCCAGAAATCAATCCGGAGGGTGAGTGTTTGTTACACTAATCTAGTTAAAGTTTATTCATAAACGAAAGTGTTACTTATTATTTGTATACCGCGCTATATATTATTTACCTTCATACTCTTACGTTTCAATGACCAAACGAGAGCATGCATGGGTCTGGTTTCTTGTGTGTTTTAAGAAACACAATGGAATCAGAAATATGCAGTGTTGTTAATAGAAATAATAAGCTTGCTTTGTAGAATATAATGCATATATGTGACCCTGATATTCAGTCTGCATATTGCATATTAAATGGATTTCTTTCATCTTATGTTAGATTTCTGATAAGTTTAGATAATCATATAATATGTGCCCTGTAACCTGTATCCTTATAATATTCTGGGGTACATAAACATAAGTAACCTAGAGCTGTTTTATACACTACTAATATGTTATCCTGGATCACAAAACCAGTCACGAGTCGCACGGGTATATTTGTGGCAATAGCCAACAATACATTGTATGGGTCAAAATTATAGATTTTTCTTTTATGCCAAAAATCATTAGGATATTAAGGAAAGATCATGTTCCATGAAGATATTTTGTAAATTTCCTACCGTAAATATATAAAACATTTATTTTTGTGAGTGAATGCAGCACAATCGCAAACATAAATGGACAACTTTTTGAGATTTTCTCAATGTTTTAATTTTTTTGCACCGTCAGATTCCAGATTTGAATTGTTTTAGATTTGTTAGATATTGATTACAATGTAGATGGTGAAACACTTAAAATACGTTGCAAATGGTTAAAGCAAAGTGAAAACAAGCCTTAGACAATAGATTTATTGTGCAATACAGACAGCGTTGGGAAAGGTTTTATAAGTTTTATCAAGAGTCTGACTACAGAAGAGATGTTGTAAATTATACCAGCAGAGGAAGACAAAGATTATGCAAATAATTTCACTGAACATTTATTTCTGTCAAATATTTTTTTATTATTAATCGATTTTTTATATGATGATCTATTAATGTTTCCAAATAAATCTTCACATTCTTTTATTGGTTTCTTGTTTTTTCCCCCTCCTGCTTCTAAACACAGTTAATTACTAATTGCAATGTTAATTTCTATCATATTCCTCTTGATGTATCAAGTATTTCTGAAGCCAACAAAAAAAAAAAACAGTGATATGAGTGCGGGCTGCGATTTGATCCAGAAATCAATCCAGAGGGTGAGTGTTTGTTTCACTAATCTACTTACAAAGTTTATTCATGATCTAAAGTGTTACTTATTTGTATCTATTATTTACCTTCATACTCTTACGTTTCAATGATCAAACGAGAGCATGCATAGCTCTGGTTTCTTGTGTGTTGTAAGAAACACAATGGAGTCAGAAATATGCAGTGTTGTTAATAGAAATATATAAGCTTGCTTTGTAGAATATAATGCATATATGTGTGTTATTGTGAACTGGACAGCACTGCATACTACTAGAGCTCAATGAATGATGTGCTATCCTCCTTATCAAGGACTCTTGCATTATAATAAAAGATCATCAAACATTAATGTATAAAAGATCATTCATTTGTAAATGAAAATGTCACATAATTTAATTTATTTGCCTTTTTTTTTTCTGAAACATTACATACTTGAAGCATTAACTTTAAAATAATTTTAGATTTTATATTTTTTATTAATTGTTATTATTAAATAATAATAATTAATATATTAAACTGATATTTGTGATCACATGCCACACTGACACTGCTTGACAAACATGCATATGTTTGTTAATATTATTTTAAGTGTTACCCAAGTTTACGTCTAATTATAATTGAGCTTTTTCTTGAACTTTCTTGAGAAAAATTAACAATTTTACGGAAAATCCTTGAAACATTGTTTTATTTGGATTTTGCTCCCTCATTCAGGTTCAGCTACACTGATTCAAGAAAAATGTATTTAAGAAAAAAAATAACAAAAATATGAATAAAATAATAAAAACAGTAAAACAATTACCAATAATACTAATGATTTTATCATTCACAAATGTTAAAATAAGTGATTGGAATCAGACCGCCTTGACCGACCTGCGCAGCGCGACGGACCTCTCCCTTCGCACTACGAAGATAGCAGCACAGGCTATCGGGCGATCCATGGCCTCGCTCACTGTTACAGAGCGCCACCTGTGGCTAACGCTCGCTGACATGGGTGAAGCTGAGCGGTCCGTCTTCCTCAACGCCCCGCTCTCCCCCACCGGCCTCTTCGGCCCAGCAGTGAGTGGCCTCGTGGATCGTTTCTCGGAGGTACAGAAAGCTTCGCAGGCCATGAATCTCTTCCTGCCTTGCCGCTCGAGTTCCGCTGCAGGCCGCCCTCACACACAGCCTCCTGCACGCAGCTCTATTCAGCGCTCGTCTCGTCCTCCGCCTTCGCAGCAGCGTCAGCGTGGCCGCCCCAGGTCGCGTTCAACCAGCCAGCACAGGCCGCCTCCCCCGCGGGGCCCCCGGCCTAAGGTTTCGCTGAAATCTGAGCCTGCGAAGTCCTCCTAGCATGCGCCGGGAGAAAAAGACGGTTGAGTCCCGCCGCGGCCGGACCACCGTCAAAGCTCGCCTGTCTACCTCTGCCAGTCCCCTTAGAAAAGGCTACTGCAGTAGTGTTCACCGCAGCCAACAAGCCAGTTCTACAACTCGCTCGCCTGCACTCAAACGCCGTTTTTACGGCGACCCAGATACATCGCAAAAAGAGCATAAAGTCTGGTCATTCGGCTCACGCCGACAGTGTTATGAGTGTAGTAAACATGCCCACACCCCAGTGTTCATTTCTACACACAAGCACGATCTCCCCTGTGTATCCCACAGAGCACACTCACATAAAGCGCGCATTTGCCGCTCGAGTGTTAAATGTAGGAAATGTGCCCACTTCCCAGTGCCCACGCCTACACACTGCCCGCTCTGCTTCACATACTCGGGGTTTAGATCTTATAAAGCCCCCTGCCACCGGCCGTGTTGTAAAAAAGAGTCCTGTGCCCGCTCTCCAGCGCTCACACTCACTTGTAAACACTCCCATGCCCGCCCCGCCTTCGCGCCTCGGGCTGCCCATGACAGCGCGCTCTCAGTCCCAAGGGGCCGTGTTCATGAGCGCTGTTCAGCCGGTTGTCGCTATCAGCGAGCCCCCGTTCCCCAGCACCGACAGCGCTTTCGTCGCGCTTTCGCCGCTTCAAGTCCCCTGTCCCGCGCTTTCGGGCTCGGATCGAGACGAAAGTGAACACGGAAGCAGCCCATCTGCTTCATACAGAAATAGCGAAACTGTTACGCAAAGGGGCGATAGAGCGAGTTCACCCTTCTTTGGCCGAGGCAGGCTTTTACAGCTGTTACTTCCTCGTCCCCAAGAAGGACGGAGTGCTCAGACCTATATTAGATCTGAGATATTTGAACAAAGCTCTCATAAGACGGCCGTTCAAAATGCTCACGACCAGACAAATCCTCGCGCAAATTCGCCCGAGGGACTGGTTTATTTCTCTCGATCTGAAAGACGCATACTTTCAGATTCAGATTATACCCCGTCACAGGCCATTCTTGAGATTCGCCGGCCAGGTATATCAATACACCGTCCTTCCGTTTGGCCTGTCTCTAGCACCCCGTACATTTACGAAGTGCATGGATTCGGCCCTCTCTCCCCTGAGAGGACAGGGGATGCGAATTCTGAACTATTTGGACGATTGGCTCATTCTGGCGCAATCGGAGGAAGAACTCATTTCTCACAAGATAGCGCTTCTCAGTCATCTAGAAAGCCTGGGTCTTTCTGTGAACTGGGCCAAGAGCTCACTAATCCCCAGCCAGTCAATCTCCTTTCTGGGAATAGAACTGGACTCGGTGGCCATGACGGCCAGGCTGTCAACACAGCGCGCGCGCCGTGTTCGACACCTTGCCGCGTCTTTTCAAAAAGGCAGGTGTTTCCCCCTGAAAACATTCCAGAAGTTGTTGGACCATATGGCATCAGCTGCAGCAGTTCTGCAGCTGGGCTTACTGCGAATGCGCCCGCTCCAGTGCTGGCTGAGTTCGAAAGTGTCCCGCAGAGCGTGGATTTCAGGCTGCGCTCGAGTCAGCGTGACTCAGGGCTGTGTCTCAGCCCTGCAGCCCTGGCTGGCAGCCGAATGGTACCAACAGGAAGTTACGATGGGGGTAATCTCACACCGCAAAGCGATCTCGACAGACGCGTCCAACCTGGGTTTGGGAGCGCTTCACGAGGGCAGACCGGTCTATGGCCTCTGGTCAGATCGGGAAAAAAGCCTTCATATAAATTGTCTGGAGATGCTGGCGGTCGAAAAGGCACTGAAGCATTTTCTCCCATACCTGCACGGATACCATGTGCTAGTCCGCACGGACAACATGTCAGTGGTGGCCTATGTGAACCGTCAGGGCGGAATCAGATCCAGAACCCTATGCGCTCTGGCGGAGCGCCTTCTGGTCTGGTCTGGGCTCAGGGCTCACTGCGCTCTCTGAGAGCCGCGCACGTGCCCGGTCGCCTGAACGACGGCCCGGACAGACTGTCCAGGGACTACGTTCCCCCCGGGGAATGGACTCTACACTGCCAAACAGCCCAGATGCTGTGGCACCGCTTTGGCAAAGCAGAAGTCGACCTTTTCGCCACGAGCGACAACGCTCAGTGCCAGAGGTTCTTCTCGAAGAGCGAGGATGCGCTGGCCCAAGTTTGCCCCAGCGTCCCGTTGTACGCTTTTCCCCCGATCTCGATGCTGCCACAGGTGATAGCGAAGATCAGGGAGACGCGCTGCGCGGTGCTCCTTATAGCCCCGCACTGGGAAAACCAGTCATGGTTCCCAGAGCTGACGGAGCTGTCAGACACAGCCCCATGGCCCATTCCGGTGAGGAGAGACCTTCTCTCTCAAGCCCGAGGTTCAATTCTACACCCCCATCCAGAGCGCTGGTCTCTGCATGCGTGGGAAATCAACGGATATTCGTTGATCTGCCAGAAGGGGTAGTTAACACGATCGCGCAGTCCAGAGCTCCCTCGACGAGGCGGCTCTATGCGTCTAAATGGTCAGTGTTTAACAAATGGTGCGCGGGAAAGAGTCTAAACCCTCAGTCTTGTGGGGTTCCACAGGTTCTGAACTTCCTCCAAGAGCTCTTGGACGCAGGCAGGTCCCCCTCCACGCTCAAAGTTTATGTTGCGGCGATTGCTGCGTTCGCCGACTCGGCGTGCAGCCGCGCATTGGGAAGGAATGAACTCATTACCCGCTTCCTCCGAGGGGCCAGGAGATTGAATCCTCCGCGGCCGCCCTCGGTCCCTATCTGGGATCTGTCTTTGGTCCTAGAGGCCCTAAAAGCTTATCCCTTTGAACCCCTGGACTCTGTGGAGTTGAAATACCTGACGTTTAAAACCGTTTTTCTGTTAGCTCTGGCTTCAGTGAAACGCGTGGGTGACTTACACACGCTATCAGTTAGCGCGGCGTGTCTTGAGTTTGGACCTAATGACTCGTTAGTCATTCTCAAACCGAAGCACGGTTATGTCCCCAAGGTGTTGGGTACTCCTTTCAGAGCTCAAGTCATTTCCCTCTCAGCCCTGCCGCCTTCTGGCAGTGAGGCTGGTAGTAACCTCCTTTGCCCTGTTAGGGCTTTAAGGTGTTACGTCACACGCTCCGCCGCTTTCAGGCTCTCGGAGCAGCTCTTTGTTTCGTTTGGAGGGCGCACCAAGGGTCTCGCCGCCTCGAAACAGACTCTGTCCAGATGGATAGTGGACGCTATTGCAGCGGCTTATGCGTCCAAAAACCTGCAGTGCCCTCTGGGCATACGGGCTCATTCCACCAGAGGCATGGCCTCATCATGGGCATGGTCCAGCGGAATTTCCATTCATGACATTTGTATGGCGCCAGGCTGGGCCTCCCCCTCTACATTTGTTAGGTTCTATAACCTGGAAGTTCCCGCCCTGCAGGCTAAACTTCTGTCAGTCTAAGTCGTGTTTATGCCCTGCTCAGAATTATGTGCGCAGGCTAGTTACTCGATTTAGCTCTCCTGGTTGAGCTGCACCTTTTAGGGTTGCGTCAGTAGATGTATAGACCGGCGCCGCCGCTCTATTTTCCCTAACGTGTGCTTATGAACATGTGTTGGCCCGCCCCCGCTGGCCACCTATTTTTTCCACTTCAGTGCTCCTCGGGCTTCCCGGGAGTTATGTGTGGATGCAAGGCGCGCACGGCATTGACAAAGGGTTCCCGCAGCGTAAGCTAGCTTACGCAATACGAGAGAACCTCACGTAAGAGAACGATACTTGGTTACTAACGTAACCTCGGTTCTCTCAAGAAGAGGGAACGAGTATTGCGTTCCCTGCCGTGCTCGTGTTACCGGCCTCAGACCTAGGGGATATCTGGACTGGTAGCAAAGGACACACAGGCAGTGGAGCACTGTGTATCTGTGAAAACACTGTGAATAAATAAAGAGACAGACAAAATGAGTGTCGTTCCTTTGGTGCGTTAGTTTACTTCTGAGATCATAAAACTTTAGTAACTGTAAACACTTCTTGAGTTACATACACAAATAACATCTGCACATTAACTTATGTTATATGACTCATACGTGTACACATAAGATATATGAATACATACACACCTGTATTCCATAGCCTGTTTCACATAAAGGCAATATATGATTTACATATTATGTGGAAAGAAGTGTGTGTACAGAATAAATCAATAAAGATTCACATAAATGTCACTCTCATTACTCACATAACTAGAAAGATGACAAATGTGTCACTTAAACACACAGAATGCATAAACTAAAATCCAACGCCATTTTACATACACCACTTCACCCTGATTGCCTCGTGTCACTCATTAAACATGTGCGCAAAGCACTCAAAATGGCGATTGAATTGTTAATGCACAGATAATACTCAACTACTCAATTAAAACACAAAAATAACAAGCAACCTCGCACTACCAATGCACTCAAACATCACAACAATGCTGTATGACTTAATACTTTTGAATGCATAACTAAATAAATCGTTTGCATTTGAGACCCTCGAGTTAATTCAATTTGTATAAAACACATTAGAACATGAAAAAGTTACTCCAAACACTTTCACAATTACGTTCCTAAACCTTCCTATAGTCATGTGAACAATCAGAAGAACGTTTAAAGTGCATATTATTTTACCTGTGAATAAATAAAGAGACAGACAAAATGAGTGTCGTTCCTTTGGTGCGTTAGTTTACTTCTGAGATCGCACCCGGGAAAAAGCTAGTCTCTATAGTGTGCTTCACAGGAGCGCTCAAGCGCCATCCGCTGGCGTAGCGGTGAACTGATTCTGAACTATTGGTGTTCACATAAAAAAAATAGGGAGGTATAGGTTTTCAATTAATTATTGAATAAACATTTTAACACCCTTTACACTCTCCCCTGCTTTTAGAGATGCCTCCGGGCATCCAGAACTAACCCAACAGAATAGAAGAAAGTTATTTTTTTCTTTTTTTTTCTGAAGATAAGAGAAAAGAGCTATCAGTCTGATGAAAGGACAGGTAAGTATTTGAATGTCAACAGTCCTGCCTCATTTGTCCTTTCTTAAGTCTAATATGCCCACACAAGTGGTGAAGGATAGTGACGAGCATCAGGTATGACAGGGTAAGCATGAATAGGGTACAGTACACAGGTGTGCATTGCATTCGCTCCTGGTCTCCAAGGCTGGTATGTGGGTTGTCCCATTTGATTATATGTGAACACCTCCTTTGGCTTTACTGCACGTGCAGACCTCCGCAGGGTGATGTCTTCCCCATTCATTGGCTGTGCAACCGGCTCCACTCCCAGGTCAGTATCCTCATTACTTCTTCCAGCTATGCAGTCATCTACTTGTTCCTGAGTTTCCAGAGATGGCAACAGGTCAGCCAGTGTTTGCTCTGGTTCTGGTGTCACAAACCGGAGTGGTTGCTAATATGTTTGAGGGTTATCTGGCTCAGCTCTATGGTGTTCCGGGTGAAACTCTGGTGCCGCTACTCGAAGATCACTACCTAGCTCATGATGGGACTGTTCGAGAGTGACTTTTCCCCTTTCATATACTGGGACTGGTCTGGGATTACAAGCATATTCTTCCTCGTCCCCTGAATCACCGGGGTCGTGCTCTAAGGTATCAGACCTGTGATGTCGGCTGTTCCTGTGGTGTTGTCTCTGCCTTTGTTGTTTCCGTGTCAGATTGTCCTCTCCATTATGTTCAATGGGCAGATCATTCACAGGCAAAAGAAGATTACGGTGCAAGACACGTAGAGTGCGATCACCAGTTTCGGCTTGAATTCGATACACAGGACCAACTCCCATCCTCTCAACAACACGGTGAACCTTGTTCTCCCAGTAAGGACGGAGTTTGCCGGGCCCGCCTCTCTCTGACAGGTTGCGTACAAGCACGCGATCACCTGGCTGAAGCACAATTCCTCTGACACCACGATCATAGTATTTTTTCCCTTTTGCAGAGCTCTTTTTACTATGTTCAGAGGCGATCTGCATCCGGGAAGCCCACTTCTGCGCATATTCCTGACGGGTTTCAGTCTGTGGCTCAGGATCCAGGTTAAAAAGCAAATCAATGGGCAACTGTGGGGCCCTTCCAAAGAGGAGAAAGAATGGTGAATACCCTGTGGCTTCATGCCTCGAACAATTGTATGCATGCACTATGTGTGGTAAGTGGTCTTTCCATTCAGATTTCTTTTCCTCTGACAGTGTCCGTAGCATCTGAAGAAGTGTTCTATTCAAGCGCTCAACGGGGTTCCCCTGTGGATGATAGGGTGTCGTTCGAGAATGGGTAATGCCAGCCAGTTGCTGAAGCCGCTGGAATAAGTTATTCTCAAATTCGCGGCCCTGATCATGGTGAAGCTTTTGTGGATACCCAAAGCGTGGTATAAAGTCAAAGAAAATCTTTTCAGCAGCCGTTTTTCCAGATTTGTTCCGCGTTGGGTAGGCCTGGGCGAAACGAGTAAAGTGATCTACAAGAACCAAGATATACTCGTAGCCACCCTTACTCGGTTCAAGATGCAGATAATCAACAGACAGTAGCTCAAATGGTACACTCGTCGTAATTGAGCCCATTGGTGCCTTTTCAGGAACAGCAGGCCGCTTTTGCTTAATACATGGGCACAGGCGGATGACATAATCTTCAATGTCACGCTGCATGAAAGGCCAATAAAATCTTTGCCTTGCCAGGTGGGTAACTTTGTCAGCCCCGACATGCCCCATGTCATCATGAAGGTGTTTGAGCACAAGAGACTTTAGAGAATCAGGGAGAACCAGCTGTCTGTGTTGCCCGGTCTGTCTGTATAAAATTCCCTGGTCAAGTCGAAGTTTGTTCCATTCGTGTATGAGCCGTCGTGTGGTGGGTTCCATTCGTCTCTTGTCTTTGTCACTGGGGTTCCATCCTTTCTCTTTCAATGCAATTACGTCAGCGATGGAAGCATCTCCTTTTTGGGCAGCTCGAATGTCTTCTGGAGGAAACAAGGGCATACTGGCCGGAAGCATATTATCATCAGTGGAGCCCAGCTGAAGGGCCGCAACCCACGGTACTTCTCTTTCTCTCTGAGCTTTATCTCCCTGCCATATGGCAGACACAACATCTGGAGGTAAAACCTCAGAGTACTCTCTGATGTGGTCCTGGAGCTTCACTGGGAACCGTGATAGGGTGTCAGCGTCAGTGTTTGTCTTGCCTGGTCTATATTTTATGGTGAAATGAAAGTCGGCCAATTCACCCACCCAACGATGCCCAACAGCACTCAACTTGGCGGTACTCAGGATATAGGTAAGGGGATTATTATCTGTGAATACGGTGAACGTGGGGGCGTAGTAAAGGTAATCTCGAAATGTATCGCAAATGGCCCACTTTAAGGCAAGGAACTCAAGCTTGTTAGAATGGAGATGATAATTCTTCTCAGCGGGTGTGAGTGTCCTCGAGCCATAGGCGATAACGCGTAGTTTACCCCCTTGTTCCTGATAGAGTACAGCCCCCAGACCTTCATTGGATGCGTCGGTGTGAAGGACAAAAGGTAAATTAAAGTCTGGGTATGCCAAGATAGGAAAGGTGGTCAACATGTCGACAAGAGAAGCAACCACAGCACGGTGTTCAGGGGTCCACTGGACTGGTGTCTTGGATGGCAGCTGACCTTTTTGTATACTTTGCTTAGTTGTCCTAGTTTTGACAGATTTCTCTCCAGACTCCTCGGGACTCTCTTGGAGCTTAAACAGTGGTCGGGCTATTCTGGAAAAATCCTGAATGAAGGCCCGATAGTAGCCCAAAAATCCCAAAAGAGCTCTTACTTCTCCAACATTCTTTGGTTCCCGCTCCTTCCATTGCATCACTGCTTCCAAGTCTTTGGGATCGACTTGAATGCCCTCACTTGTAACTAGGCGCCCAACATACCTCACTTGGCGTTTAAATAATTCACACTTCTTAGGTCGTAATTTCACACCATGCTCCCGTAAGCGGCAAAAGACTCTCTTCAAATCTTTGACGTGGTCCTGAAAGGATTTGGAAAAGCAGAGAACATCGTCTAAGTAGGGAAAACAGCATTCATCCCTCAGACCACTCAACACACCTTCCATACACCTTTGGAAAGCCGCCGGTGCATTGGAAAGGCCAAAAGGAAGACGGATCCACTCATACAATCCCCAAGGCGTGCTGAAAGCTGTCAGGTGCCTGGAGTTCTCCTCAACAAAGCCCTGGTGATATGCACTGCCCTGGTCAAGTATGGAAAACCACGAGTAACCTCCCAGGCTATCTAATAGATCCTGAATACGTGGAAGGGGGTGACGGTCGGGGATAGTTTTGCTGTTTAGTCCACGAAAATCAACACAAAGGCGTAGGCTCATATCTTTTTTTCTTACGCAGACCACGGGAGAGGAATAAGGTGATACAGACTTTCTAATCCATCCATGATCTAGCAGCTTTTGAACATGTTCCTTAACCTCTCTATACAAGGGCTTTGGGACTGCGTTGTAGGACCTTTGGACTGGTGTATCATCTTTGTGTGTCTTTCTCGTGAAGAAAGCATTTAAGGAAAGTATTGCCTTTTCTGTCTTACCAGCAGAGGGCGATAAAAGCTGAAAATTATTATGGCCCGAGCACAGATGGTGTGATGACCCTTTTGGAATTGCTCCGTTTTTTTTTCTAGTACATTTTTAAGTGATGCGATAAAGATGGATGCTTAAAAAAAGCACAAAACCTGTATTATTCCCATTACAGAGGACACAGTGTTTGGTGTAACTGTAATTTCTGTAAAATCACATTCCTCTTCACCTATACAAAACAATCTGTACAATATTGTAAGTATGGTGGGATTTTCTGTCATATAGTGTATCAGGGGGGAAAATACATTCAAGGGCCCCATTGTACCCTTTCATAGATAACTGTTTAAAGCTGTTTAGAGGGTTAGTTCTCACAAAAATGAAAAAAAAAATTGTCAACAATTATTTGTCGTTCATCTAGGAAACACATATGAAGAAAATTTTAAGGAAATTTGAGAGATTTCCGTCCCTCCATTGACAGCTACGCAACTACCACTTTGATGCTTCAAAAAGTTCATAAAGAGATTGTAAAACTAATCCATATGAATAGAGCGGTTTCCACATTTTTCAGGCTTTTATTCACATATAAATATGCCCCTCGTTTACTTTCAAAAAGGAAGTAAAATCATTCACTGGCTTACCTGGTGACTCTGAGGTACGAGTAAATGTCCGGGTAAGACACCTCTGGCCACTGGGTGGGGTTGTTACACCAATTTGACGCTAAGTAACTTCAGATTTTTATTAAAGTGTAAATAGCAGGTTAACCACCACAACCAATTAATGTGTAAATTAAAGTGCTCAATATGTATATATTTAAATATTTCTTAAAATGCGTTAAAATAACATTTATTGGGGTTTCTTCAAAGGTAGATTACCACGGCAAACAATTTTTTTCTGTGTATTAACTTGAATGGATTAATTGTTCACCACAAGACTAGTAATATGTGCTAACAAAATAAATATGGTCAATTTTGATTTCATGTCGACTTTAATTACGAAAACGATTGTTTATATGTGCAAATTATTATTTTATTTCAGTTAGTTTTTTATTAACTGTTAGTTTCGTTTAGTTTTTCATTAATTATGAATTTTTTATTTTATTTCAGTTTACAAAAATGTTTTTTGACCAATAGTTTTAGTCTTAGTTTCAGTTTTCTTATACGAAAATAACCTTGGTATGTATCATTATCGCTAAATACAATGTTTTTTATTAGGAGATAAATTTTGGTCATATGGCCCATCCCTAACTGAATGTGAATTATTAGTAATTATATTACCTAGTAATTCATGTTAGTTAACTTATGTATATATGATAAAATACATTTCTGACCACACTCTATGAAATGTTATTTGCTCTCACACACACATGACAATGTTGTCTTTTTATACCTGAATTTGTCTCATTTTTGATAAAGTTCAATCATCATTGATTCTGTTTTCATGTTTATTACAGTGCATCTGCTGTATTGTATAAAACGCTGTAGAATAAATGTGACTTGACACAATTATGCTACCTCCTTTTTAAGGCTTTTTCGCCTTTGGCGAAGATGTCACTGCTAGTACTAGTGTGATGTTGATTAAACTAGAGAGATGGAGATGAGAAATAATTTTTGCCATTATTTTTTTAAATGTGAACTGCATACATTGTATGACTATTCTCACTTGAGGTGAAGGATATGAAGGGAGTTTGTGCTTGTAGACTTTTATTTCATATTTATAAATTCCCAATTATATACAGAAATATAATATTTAGAAAGATCACTGCCGTTTTGAGTTGTGAAGAAGAAAGTGAAGATAATGGAATGATCATAGTGTGTTTGAGCAGCAGAAGACAGCATAGACACTGTGAAAATGAGGCCTTGCCAGTGGGACAAATTTAGATATGATGCATCTAAACAAAGAGCCAATTCAATATACAGTAGCCTATACGATGGCAAGAATAAGTTTGTGAATCATTTGACAATATCTGGATTTCTGGAAGTCACACTTATAAACAAACAGTACTGATCTACTAACACACAAACAGTTATATTTTTCTAAATTATATTGAAGTCATTGACTGATTTAATGTTCTGGGGTCATTTGTGCGTTAGTAATTTACCAAAACAATAATTTCAGGGACATTGCGAGTTACAGGCTGATGTTTTTTCCCCTTCTGTGCATTATAAGTAAGGCTTTGTGAAACTACACGGCTTTTCCAGTTTTTTAAATGACATACTCCTTCCCACACCAATTTTTTTTTTTTTTTTTATTGCAGAACTTACACATAATACAAGCTCAGGGAAGTGAAACAAGGTTGTATCTCTTACAATGAACAAACAATGATACGAAAAAAAATAATTTGCATACAGCACATTATGTAATTATATAACCAAAGACGAAAAGCATAACAACAAGGTTAAGTCATATCTTTGAATAACTCATCATGATGCATCAACAATTTTGCACTTTTCTTGTTATTTATAAGTCTAAGGGATGAAATAAAAGAATTGAGGTCAGCAAGAAAAAGAGGGAAGTGCAAAGGAGACTTAAGACATTTTTGCTCAGCTTTATCATTGATAAATAGAGAGAGAGCAGGGTATACAAAGCGAGAGAGCCCTTCCACCTTAGAACCGGACTCTACCACATAATGAAAGATCTCTCTGAAGCCAGATTTTTTTTAGATGACAGATGACGTTTTTAGAATTTGTCATTTTATCAGAAAAGTTTAAATGATGCCTGCATGGTAACTGGATTTTTAGTGATATGGATACCTAGATATTTTACAGTTTTTAACTGGGATCCCCTCCAATGATGTCTCATCTATATCATGAATTGAGATAATTTCACATTTCGAAATATTGAGTTTTAGACCCGAAGCACATGAAAATTGTTCCACCAATTCCAGAGCATTAGGTAACTGTTTTTAATCCTCTAAGAATAGTGTGGTGTCGTCGGCTAACTGCAATTTTAAACTTCAGATCAAATATAGAAATTCCTATCAAACTTTTATTTTGGTTAATCCTTAGACAAAGTAATTCAGAGGCTAAAAGAAATAAAAACGGGGAGATGGGACAGCCCTGTCTGACTCCACGATGGATGTCAGACCTTTTTGGACGCATCATATTTGACGATCACTGAGCTGTAAATATCTCTATAAAACAAGGTTACAGTATCAATAAATGATTTACTGAATCCAAATAACAGTGCGGAAAAGGAATTTGTGTTCTATGGAATCAAAAGCTTTTTGAAAGTCGAGAAAAAGTATGAGACCATCTGAATGAAGTAAATTAGAATAATCCAGCACATCTAATACTAACCTTATATTATTAGATAGGCCTATGTGACGGCCTTTCATGAATCCTGACTGAGATTCTGAAATAATGTAATTTAGACCAGTACTTAATCTTTTAGCATAAACAGAGGCTGACATTTTATAATCTAATGTTAACATCTTCCAGAAGTTAGGACTCACCTGTGACCCTTACCAAAGTTACTTACGTATCCACCTTATTCCTATGCCCCATGACGCTTTGTGCGAATTATGGGTGTAACTTCCTTTAAACTGTAAACAATCAGTGAAAAGGCTAGCTCTATGAACGTAGTAATAGGCCGCCAACTGTCAATTAATAAAGGGTCCTTGCTTGACTTGGGTATAAGGGATATAGCCTAACTCCCTGTTTCATAGTAGAGGTAATTTCTCCCTGACTGATGCATTCCTTATACATATAAAATAAAGGCAATTTAATAAACTCCCAGAAGTGGAGATAAAATTCTACTGAAAGCCTGTCAATACCAGGGGATTTACTTTTATTCATTGAGTACAGAGCTTGATTAATTTCATCTATTGACAAATCAGTGTCACAAATTTGACTAAATTCACGATCAATAGTTGTAATACGGTGTTTAATTATAGCAATATAGCAAGCACATTTTTCACAGATGTCATTTAGAGGTATAAAGATTGCTATAAAATTTGGTTACAAATTCTGATATTTATTTTGGGTCTTTAGAGGTAACTCCATCGATGTTAAGTGCTGAAAGAGCTTTCCTCTGACCGTTTCTTTTTTCCAGGACAAAAAAAAATTGCTAGAATTATTTTTCCCCTCCTCAAGCCATTTTGCCCGAGACCTTATATGCACCTTTGGCCAACTCTAAGTAAGCTCTGTCAAAATCCAGATTTATTTCCATATCTTTTTCTTCTGTAATCTTATCTTTAGCTAGTAAAGTATATTAACCAACTCTGAATCAGTTTTATGTTTAATATCTTTAAGTTCCTTACTTCTTTTAACTGCAATATATCTCTATATTTAAAGAACTCCCAGTTTTTTACAAGGTATTATTAAGTTTCCAATAGCCCCTCATTCTCGGGTTATCATTGATGTCACTCAATTTTATTGCAACTAATTTATGATCTGATAAGGGGGCATTGACGTGAGAAGCATCTTTTACAGTTAAGGATAGAAGATGAAATTAGAAAAAAGTCAATCCTAGATCTAAGAGATAAACTTCTATTGGACTTTTGTAGAAGGATTAAAGAACCATGCATCAGTAAGGGAGAGCTCGGAGCACAGGAAAAAAATTAGATCATTATTCACCCTGCTATCAAGTCTAGGGGGGTATCTATCCAGGTGATCGTCCATACATTCATTAAAATCTCCCCCAAAATAAAATATGCGTTATTATATTTTTTGTGTAACTTTTTAAGCTTATCCACTAGATGAGAGAACATTACTCTATTGGATGCACAAGAGTTGTGTCCATATACACAACAAGCTATAAAGGTGGCGTTATCTTGTTTTATTACAGCACAAACCCATCTGCCTTCATCAGAGAATAAAGTTTCTAATACAGTCCCTTTAAATCTATGTAACAGTCCCAGCCGAAATAATACATTTCTTTTACAAAAAAAAAAAATTGCTTTTCTTTTCATATTGTCCCACAAACCTCTAACATTTAAAGTTACAACCAACAAGGAGTTAAACGTATACTCCATAATAAGAACCCTCAAACAAATTGAGAAAAAAATAACAAAAAAATGACTTTCTTTAGACTTAGCTACCTGAATGTAAAGGGAGAGGTGGATTACATCCTTATCGAGGTGATAAACAAATAAGGAGATTAATAGTAAAGGTAACAAAAATTAAAGAAGAACAAAAATATCATTAAGTGATAGGAAAAGCCTAGTTACAATACAATATATATATATATATATATAGATGGGTGAAATCTAACACAATCTTGGTCTTACTGTAGCAAAACCAAACCTTGTGCAGCTCCAGTGGCCTCACAAGGATCAAATGAATATTCACATGGGAAAATATACAGTATAAAACAAATTAAATTTTCTGCCACTTTTAGTGCAATCATATGGAATCAGAAGACTCGGCCATTACGATATTTTAAGTTACTTCTTCCCATACCTTGTTTGCCATGATCATTCTGCTTTCCACTTGACCTGAAATCACACAAAAAAATTATAATAATTTTTTACAACTCAGTAGGCAAGGCAAGGCAAAGCAAATTTTATTTGTATAGCGCATTTCATACACAGCAGCAATGCAATGCGCCTCACACAAAAATATATATATTAAAAAAAATGGAACTACATACAATTTTGGCAATAGTAAAAATAATTCAAATTCTATACATATAAAACACCAACAAAGAGTCTGTTAAAAAAAATAAAAATAAAAATAATAATATATTTATTTATTTATTTATTTATTTATTTATTTCGCATTAACTTCAGAAAGCATCTGAAAAAAGCTTGGTCTTTAGTCTAGTTTTAAAAATTGTGATAGTTGGAGCAGATAGTCAATATTACATTTACACATGTCAGAATATGTTCCACTGGGACAAAGCAAATCCTCAACATATGATCTGGAAGCTAAGCAGCAAGCAGGAAAGGCTAACAGTGATGTTTTGAGCTGCCATGTGATTTTAGCTATAGCAAAATGATTAATGCATTTTCTTAAAGTGTTAAAATCAGGGAAAATCCTGCCTTCATCATCACATCAGGCATTTAACAAAGCCAAAAAGGTTTCCAAAAAGGTTTCTATTTTATTATAAGATAAATTATAGTTTGAAGACTAATCATTTTAGTGATAGAAGAGTTGGCAACATAGTGATAGTTCAGAAATCAGATCAGAAATGTCAATAAACATGAGATAAGTTTATTAGGTGTCATTACAAAATCAAAGTCGGAGACTTTAGGTTTTAGACGATCTTACCTAATTGCCTAATTGCCTAATATAAATACCTAATTGCCTAATAACTCGATGATATGAGAGAAAACCAGAAAACACATAAATTTAGTAGGGATTAGATTGGATAACTGGCAAACTCACGTTGATATACTTTTAGCTAATCAGATACGCCTGAGATACAGTATAGGTCACATAATTAATATTCATATACCAAGTCTCATTCGCTCTGTTTATGGAGACATGTCTAATATCCTAACAGCCTATTCCCAAAGGTGTGTATTTACGCGAGGCTTTAATACAGATTGTTTCATACAAATCTACTCAAACACTTGACTGATAAAACAAATAAACCAAAAAAAAAAAAAAAAAAACCCCGCTGAAAATGGTTTCTTCCATGTTGACAAAACCACTGATCAGTTTGAAGTGAAAGTAAAAATTACAGGAGCCATTTAATATTAGAGAAACTGCGTCATAGCACAAAATGTGAGTATAAGGTAATTAATACACAGCTCACGTGACACCACTTGTAAAACTACAAACTAGGCATACGATTTTTCGCTTATTGTTGTACTGTTTGGACTATTATTATTACTCAATCACCTTTATTTTCTTGTTTCTTCGATATAGCCACCTATCATATCCTTACCTAACTCAAAGCGAATGAAATGTAATCGAAACGATACTGCAGGTCCTTACAACGTAAAAAAGAAATAGAGTATAAACCCATGTAGGCTAAACCCAGTTAAACCATCCAAATAAATCCATGTATGTAACGCTACAAAAATACAGCGATACAGTCATATTTAAGAAGAAAGTAGACAGCAATTGTTTATTCTGTTTCAATGACAGTTTGCCGATTTATTGTAGACGAACAGTTGTTTTGTAGCAAACGAGGGTGGGTGTGACTGTTTCTCAAGGTAGGCTATAGCAAAAAGGATCATACCAAGTAAATCGTAGTGGTAGGAGAGCAACTAACTAGTCCTCTGCCTCTAATAGGAAAATAAATATTAGGCATATATATATATATATATATATGCCTAATATTTATTTCACCTAATATTTTATTTTTCATATATATATATATATTAGGCCTACACACACACAGGAAATTGTATAAACTACTCGTGAGCATCTTTGCTCGGTCCAAGTAGCCTACTACAGTTAGGTATTTCAAATCTATTGACTACCAGTAATAAATGAACGTATTTTTACTTAATTAGCTATTTTACCCATGCCTTCTGTCTTTCGTGTTTATGAAAAAACACGATGTAGGCTACTTTAATGTAGTTAAATTTCTAGTTTAATTACTGTGGTAGAGTTTATTGTGTCTGAATCAGTGTTTCTGTAATTTCCATTCAGAGTCAGTAGAGGAGATCAGACGTATGCACCAGTGGAGGACAGAATGAGTCATGGACAAAAAATTAAAGATGGAGACTTTTCTCCAGGATACAGGTACTCTCATTCAAAGACAACAAGAAATCAGAATGAACCATTTTTACATTATTAATACACTTTTACTGTTTCTATTGTGAAAGACTCAGCAGTGGACATCATCAAAATAAAAAGTTGCTTTGCTGATGTCACCAAGCCTTCTTGTTTGCTGTATTACAGTTCAGTCCAGCTTGAGAGATCAGATTTTCCAGAGCCCAGCTGTGTGTCCATGAAGAGTGACTGGTCAATAGATCATCCACCCGAACTTAAGGATGGAGAGAAACGGCCGAATTTAAGGTGGAACCTTTTTTTCTGCACTGGTTTTGGGGCAACGTGAAATTTTGGAAATCGGTTTAATTGTGATTGGTTAAACAGAACTGAGAGTATACTGCACTGAAATTAGTAACTGAAAGTATTATCAAATTATCCACAATAATTAACAAACATACAGTGGGTGAATAATATGTGTAACTTCATAACTTTCCAATTCTTTGACGTTCTGCAGGAGCAGATTCCACGTGGACCTGCTCATGTGTTCTCATCATAAAGGATAAATACAGTAATTCAAAGATTTAAATATAACCTCAGCTCTGTTACAGTTCAGTCCAGCAGGAGAGATCAGATTTACCAGAGGCCAGCTGTTTGTCCATGAGCAGTAACTGGTCTATGGATCATCCACCAGAAATGAAGACTGGAGACAGAAGGTACACAATTGCTTATGGGATTACCGACCTTTCCTGGTCTCTTAATGGTATTATAAAATGGCAGCAACATTAATATGAAAAAGCCCTCCAACATTCAATAAATAGTTAGCATTTTGGAAATGGGTTTAAATGTGGTGTTAAACAGAACTGAGAGTACTGCACTCTAATTAGTAACTGGAAGTGTAAACAAACATGCAGCGGGTTGGTAATAAGTAAAACTTCCAATAATGTCCAGTTCTGCTGATATTTATGGATGCGGATTCCATGTGGACCTTCTCATAATAAAGGATGAATATACAGTAGTAATTCAAAGATTTTAATGTAACCTCTGTTCTGTTACAGATCAGTCCAGCAGAAGAGATCAGATTCACCAGAGGCCAGCTGTTTGTCCATGACGAGTGACTGGTCTATGGATCATCCACCAGGAATGAAGGGTGGAGACAGAAGGCAGAGTCTCAGGTACACAGTTGCTAATTCTCTGGTGGTTGCTTCTCCTAGGCTGTGTTTCTCAAAGTCATTGTGAGCTAAGGTGATCATAGAGTCCATTGATGGCAATGGTTCTACAATCTACTTAGATTTACAATGCTTTTTGGAAATGCAGCCCTGGTCTCTTTATGGTTTTATAAAATGACAGCACCAGTAATATGACCCCCTTACCAATATTCAATAAATGTTTGTATCTAATAATAATAATAATTTATGTGATCTTATTTCCATCAAGTAATCTAGTTCATTAGCCTCACTGTATCAGCGTTTTTGGCCACCAAACTACATAGCAATTGGGAACATTAATATAGAATGGATACATGTGTGTGTTTATCAGCATTTTGTCAACACTCAAGTGTTTAATAGAACTAATCAATTAGTAACAGAATTCATTGTCAACAAAGTATCTGATTATGTATCTACTTCTTGCTGTTTAAGGCGAAAACTGCGACCCAGACCAGATGTAACAGAACCCGTCTGTATGAAAACGAAATATGACGAGTCTATGAATCAACAACAAGACTTTAATGAAAGCACTAATCCTGGCATCAGGTAAAATACATGGTTTTGATGCTGCACAGATTCATCGTATAGTTTATAATCATGATATGATACATAATTGAAAGTCTTCCCTTGATTTGATGTCTGCTGTTTTTTTACTCACGTAAAAATGTGCACTTTAATTTTACAGCCATGAAGTCCTCAACACATTTAGATCAAGTCTGAGGAAGAGGTTTGAGTGTCTGTATGAGGGAACAGCACAGCAGGGAAACCCAACACTCCTGAATGAGATCTACACAGAGCTCTACATCACAGAGAGTGAGAGTGGAGAGATCAGTAATGAACATGAGGTGAGACAGATTGAGACACAGTCCAGGAGAGCAGCAACAGAGGACACACCGATCAAATGCAATGACATCTTTAGACCTTTACCTGGACAAGACAAACCCATCAGAACTGTGCTGACAAAGGGAGTTGCTGGCATTGGAAAAACAGTCTCTGTGCAGAAGTTCATCCTGGACTGGGCTGAAGAGAAAGAGAATCAGGACGTCCAGCTCATATTTCCACTTCCTTTCAGAGAGATCAATCTGATGAAGGACAAAACACTCAGTCTTTCAGAGCTTCTTCATGTCTTTTTCCCTGAAACAAAAGAAATTGAAATATCCAGTGACAAATATAAAGTGTTGTTCATCTTTGATGGTCTGGACGAGTGTCGTCTTCCCTTAAACTTCCACAACAATGAGATTCTACGGGATCATACCAAAGAGACCTCAGTGGACGTGCTGCTGACGAACCTCATTGTGGGGAATCTGCTTCCCTCTGCTCTCATCTGGATCACCTCCAGACCAGCAGCAGCCGATCTCGTCCCCTCTGAGTGTGTCCATCGAGTGACAGAGGTACGAGGCTTCAATGATCCACAGAAGGAGGAATACTTCAGGAAGAGAGTCAGTGATCAGAGTCTGGCCAATACAATCATCACACACCTGAAGTCATCAAGGAGCCTCTTCATCATGTGCCACATCCCAGTGTTCTGCTGGATCTCAGCCACTGTTCTGGAGAAGATGTTGAGCGAAGCAGAGAGTGGAGAGATTCCCAAGACTCTCACTCAGATGTACACACACTTCCTGATGGCACAGATTAGCATCAAACATGAGAAGGACTTTGAGAAGAATGTGACAGATGAAGACATGATCCTCAAACTGGGGAAACTGGCTTTTCAGCAGCTTGAGAAAGGCAATGTGATCTTCTATGAGGAAGACCTGAGCGAGTGTGGCATTGATGTGACAGAAGCATCAGTTTACTCAGGATTGTGCACTCAGATCTTCAGAGAGGAGTTTGGCTTGTATCAGAAGAAAGTCTTCTGCTTTGTTCATCTGAGCGTTCAGGAACATCTAGCGGCTCTATATGTTCACCTCTCCTTCACAAAATACAGAATAGATGCATTTAACCAAAGACATAATTTTTCTGACCGGTATCGAAGAGCTATCAATGATGAATTTTACCAGTTCTGTACCCATTCATTATCTGAGCTGCATCAGAGAGCTGTGGATGAGGCTCTGCAGAGTAAAAATGGACGTCTGGACCTTTTCCTTCGTTTTCTCTTGGGTCTGTCATTGGAGTCTCATCAGACTCTCTTACAGGGTCTAAAGATACAGACAGAAGGTTTCCACAACAATCAGGAAACTGTTCAATATATCACTAAGAGGATCAGGATGTGTCCCTCTCCAGAGAAATCCATCAATCTTTTCCACTGTTTAAACGAACTGGGTGACTATTCACTCATGGAGGAAATCCACCACTATCTTAAATCCGGTAAAATAAAAGAAATTGATCTCTCCCTTTCTCAGTGGTCAGCTCTGGTTTTTGTGTTGCTGACCTCAGAGCAGGAGATGGATGTGTTTTGTCTAAGTAGATATACAGGACCAAACATTACTCCAGATAAAGCTCTTCAGATGCTGATACGTGTGGTCGAAGCATCAAGATCAGCTCAGTAAGTAACCCTGGGAAGAATCATTGCAGTTCAATGACCAATGTTTAACAACACCATCACAGTACCAGATGTGAGCTCTTGATGAAACACTGAGATTACATTAAGATTTAACATGTTCTGGTATAGGTCTTTTTTAAAATATAATTTAGTCTGAACAGAGTTAAACCGTTTAAATATTTATTGTGTGAAAATTTTTTCCCAAAAATTATTACTATGCCACCATGTTTCCATCATTTCCACCACAATGAACAGAAGTTATTTAGTTTATTTATTTAGTTTCTTGTTACCAAGGACACAACAGTTTCCATAAAGAGCTGTGATGTATGAAGATATTTCCAATAAAGCTTGGTTCGTCACAGAACGATAACAATTTGAACCATGCTGGTAGAACACGTGTAGTGCACGTTAGAGCTTCAGAAAGAACCAATTAGGGTCCAGACCTGCCAACCTGTACGTATTTTGCGTAGCGGATACACATTTTGACTTCAAAGTACGCTGGTACGATTTGTCACTCTAAACTACGCAAAAACCTGGTGACGCCTCTGTGCACGCGCAGTCCTCAAATCAAGCTACAGCAAAAGAAGAAGAGTTCGACCAATCATAGTGCTGGGTTCATTCCCAAATAGCAAGCGGGGATGATTGACAGATGCGTAAGGCCTATCATTAAAGAGAGACTGAAAATCGACACCAATAAAGATTCCCGCTCGATCCCCCTTCCACTCCCGCAGCCGCCGTCTGACTGATTTCATAAGCGAGGACAGTAGGCTAGAGTACGGTACTTCTGACTCCTAACGGCCTGGGGTCGATGTGGAAAGTTGATTGTTTAGTTAACTTAATCTTTCGATGATTCGATGATCACACAGATCGCATGGATTATCTTAAAATACTCCGTTAAGTTATTCATGGTCACTCAGAAAAGAGGAAGACATCATTCAGTCATGCAAATAATAAAATGCTCAAGTAATGCTGAACTATAAATCTTGAAATCGCTATGGCTAGTGATTATGAAAGTGCTGTGATGTGTGGATTAGCCTACTGATAAGCGCGAGTCTGGAGAAACGGGCGTTTATTATTAATTCATGTGTTGAGAAACGTATGTGTTACGTTATTGTGTTAATTATCAGAAAGAACCAATGAGAGTCATTCTCGTGTTACGCATCACGTTTGAGCTTCAGAAAGAACCAATGAGAGTCATTCTCGTGTTACGCATCACGTTTGAGCTTCAGAAAGAACCAATGAGAGTCATTCTCGTGTTACGCATCACGTTTGAGCTTCAGAAAGAACCAATGAGAGTCATTCTCGTGTTACGCATCACGTTTGAGCTTCAGAAAGAACCAATGAGAGTCATTCTCGTGTTACGCATCACGTTTGAGCTTCAGAAAGAACCAATGAGAGTCATTCTCGTGTTACGCATCACGTTTGAGCTTCAGAAAGAACCAATCAGGGTCATTCTCGTGTTACGCATCACGTTTGAGCTTCAGAAAGAACCAATGAGAGTCATTCTCGTGTTACGCATCACGTTTGAGCTTCAGAAAGAACCAATCAGGGTCATTCTCGTGTTACGCATCACGTTTGAGCTTCAGAAAGAACCAATTAGGATCATTCTCGTGTTACTCATCACGTTTGAGCTTCAGAAAGAACCAATGAGAGTCATTCTCGTGTTACGCATCACGTTTGAGCTTCAGAAAGAACCAATGAGGGTCATTCTTGTGTTACGCATCACATTTGAGCTTCAGAAAGAACCAATGAGGGTCATTCTTGTGTTACGCAGCACGTTTGAGCTTCAGAAAGAACCAATGAGGGTCATTCTCGTGTTACGCATCACGTTTGAGCTTCAGAAAGAACCAATGAGAGTCATTCTCGTGTTACGCATCACGTTTGAGCTTCAGAAAGAACCAATGAGGGTCATTCTCGTGTTACTCATCACGTTTGAGCTTCAGAAAGAACCAATGAGAGTCATTCTCGTGTTACGCATCACGTTTGAGCTTCAGAAAGAACCAATGAGAGTCATTCTCGTGTTACGCATCACGTTTGAGCTTCAGAAAGAACCAATGAGAGTCATTCTTGTGTTACGCATCACGTTTGAGCTTCAGAAAGAACCAATGAGAGTCATTCTCGTGTTACGCATCACGTTTGAGCTTCAGAAAGAACCAATGAGACTCATTCTCGTGTTACGCATCACGTTTGAGCTTCAGAAAGAACCAATGAGAGTCATTCTCGTGTTACGCAGCACGTTTGAGCTTCAGAAAGAACCAATGAGGGTCATTCTTGTGTTACTCATCACGTTTGAGCTTCAGAAAGAACCAATGAGAGTCATTCTCGTGTTACGCATCACGTTTGAGCTTCAGAAAGAACCAATGAGGATCATTCTTGTGTTACGCATCACATTTGAGCTTCAGAAAGAACCAATGAGGATCATTCTCGTGTTACTCATCACGTTTGAGCTTCAGAAAGAACCAATGAGAGTCATTCTCGTGTTACGCATCACGTTTGAGCTTCAGAAAGAACCAATGAGGGTCATTCTTGTGTTACGCAGCACGTTTGAGCTTCAGCAAGAACCAGTGAGGTTCATTTTTCGTTTTACACAGCACGTTTGAGCTTCAGCAAGAACCAGTGAGGTTCATTTTTCGTTTTACACAGCACGTTTGAGCTTCCTCAAGAAAAATGCACTACACGTGTTCTACCAGCATGGTTCGAATTGTTATCGTTCTGTGACGAACCAAGCTTTATTGGAAATATCTTCACACATCACAGCTCTTTATGGAAACTGTTGTGTCCTTGGTAACAGAGAACGGTTTGGCCCGATGGTGAAAAAAATGGCTATTGTGGTAAATATAATTTCTGTGCAAATTAGTTTTGTCCTTTCCATTTCTAATCAAGCTTTAATTTCATTAAAATATGGAAATATGAAAATTATTATTTCATTGTTTAATGGAGTGTTTTTAGGGTAAATAAAATGCTTACTGTGAAATAAGGGGTCAGCCAAATTATTTCCATTTTATTCAAATCATTTCTATTACAGAATGCTATTACACACAATACATAATTTGAGATGTGGTGGAAATGAAATGACACTGTGATTACTCTATTTCCATAGTCTTAAAGTCCACCAAAAGTGCCATTAGTCAAAGAAACACCCATATATTTAGAGGTCACACTGGTTTGTGAGGTTTACTGATTAGTTGTTATACAAAGAGCATTTACAGAACAAATCTAGTTTATTGTGGTTAAAATGTGTCAACTTTCATTTTATCAGGCTTGATGACCGCAATTTAACAGAGATAAGCTTCACTCATCTGGCTTCAGTGCTCAGTTCAAAATGTTCATGTCTGAGAGATCTGGATCTGTCTGGGAATAATCTGGGAGATTATGGAGTAGAGCTGTTTTGTGCTGGACTAAAGAATCCACACTGTAACCTGGAGAAACTAGAGTAAGAGTCTCACACTTACTTTCGAAACAGTAATTTTTACCATATTTTACCTTTAATTCCAGTGCAGCCTGACATGTCCTTTTGAAAGTCTCATTCTTTATCTTTATCTCATTCAAATCTTTATTCAGCTCTCGAGGCAATTTACTGTACATTTTAAGGCTTTCTTTTAAATTAACTTTTCTTATGGAAGTTTATACGTCATCTTTGTTTGCAGGTTGATGTGTTGTGGTGTCACAGCTGAAGGTTGTGCTACTCTGGCTTCAGCTTTGAGATCAAACCCCTCACACTTGAGAGAACTCAATCTGGAGTGGAATAAACTGGGGAAAGGCATGGAGCTGCTCACTGATCTTCAGAGGAATCCATACTATAAACTTGAGACACTGAGGTGAGACCATGCATCTTTCTAACCTGCTTTTTTCTTGTGTCTGTAATTTGGTGACAATTGTATATCTATCCATGATTTAAAAAAAAAAAAAATCTTATTTTTGTTTGGATATAGTGCCTTATCAGTGTATTTATCCTTTTAACCTAAACCTTTTTTTAAAGATACATTTTTACAAAAAGACAACAGCAGCTTCAGATCCATCTTCAGTGCCCATACCATCCTTGTTGGTTTGTTGTTAGGTGAACGTTTGTTCCTGGTGTAAATAGCTCCATAGAAGTCCATTGTTTCTATTCCAAATTTTGAGGGATTTTTTATGATTTTAATATGTTCCTTGATGTTCACTTATAATGTTAATAAAGTTTTTTTCTACAAAAAAAACAAATATATATGCGGAAAAACGGCTCAGTTAACGTCCATTGTTATGATTGGCTAACATCATTGCATGGGAAATGGTATCAACAGCCACTCGTTATTGCATGTGATTGTTTTGGGGAAAAAAACATATAAAACCATCCTTTACATACAGAGTATTATGAAAGCTCTCCAATACACTCTGCCTCATTAACAAAACAATCTGCAGTTAAATGCTCTGAACAAACATATAATGCCAGTGGGTGTGGCCTATGGTGCGATGATGTATGATATCATATTCAAATGTATTTGCCTGTGTGACGTCACAGATCCCACAATATCCAAACGAAACATTTTTGGAGCTTGATAAAATAAATGATTTGTTTATAATGAAGAGGACGTTTTAAGCTATGAAACTTGCAGGATGCTTTAATGATACAAAGACATTTTATATGTCAAAAGATCAAGGCAAATTTGATTCTCGTGTCATGACCCCTTTAATGCTGGATATTTTCGTTTGGTCTTTAGATTTAACCAACAAAACATTTTGATGAGTCAAAGTCCTGATATGCTCAGAAAGCAAAATGAGATGAATTCAATCGCTTGTGGCCAGCAGGGGCCCCCTAAATCTCATTGTGTAGTAAACACCACTACTTTCAATGTGTCGTGAATTCAAGCGTCACCCAAGGAGCGAGAAGTGTGGGATTTATTCCGCATATATTGTTTTGAATATTAACTTTCCAGAGAAAATGTTTGTCATTGTTCTCTTCACAGGTTGAATGATATGGATGTCACAGCTGAAGGTTGTGCTGCTCTGGCTTCAGCTCTGAGATCAAAGCCCTCACACCTGAATCTGTGTGAGTGTAATCTGGGGGCATCAGGCATCAAGCTTCTGTCTGCTGTACTCGAAAATCCTGACTGTAAAGTGAAAACACTGGAGTAAGATCATTTCTCTCAAAGTCATCCAGGATCTGGTGTTTAGATATTATTCAATAGTGACTGAAGCATAGGTTTCTCTCAGGTGTGAGGGGTTTTAGTCATACAGGATTGGGGGCATTTTAACTCACATCCATTTTCACCTCAAGATCAACAGCACATTTCTAATGGGCTGTAATTTTCCTATTATTTTAAGTAATTCTATCACCAGGGTTAGGAAGGTTAACATACCCCTCCTGACTTGAATCATTAATATTAATTAGGGGAAGTGAATGTGGAGTCAATGCGGAATTAAAGCATTGTGGAGCTAATAGTTTCGATCAGGCGAGCACTGAATATTTCCACCGCTAAAACCCATTAATTTCAGCCCTTACAGAAAAAACACATGAACTTCACATGTGCAAAAACTCATGTGATCACATGTGACCACATGCACATGTGATTTTGCACATGTGAAATTTAACATGTAAAAACATGTGACTTTGCACATGTGAAATATGTGGATCACATGTGAAACATGTGTTTTGCACACGGGAAATGTGTGCTTTTGGAACATTTGCACATGTGATTGCATGTGAAACACATGTGATCACATGTGAAACCCATGAGCTCACATGTGAAACGTAAAATTCCTATGTGAAACCTATAATCACGTGAAACCCATGAGATCACATGTGAAACCCATGAGATCACATGTGAAACCCATGACATCACATGTGAAACCCATGAAATCACATGTGAAACCTATAATCACATGTGAAACCCATGAGATCACATGTGAAACCTATAATCACATGTGAAACCTATGATCACATGTGAAACCCATGAGATCACATGTGAAACCTATAATCACATGTGAAACCCATGAGATCACATGTGAAACCCATGACATCACATGTGAAACCCATGAAATCACATGTGAAACCTATAATCACATGTGAAACCCATGAGATCACATGTGAAACCTATAATCACATGTGAAACCCATGAAATCACATGTGAAACCCATGAAATCACATGTGAAACCTATAATCACATGTGAAACCCATGAGATCACATGTGAAACCTATAATCACATGTGAAACCCATGAGATCACATGTGAAATCCATGAAATCACATGTGAAACCCATGAAATCACATGTGAAACCTATAATCACATGTGAAACCCATGAGATCACATGTGAAACCTATAATCACATGTGAAACCCATGAGATCACATGTGAAACCCATGAAATCACATGTGAAACCCATGAGATCATAAGTGAAACCTGAAATTTCCATGTGAAACCAATAATCACATGTGAAACGTAAAATTTCCATGAGAGACCCATGGAATAATATTTGAAACCCATCAACAATCTATGTTAAACCTACACCCCACGTAAACCTGCAACTTCATGTGAAACCCATGTAAAAATCATTCAGCAATATACCACAGAAAATGGTAGTCCTACCATGTTCTTTTGTAGGGCCTATAGCCATGTTTCCCAACATTAAAACAAATAATTCAAATTTAGCTTTTATTTCATTTCAAAATATGCAGTACAAATTGAATGTTTAAAACAAACAAAGCAAAACCAAATTAAAATTATACATTTAAAAAAAGTGTATTGTCTCAGTCCTCTGTGTCTCCTTCAGCAGGCATCCTGTTTTGGGATAGAAAAACAATCAAAGATTAGGGCAGTGCAATATGTCTTCTCCTCACAGATATCACTGAACTCAGAGTGAAATCTTGGCAGATGAGTCTTTAACGCACCCTTTGGTTTTGAATGTACACACACAATGTATGTAAATGCAGTGAAGTGTTCTGGTCACGTGCCAGTGTTTCAGTAGATCTTGCTGTAGGAGAATTGACTGGCTTTTGTCAGAAAACTTGCAATGACGACAGAGCATCACTTTGGCTACACCCTGATGGAGAAATAAAAGTACAATTGATCATTAATAATAAAATAAATTAATAATAATAATAATTTGACGCTTATAAAATAAATAATGTAACATCACTATATTAGTTAGGCCTGTTTCCTTAAATTTGTGATGAAACCAGAGTTGCAACCAATTTTACTCCATATTGTAACGTATTTATAATTGAAATACACATACAATGGCTATACAATACAAAGTGTTTGCACATCCCTGGCAGTTGGTTTGTAAAATATCTTCATTGTTTTGACAGATATCTTTATTTTGTCTGAAGATATGCAGAGAAGTGTGTGTGTGTGTGTGTGTGTGTTGTTGTTGTTGCTGTTAATTAGGGATGCAACGATACCATTTTTTCAGAACCGATCCGATACCAAAAATTCTGAGTATCGGCCGATACCGATCCGTACCGATACCAGCACAGGTTTTTTTTAATCAAGTAGAATTTCTATAACTCTGTGTTGAACTGATAATAAGAACTGAAAAAAAGAAAAACAACAACAACAAAAAATATATGATCATAATCTGACATAAATGCTATTATAAACGAGATTAGTGGATAATTCAGTAAAATTTAGTCTAGAAAAATCCCGAGTGCACAATAATTGTATAAAATCTGAACATTTTGTGAAAAAAAAAAATTGTTTAGTGGGGAACAAATTAGAGACAATAAGTGTAACACTAAATCTGGTAAAACTTAGCAATTAATAGCAATTATTTTATATCCTACTATAAAATTGAGACATTTTTTAACTGTATAGCACAGCTGTTTAATGAGGTAGCAACATATGATAGATAGGACAGAACAAGAAAGGCTATTAATAATCTTTCATTGCGTCCCTGTATTATGATATGAAAGGCTCCAATACAGTGCGGCACAAAGCGCTTTTATGCGCATCCCGAGGGCAGAATGATGCGCTTGAAGCAACATGAGTCACAGCGCGCAGCGCGTCGAGTCCGCATTGAAAAGTTTCAAGCACAAAGAAAATACATATTGATGCGTAGTGTATTATACAGTATCTATCTATGCAATAGTCTATTCAGCATTTTCTTTTAACAGTTTTAAATTTCAGTTACTGTGCGCGTGAAGAACTGCTCTGACTTTACTCCAGTGTTGTGATCTAACAGACACCCGGTAGAAAGTAACATGATTAAGGTACAGCAATAAAATCTAGCAAGATAAGAGTTGTTTTATGCGAAACCATAGACCTGTATCTGCAGATCAAGTATAATAATAGTAACATTGAATCATCTTGGAGAGAGTTTCATCGTGTTAACTGTCGTAACCGAACGCGACGCGCTGTTTGAATGCTGAATGAAGAATGATTGACAGCCGCAGCTGAGAGAAACATTTACGTGATCTTGAATTTAACGACTTAAATATTCATTTATATCTCACATTATACTATATAATGGCTTCAGAACACTTATAATATTGTGCACAAAAATGTATGGTGCTTTATAATGTTTGTGTGCCTTTTGTGTGGCTTAACAATAACACAGAATAGTATACACACAATATCGGATTTGGATCGGCCTCGTCTGACCGATACCCGATCCGCCAAAAATGGCAGTATCGGAGCCGATATCGATACTGAGTATCGGATCGGTGCATCCCTACTGTTAATAAACTAAAAATAATAGGCCTATAATGTTATTAAACAATTGAAAATATTACATTGTAATTGTATTAAAAAGAAAGAAAAAAAAATCCTACAGTTTTTTTTTTTTGATTCTTAATTATGCATTAAATTCAGGTAGGCTACTGAGTCGCTGTCCTCAGTGCCGCAGAAAAGCGCCTACAATCAAAATCCTGATTGCCGCTAGTGCCTATCACATGTAATTTTGTAGCGAACTGTCTTGTGTGATTAAAGTTTTGAGCTTCAGAATTTCCGATAACATAGTGAGTTTTTAGGGAGCAAATGTTTCAGTGCACTGTAAGGATTTTGTGATAAAGACGGCCCTTAACCACTGACTACTGAGCTAGAGACCTGAGTGATATTTACCCAGAGTTTAGCACCTTGACTAGCTTGTTCAGGTGTGCTGGACTAGGTTGGAGTAAACCTCTGCATGTAAGTGGACCTTGAGAGACGATATTATATCTCCTGCAATATGTTCTGAACTTACAACACTGGTGTCCAGACCAAAGTTCTGCAGAGTTTCTGGTGATCCTGGATCAGCTGCTCATGTCTGCTTTATTGGGTTTGGGAGCTAAACTCTGTGATCAGGACTAGATGGCAAACAATACTGTAAAGGGGAGAAGACAAACACTATTATTATGTTATAAATAACTTGTTCTGTGTTCATCTGCTAACCTGTACAAAGTATGCATCATGAATAAGTGGTATGAATTTGCTCTTTTAATAACACTGTTTTACTACATTAATACTAACTACAAACCTGATAAAAATGACTGGTGGGCAATGGAGGAAAGGCTTATTTTGCCCTCCAGGTCAAGTACAGCTCGCTGCATCCTGACGTCACTTGATAACTATGAATTAACCATACAGTCCGTACTTTTAGGTTAAATAAATTAGACTATTCCCATTCATCCATTGACCAATTGTCAGCAAAACCTTTACAAAACTATCAAAATATCTCATCTACACATAATATGTGATTAAACGCCCATACTTACAGCTCAAGTCTATAGTTAACCTAACTTAACGTTAAGTTACCTCAAGTTAGCCTAACGTTAACGGTTGAGATGCTAACGGACTTTTGCGAAGACACTAAGCCATTTCTATAAAGTAAATATTCAACGGAAGCGAGTCATTTACATGAAAGAAAGTCTCAGAAACACTTGTATGTACAATCTGTGTAATTTTATGGACTAAACTTACCTTAAAGTAGTTAAAACAACAGTGAGAGACGGAGTTTCGCTGATTGTCAGTTGAACTGCTGCCTCGTTTCCATGGTAACGCCCTCCGCTCCAGTTCAAATGCTGCTTGAATATTCAGCGCGCGCGCCCATTAAAACACGTAGAAGTCACGCAGCATTTACATACATTTTGAATTGATGGAGTGAATTATTTGATAATCAGCTAAAATATCCTGAAACTCGATACATTATTAAGTGGATAGTAGGCTTGTGGCCATCGCAAACTGTAAATAGAATGAAAATATAAAAGCATTGAAAACGTACAAGTCTGTCAGTTATATATAATAGGCTACATTATAATATAATATATAGGCCTACCTTTAGGAATGGTAAACGCGGTGTGGAAACAAAATAGCAAAAACTACATGATATAATTATGAACGTTTTCTACACAAATTCACAGATGTGACACGAAGAACAAAGCTTTATTCTAAGTATTTTTTTAATGTATTTCAAATCTATTAAATGTATTTCAATATTTAACAGTGCTTTACATATGTGAATATATTAATATTCACATGTGAATATATTAATAGTGCTGTTGTTTATCGGGGTCTACAGTGTTTAAACTACTTTGATGTTTAATGTTTTTATGGATGCATTATAGGCATATTTAATGTAGTAACTGTTAACAAATATTCAGATATAGGTGTAATAATATTCAGCACAAGTTTTCAACGAGATACAAACCACTAGGGAGCGCTTTTTACTGGATTTATGCCAAATCATGTAGGTAGATGGTTTACGAACATAGGTGTTCACAAATAATGTATTTCTGGGATGTGCAGTGACACGTAACTTTGAAACTATTTCTACAATCTATTTATTCACTTGCTACAATAGACTTTAATTGTATTTATGCTATATTAGGGCTAAATGTGGTTTAAAACAGACGGACCAAACAAAGCCCGAATGTCAACGTCTATTTTTGGGCTAAATTAAGACAATGACGGGCCGACTTGATTCAGCCCAAAAAACAATGTCTTAATGACGTCTGGTGCTGGGTGGGCTTTCTCTCGACATGATTATGTATAACTTATAAAACATTTCTAATACCAATCACAAATACGTCTCAGGACGTAACAACACACAAAAAAACATTGAATATGGTTTACATTTTTGTCGTTATTAAGTCTAAAATTGATTATTTATTAACTGGCACTTACTTGAAGTTAAGTATGACAGTGACAAAATGGGACAACTTCCCATTACAAAGAAGCTGAAAATGTACAGTATTTGTGATGTGGAAACATGATTCACATGTTAAAAATTATTTTACAACATGTGCAAATATATTTCACATGAGCTCCACATTATAACCTATAGAAACATGTTTTCCACATGTGCCACATGCTCCATTATGTTCACATGTGGTGAAATGTTGTTCACATGTGGTGAAATGTTGTTCACATGTGGTGACATGTTGTTCACATGTGGTGAAATGTTGTTCACATGTGGTGAAATGTTGTTACCATGTGGTGACATGTTGTTCACATGTGGTGAAATGTTGTTCACATGTGGTGACATGTTGTTCACATGTGGTGAAATGTTGTTCACATGTGGTGAAATGTTGTTCACATGTGGTGACATGTTGTTCACATGAGAACACATGTGATCACATGAGGTCACATGTAATCACATGTGGAAAACATGTGATAACATGTGAAATTCATGTGTTTTTTCTGTAAGGGAGTGTTTCCCAAGCGCATTCGCTGGTAATTTGATGAAATGACTGCATTTTTTGACATTTTATCGCTTTAGCTGAGCTCACATGCATCTATATAATATTGGTATTTTTTATGTTGCCAGATAAGTTAATGTTTATCTTTAATTCAAGTAACTGGCTTTGTCAAAATACAAAGTTTCTTAAGCTACCCTGAATGAGTTTCTTTGAAGACTGCCCATTCAATGAAAAACTTATCTACCCTCTCCCTGGATATATTATATAATAAGTTTTGTTGAGAGCAATTAGTTGCCAAGTCACCTTTAAGCCACCTTTATTTGTATAGTGATTTATACAATACAGATTGTTTCAAAGCAGCAACATTATGCGTTAATATTTACTAAAAATTTCTGCAAATATAGTTGCTGCTGCTATCTGTCCCATTCAAGCAGGTTGACACCTTTGCACATGTCGCTGGTTTAAGCAATCACAAACTGATTTATATTCATGAGCTAAGCCCCATTAAATTGACTATACAGTAACATCCATATATAGTGCACAAAGCAATATATAGTTTTTAGGAAATAGAGACATATTATGTGCAATAATACTTTGTATAAATCATCACTAACATGGTATCATTTAAGATTTAACACAGTGTCTTCTCCCTATTATTGCCTGTTTCCTCTTCTGATGTCAATAATAATAATAAAAAATGGGAAAGGATTTTCCAAACATTTGAAGTCCAAAGAGCATTGAATTGTGTCATTGTTCTCTACAGACTGAGATATTGTGGTGTCACAGATGAAGGTTGTGCTGCTCTGGCTTCAGCCCTGAGATCAAACCCTGAACACCTGAGAGAACTGGATCTGACATGGAATCATCTAGGAGATTCTGGTGTGACACTGCTCTCTGCTGGACTGGAGGATCCTCACTGTAAGCTGCAAAAATTGAAGTAAGACAATCAAATGATGTTAATATTAAATCAGAATCTTGGCTTAGGGCTGTTGCTAGATTACTTTTTTTTTTTTTTTTTTTTGAATGGGCCAAAAATATATATAATTCAGCTTTGCATCACATATATAAATTACATTTGAACATGTATTCAATTAGAGAATAATTAATTTAAAGAGTAATAATATTTCACAATATGACTGTTTTTACCATGTTTTCACTTTGATCAAATAAATGCAGCCTTTTAAAAACTTGAGAGATAAAAAAAAAAATATTCCAAACTTTTGACCAGTAGTGTTTATATTTTTACACATGTAAATGAAAAATAAAACCAGGGACATAAATATTATGACTAAACTGATCCAAATTGTGTCATTGTTCTCTGCAGGTTGGAGCATTGTGCGATCACAGATGAAGGTTGTGCTGCCCTGGCTTCAGCTCTGAGATCAAACCCCTCACACCTGAGAGAACTGAGTCTGTCTTGGAATGAACTAAAAGTTGCAGGGAAGCTGCTCTGTGTTACTCTTGAAGATCCTCACTGTAAACTGGAGAAACTGAGGTAATATCTCTCTGATGACCTGTGTAACCTTGTTTTGTATTTGAGGATACACTCAAACGCTGCATCTGAATTAGAATACTTCCCTATATAGTATAAAAAAAAAAAAAAAAAAACAACAGTAGATGAAAAGTACCCAGATGACCTACTACTTCTGCCAAAATTTGATGGAAACTTTACTATCCCATGAGGCCATGGGAGAGGATTTATGAATGGCTGTAAAGCAACGTAATTGACGCTGGTAGGTTAAATGACAGTAACAACATGGCGGATGTAGTGCATCCAAATTTCATTCATGTCACCCATATTTATACTATATAGAACCATACTTTTTTAAACGATCACAAAGAAAGTTCAAATTCAAATGTACTACCTACTCAGACAGTATGTTATTTCGGATGCACCTACAGTTTTATTCATATAGTGATTTTCACATGACATATTGTTTCAAAGCAGCTAGAACTAGCAGGAGCTAGAGAACCTTTTGATGGGTATGCCAACATAAAGACAAGGAAGAGGATTGTAATCTTATCGTAGTTATATGTATCATCAAAGTCCCTTTCAAAGAAAGTCTGTTCACTCTATGGACATTTTTGCAATGCCTCTGGGCGCCTAATTATGGCATCGAAGACCAAGTCATATTTACTCTTATAGGGGAATCCTTAAATCTTCAAAACCTGCTTTTGAACCAACTGAACCTTGTTTTGCAAACTGCAGAACTGTAGTGCATAATCCTGTCATTATTATTAGCTTTTCTGCATTAGAAAACTGAAGGATCCAGAAAGAAAAGAAAATAAATAAAAACTTAACCAAATCCACAGTTCTCATGTTGCTGGATCTGTCTGCTGCGTTTGACAAAGTTCAATCCTAAAGACGAAGGGCATCTCGGGAACTGCACTCCAACCATTCAAGTCTTACCTCTCAGGTAGGTCGTTCAGGGTGTCGTGGAGGGGTGAGGTGTCTAAGTCACAACATCTAGCTACTGGGGTGCCTCAGGGCTCAGTGCTTGGACCACTTCTCTTCTCCATCTACATTTCATCAGTAGGATCTGTCATTCAGAAACATAGGTTTTCCTATCACCGCTAAGCTGATGACACACAACTCTACTTCTCATTCCAACCAGAGGATACAACGGTTGCTGCTCGCATCTCAGCCTGCCTGACAGACATTTCTAGCTGGATGAAGGACCACCACCTTCAACTAAACCTGGCGAAGACAGAGCTGCTTGTGGTCTCGGTCAACCAAACACTACACCACAACTTCTCTATTCAACTAAGTTCAACATCCATAACTCCATCAAGGTCACCAGAAACCTTGGAGTTGTGATTGATGATCAATTGAACTTCACAGACCACATTGCTAGAACTGCCCTGTCTTACAGATTTGCCTTATACAACATTAGGAGGATCAGGGCCTTCCTATCGGAGCATGCTACACAACTCCTTGTCCAAGCGCTTGTTCTATCCAAGCTGGACTATTGTAATGCTCTCTTTGCAGGCCTTCCAGCTTGCACAGTCAAACCTCTGCAACTGATCCAGAATGCTGCAGCAAGAGTGGTCTTGAACGAGCCGAAGAGAGCACACGTCACTCCTCTCCTCACAAAATTGCACTGGTTGCCAATTGCTGCTTGCATCAAATTCAAGGCACTGATGCTTGCCTGGAGTCTGGAGTAAAATCATTACTCCAGACTTACATGTCATCCAGAAGCTTGCATTCTGCAAGTGAACGTCGTCTCGAGGGGGCCATCTCAAAGAGGCACAAAATCACTTTCACGGACCTTCACCTTGACTGTTCCCTGCCGGTGGAATGACCTGCCTTACTCAACTCGACCTATGTCCGTAGTCATTTTCAAACGGCTGAGGCCGCATCTTTTTCGGCAACACTTGATTCATTAATACTAACTTACTTACTACTTACTTAGACTTAGACTAAACTGGGAAGGGTCACAGCACTTGTAAATTGTTGTCCTATTGTTAGTTTAACTGCTTATATTGCTCTCCTCATTTGTAAGTCGCTTTGGATAAAAGCATCTGCTAAATGATTAAATGTAAATGTAGTTAAACCTTCCCTGAGTCCTTAACTTCATTATTCTGATTTGTGAAATCTTTTCACAGTACAGTTTCGGTCAGTTAACCCTTCCCTGAGTGCCTAACCCTTCAAGGGTTAACTGACCAAAACTGCACCGTGAAAGATTTCATTTATATTGATCAGTGGTTCAGACATTGTACGTGCTCATACCAGTAATCCTCATTCTTTGCTCACACACAGCATCATACAGGTAATGTACTGGTATGTTTCAACTTCTTTACTGGTAAATTGCTAGAACAGATTTACAGATTTTTTTAAAAGGTCCTGTCCACACATGATTTCTTAAAAGTAATTTACCAGTGAAAACTATGTGTGAAAGGGGCTATTGTGATATCTGCTACACATTTGTGGTCATTCTTTGAAAAGCTAGTTTCTGCTCTTCTGATCTGCATGTTCTGGAGTAAGAGATTTAAGAGTGTGTCATTGTTCTCTACAGGTTGAGTTATTGTGGCGTCACAGATGAAGGTTTTGCTGCTCTGGCTTCAGCTCTGAGATCAAAGCCCTCACACCTGACAGAACTGGATCTGACTGGGAATAAACTAGGATTGCAGTTGCTTTCTGATCTAAAGAAAGACCCACGCTATAAGCTAGGGCTGCAACGATAAGTGCAATATAGTACAAATGCATATCCAAATCTCAAGGACAAAATGAAGCCAACAATTTGTCTGAAAAAAATCTGATTTAACTGAAAAATGTAAATTAGTCCAAATATACAAGTATTCTCAGTGGTAGATTTTTTTCAAGATTCAATTCTTGCTGTACCAAAATCGTATTGAACGGTTACTACAAAACTGAGGTATTCCAAAGTGTGAATTTTGTGTACCGTTGCAGCCCTATTTTTTATAATCTGGGCATACTCCGTAATAATAAAAAAAAAAAACATTTTCATTTCAAACATGCAAATTTGCAATTTGTTTTAAATATGTAAATGTCTGTATATGAATATTTTCACTATGTGAAGGTGATAAACCGAGAGAATTGTCTTATTATAAACTTGTATTAAGCATGTTTGCTTAGTTGTTTCCAAATTAGATCTAATTTTGTGTATCAGAAATTATGTCTCATTCGGCATGCATGTGTTATTTTAATATTGTTAAGCTTTTAGATACCAATGTCATATATGATCAGCTGATGGTGAATGAGCTCTAATTTGAGTTATTCCCGTAAACCAAATGGCTTAAATAACCTACTAAACTGTTTTTTTGAAAATGTAAAAATGCAGAAGGTTTACTGTGATGGGTAGTTTTAGGGGTAGGGTATACAGTTTGCACAGTATAAAAAGCATGTCTATGGAAAGTCCCTGTAAACAACGTGTGTGTGTGTGTGTGTGTGTGTGTGTGTGTGTGTGTGTGTGTGTGTGTGTGTGTGTGTGTGTGTGTGTGTGTGTGTGTCTTTTGTGTTCTGAATGAAAATGACAATGCATAATTTGAGATTCAAACTTCCAGAAAAAAAAGTCAAGCATTACAGAATGCCTGTGATGCATGTGTATATACACTGGTCATTGTTGGTAAAGTGTTCATTAGTTCATAGGGTAAGAATTTGGAAAAACATCCACCTGTGAGTAAATGAATAGTAAAAAATATATTATTAAAGTGAACGGGATGGAACAGACATTATAGTGTGTTAGATGTTCTTCACCAGCAGAGGGCCACATAGGCACTCTATCAAATGTCTTTCAAACATCTTTGGTGTATGGTCACATTAAAACTGTCTTTACATACATTTATTTATTTTTTTATGAATGAATGGGTTTTATGCTGCCTTCATGTGCTATCGGAAATTTCTTCCCATTTTGGGGCCGGTTGCAAGACTAGTCTTACGAGTTAGTCATCAATTCTTTTTTCTTTAAGATTGTTCATTAAACAAGTAATAAAAACTCAGTGAGTGTTTTAGCGCAATTTTCTGACGTCATGGGATCACAACACTAAGTAAATTTAAAAGTAGATTTAAAAGTAAATCTTTTTATGTTTTTTTTTTTTTTTTTTTTTGTGCGTTCCCGAGATTAGACCTTCCTTAACATAATGCCGAAAACCCGAAGTCTCTAGGTGGTCTGGTTGAGGAGGAGATAGAAGTGCAAGATTGGTGCGCACAGACAGAACAGAAATCATGAGTTAACAATCGCAATTTTGTCCGTTGGAAAATTGCGCTAAAAACGTAGATTGGCCTATTCTAATATCAAAAAGTAAGACTGACTGCCCCTTGACTAACTGCTAGTGGGTCGGTCCAGATCTTATTGTTGTGTTCATGCCATGACGTTACCATAAATAAAGCTGCGTATGCTTTCGAATCGCTCTTGCAGTACTTTGATGTCATACACGACCGGTCTAAACACCTCCGCTTCAAGTCGAACACACCTTAAAGGCCATGTTGCAGGTTAGAGTACCCAGTAAGCCAATGTATAGAAAAATAATGTAGGAACTAGATTTAAATATAAACATATACTTATAAAACGCTATTTAGGCTTCTGGAGTCGTTTTTGTGAGAAATTTTTACTTCCGCATTTGAAAATCGCTTAAACCGCCGAACCTGAAGTGACGTAACATGAGGTAGAGCGGTCAAAGTAAATCAACTAGCGAATAGGAAAGCAATGGATGACAGCTCGGAAAGGGAATTGTAGCCTAAATGTTTACTCGTATGATATATATATAATTCATTTATAATTGATATATATGATGATATCATATAATTATGAGCCTGATATGAAGCCAAGTGAGCAGGACAGGCCAGGGTTAGACAGAACAACGGTGAGTTGTGGTGTGAGGAGAACAGGGCGAGAGAACAGTGTTAGCTTATAGATGTATTCACGTTAGCCGACGATATGTACAACACTATGCTCAGATCACAATACTGTACAGATTATTATCATCATGTATCAGGCAATAGCAAAGCTAGTACTTAGACCCTTACCTGCATGATTGTGTTGTGTGTGTCAGCCATTAGGAGACAGTTTCCAGAGGAAGAGGGACTTTATAAAGGCTTTGAATTGACCCATTTGGTGACGATGAATAAAATAAATGATCACAATCACAACTGTCTTACTGTATAAAAACTTTATATGTAAACAGCCAACACAAACATTAAAGTCGGTTTGTACAGATTGAAAAAGAATTATAGAACATAATATATTATATTTATAATAATAATAATAGTGTCGGCTGCAGACTAATAACAAACACATAAATGCATTACATTACAAGTTTATGTAGGATATGTTAATTAATTAAATTAAGACAAGGCACATTTTGTAAAACAGATGTACAATAAGTGATCTCTGACGGATCCGTGAGCGTCATGTTTCCCGCTGGCGGCCGAACCACATGCTGATGGCGGACCGTCACCGGGCGACCCGATGAAGGAGCTGGGACAGTGTGCACATATCGCCGGGATTATAATCATTCGGTCCACACTACCGCGTTTTTCAAAGCAGAAGCAGAAGTGAAGTCCCGTCTCTTACCCGGCACAAAACGCACACTGGCACGGAAAATTGCACCGTCCTTTTTCTTATTCGGAAACCTGTGGACTCGATGTCCTGACAGGCCATAATTCACAATCATTTACCACGACGATGATTCATTGAAATACAATAAGCACAGAAAACACACTGAATCATGACCGCTCCAACTGACTACCAACCATACCTGTCAACATTTGGATACCAAAATACGGGAAATCTGAAGGGGGGGGGGGGGGGGGGTTCTTTATTTATTTTTATATTTTTTTATTTATATCATGTTTCTTTATTTATTTTTATCAATTGCAACAATTAACTGCATTAATTAATCACGATTAATTGCCATTAAAAAAACTTACTTTTTAACATTTTATAATGTAATAATTTCACAATTAATCTCCAAATTAAGGTAGAAAAACATAAAACAGTATATTTTAAATATTTGTCTAACAGGTAGGAAAAATATACAGAAATTGAAGTTATCAAACAGTTTGCACTGCATACAATTTAAATTGTACATAGATTAATCCTTATTAAAGTAAAAAAGATCTTTAGTCAAGAGCAGTGAGTGCTTTTCTCTGTTACCTTTGTTCTTTGATTAACTTTACTGACAGAAAGCTTTATTGGCTACTGTCTCTTTAAAAACAGCCGCTGACGGATCTCACTCGCGTCTCATTCTCTCACCTCTTTGCTTTCATTTACGACTTTTTTTAAAACTAATTTAAGACTGCTCAGACTGCTCTTATGAGGATACTCGACAAAACGGACATTTTGACATAATTGCGTGTGTTAATGCCATCTCTCTCATGTTCGTCCATCCTCGGATGCTGCTGTTCTTCTTCGCGCGATTTTTTCCCCCTAACTACTTCAGTGGAAATCCCGCCCTGCAGCCGATTCTAAAGATTTTATTGGTCATGTGAATCACAGTACTGATTGCCTACACCAAACACTGATCCCTAAACCTACCCGTCATTGTAACCTTAACCAATGAAATTAGCTGCAGGGCGGGATTTTCGCTTAACTGGTTTGCGCCCATTGGGATTTAAAAAAAAAAAAAATTATAGAAAGATTAAAAATACGGGAGAAATACGGGAAAATATTTAAACGGGATGATAGCGGGATAGCAATGTAAAATACGGGAGAATCCCGGGAAAAACGGGAGGGTTGACAGGTATGCAACCTATCTCTGCACTGAGCGCGAACGCAGAGCCAAACGACTACCTCATGTGACGTCATATGACGCGATGGTGAAAAAAAGCGCTTTTTCAACACGGTCAAGGAAATGGTCACGTTTTCTATTAAATTTGTGCCCTTATGTCTTGCAAAACAATTTTTAATCCTGCATTTACTTTTCATATGGTATTTTCATACAAGGTTATATTAATAATAATAATAATAATAAAACCTGCAACATGGGCTTTAAATCTGCAGTGGCCAGGTGGTACAGCAGCCACGTGGTACAAGTCATAGCTCTCAGACAATTATTAGATTAAACATTGTAATTACAAGTTCAAAAAGCACGTGAAGGCTTTTTACAGTTCATAAGCGCTCGGTAATTAACATGGCGTGAATGCATCTTAAAGGTGCTCTAAGCGATGTTGGGTGACGTCACTTCTTGTTGACGTTTGAAGTATTGTCAAACAAAACGGAGGCTAGCTCGACCCTCCCTCCTCCTCATCCCGTCCCCTCCCCCTCCCTTGCGTGCTTCCTGAAACAGTCATGAATGCCAGACTAGATTTACCCTGTCCAGCAAAAACAGAGCCACCTGAATGTTGGATTGAAAGCCCTTCTGCCGGCGGAGTTCTCGCCACCTTTCGAAGGCTTTTCCGATGTAAATTCGGGACTTCGCGCATTCCCTCTCCTTTTCCCTATTTTTTGTTATTTGTTCATCGGAACGTCGTCTCTTTGGTCGTGTGTCGGCCATATCAAAATTCTCAAGAATATACAATTTTAACGTTAGTCGTTGTCTAGGTCTAGGACATCTCTCCTCTAGCTAACTTCCCTCTTCATGCTTCTCTCTCCTCCACTCCCCACACCCCCCTTCATGTGCACGTGCACTAACACCCCAGCCCCCACCCCCAAATCATTCTTGTCGGTTATAGGCTGGAACACTGTTTGTTATGTTTCGTGGTCCAGGCTGGGCCAGTTTGTTTTTGTTGCCGTTTGTGGAGCCTAGGCTATCTACAAAGACCATGTTTTTTTTACAGTGTGTTCAGAGGACAGGCAGCTAGCGGATAGCGGGGAGATGTTTGCTGTATGTGACAAGAAAAAATTCGGCCTAAAAAACATGTGACATCGCTTATAGCACCTTTAAAGTAACAATTAATACACCACTGTTAAAATTATACACTCATGACATGTATCATAAATCAAAATGTACGATGACTTCCGGTTTGGCGATGTAAGAGAGGGCAGCAGAGGCGAGGACCTCCTAACCACACTCCTTTAAAACATATTTATGCGTCTTCTTTTTCTAATCTAATTGATTTGCAACATAACATAAGTATTACACCTAGCCCAGAAAGCGAAATGAGCAACTCTAAACAGAAGCAAAGTACCGCACCAGCAACACGGTCAGGTGCAACCCTAGCGAGTAAGCTAGCAGTAATGGCGGCTAACGACACAACTACTAGCAACAAGGATATACCTGTAAAAGACAATACGGATAACTTGACAATGAGTCAACTAGTCTCCGAACTGTCAAAACAGCGGGCCAGTTTAAAAGAGGACATGGCAAGTTTAATTCAAGATTCAATCAAGCCGTTACAGGCCTCCCTCGAGACGCTACGCGAGACAGTCGGCTCGTTTCAGCACCGACTTACGTCTACCGAAGTACTGGCCGGTGAAAACTTTGAAAGGCTAGCCGCCGCGGAAGCGACGATTAAATCCTTGAAGACACAGAATTCATCTCTTCTTGACCAAATTGACGATCTTGAGAACAGATCCAGAAGGGCTAACCTGCGTATTATCAACCTTCCGGAAGGCGCTGAGGACGGAAAAGACCCCATTGGATTTATATCTGGGCTGCTTAAAGATGCCATGGAGAGCGTGTTTGACAAACCTCCTGAACTTGAGCGAGCGCATCGCGCGCTTCGCCCCAAACCTGGAGCAGGGCAATCTCCAAGACCATTCATTGTCTGCTTCCACCGATTTCAGGAAAAGGAAAAAGCACTTCACTGGGCCAGAAGACATGATACTAAATTCAACGGAGTGTCACTGCGGCTATACCCGGATACGAGTGCAGCTTTAGCGAAAAAACGCGCCGGATTCAAAGAAGTCAAACAATCCCTCTATCAAAAAGGCATAAAGTTTCAACTTCTGCACCCTGCACGTCTCCGTGTGAAATTCGGAGAGGAAACTCACACTTTTGATTCACCTGAGGCGGCCGAGGCTTTTTACAAACAACGCGTCCTTGTACAAGACTAAATACGACTCTGGCCGTAATATGTTGTCTATGAGCTTAAATGGCACAGACAATATACTTCAAGTAATAAGGTGACTTTCTCCGCCTATTCTTCCATCGCAAATTTATCTAAAACTTCAAGAAAAGACGGCATGTTTGTTTTTGTTTATTTTCTCAAAGCTCATTCAGTACATTGCGTAATATTGACGCTATGCTGTATTCAACGTCAATATTGTGGTTTGGAGTCTCTCAAGAAGATCGAGAGGTAAAGACTGGATAATCGGGAGCCATGCAAGTTATATAGGTTTCTGCGGCTTGTTTCAGTTGGGGAAGCAAGCATTAGGAAAATGTTGGGAAGTTTGGTTCTAAGTTTCATTTATCTAAAAAGTTTTGGGAAAGTTTTGTTTTATGTTATGTTTTTATACAAACTGAATAGTGAGGAAACATTTATGCTGTTGTTTGCATTTTTGATCAGTGAACTCTTGACTAAATGTATATTTGTTCATGTCTGATATGGCTGATTTAACTAAATCTCATGGGGGGTCGAAAGTTAGATTTGTTAGCTGGAATGTCAAAGGCCTAAATAGCCCAATCAAAAGAGGCAGAATTTTTGCATACTTAAAAAAATTAAAATCTGAAATAATATATTTACAGGAAACCCACTTACGCATTGTTGATCATCTCAGAATTAGGAAATCATGGGTGGGGCAAGTTTTCCACTCTAACTTTAACTCTAAGGCAAGAGGAACTGCCATTTTGATACACAAAAGCATTCAATTTACTGCCTCTGCTTCTATTGCAGATCCTCAGGGAAGATATGTTATAGTCTCTGGGATATTATACAATGTTCCTGTCGTATTAGTTAATGTATATGCGCCTAACTGGGATGATGTGAGTTTTATTAATAAGCTAGTCTCTTTATTGCCAGACCTAAACTCCCATCTTATGATTTTTGGTGGTGACATAAACTGCGTAATGGATCCGTCCCTTGACCGCTCTAATCCCAAATCTTTATCCCGTTCTAAGATGGCCCAAGCCTTATCTACATTTATAGAGCAAGTAGGGGCGGTTGATCCTTGGCGATTTCAATTTCCACACAGCAAAGAATATTCCTATTTTTCACATGTTCATCACTCCTATTCAAGAATTGATTATTTCTTTATTGATAAATCTCTCCTTCCTTCTGTTGGACAAATTGAATATCTACCTATTGTGGAATCAGACCATGCTCCTTTGCAATTAGACCTTATTTGCAACTTGAGGTATAACGAACGGCCTTTGTGGAGACTAAACACGGCCTTGTTATCAGATCCTGCGTTTTGTACATTTGTATCAACAGCTATAGACGATTTCCTATTACATAACAGGTCCGAATCTATTACAGCATCTACATTGTGGGAGACACTTAAAGTAGTTATTAGGGGAGAAATAATTTCATATACCGCAACTCTCAATAAAAAACGTAAACAAAAACTGGACGATCTAATTGATTCTATAAGAAGGGTAGACTGCCTCAACTCTACGTCTCCGTCACCTGAACTTTATAAAGAGAGGTTAAACCTTCAAGTTCAATACAATCTGTTATCAACAAATAAAACTGAATGGTATTTATCACGTTCTAAAGGTTATATTTATGAACATGGAGAAAAGGCAGGTCGACTTCTAGCCCACCAGTTAAAATCTAAAGCTGCCTCTCAACTTATACCTCAAATTTCGAACAGTAATAATGATTTAATAGTTAATCCAATTGAAATTAATAACACTTTTAAGAACTACTTCTCAAATTTGTATACTTCTGAAAGCCCTGAATCTAACTCTGAAATCTTTGAATTTTTAAACAATATAGATATACCCACCCTCAATTCTGTGCAGAAAACTAATTTGGATAAGCCCATACAAATTGAAGAGATTTTAAACTCAATCACATTAATGCAGAGCAAAAAAACTCCTGGCCCTGATGGTTATCCAATAGACTTTTACAAAAAATTTGCAGATAAATTAGCCCCTATTCTTCTTGATATGTTTGAGGACTCATTGGAAAAGGGTAGCCTGCCACAAACCTTGAATGAAGCAAACATTATACTCTTACTAAAACCTGGAAAAGATCCCCTGAAATGTAACTCGTATAGGCCAATCTCTCTCTTAAATTCAGATGTAAAAATTTTGGCAAAAATCCTTGCTTTACGATTAGATACAGTAATAGAGAATTTGATTTCAAAAGACCAGACAGGATTTGTCAGAGGTCGACACTCTTTTAGTAATATCCGGAGATTGTTAGGGGTAATACACTCGTCTAAACTTTCTCAAAACCCTGTTCCTCAAGTAGTCATCTCGTTAGATGCTGAAAAAGCATTCGACAGGGTGGAGTGGAAATATTTATTCTTTGTGCTGGAAAGATTTGGTTTTGATACATCTCTTCTCTCATTGATTAAGTTATTATATTTTTCCCCTAAAGCATCTGTAATTACAAATAGAGTATGTTCAAAGTATTTTCCCCTATCACGGGGTACAAGACAAGGATGCCCTCTTAGCCCTTTACTTTTTACTTTAGCCATCGAGCCCCTATCTATAGCATTAAGACATTCACAGTATTTCACTGGCATCATCTGTAAGGGCATAGAACATAGAGTATCCTTATATGCCGATGATATGCTGTTGTATCTTTCAGATCCGATCTTAGGTATTCCACAGGTAGTTAAAATTTTGAAACAATTTGGAACTTTCTCAGGCTATAAACTGAACTTTTCGAAAAGTGTCTGCTTCCCCATAAACAGTAAGGGCCTCCAGATTTCGAATACCAATATACCTTTTCAGTTGTCTACATCGGGTTTTAGATATTTAGGTATAAACATCACACAGGGCTTCCCTAACCTTTACAAAGAGAACTTTGTCCCTCTAATTGACAAGTTAAAATTAGACCTCAAAAAATGGAATTTGCTATTTCTCTCTCTTGCAGGTAGAATTAACTGTGTAAAAATGAACATTTTACCAAGATTCTTGTACTTGTTTCAATGCATTCCAATATTTTTAACAAAATCCTTTTTTCAGAATTTAGACAGACTTATTTCATCATTTATCTGGGGTGGAAAAACACCTAGGATTAGGAAGGAATTTCTCCAGAGACAGAAATCTCAAGGTGGTTTAGCGCTTCCTAATTTCAGGTACTATTATTGGGCTGCAAATATCTCGAAAGTACTTTATTGGCTTCAGAACCCCAAAGATGTCTGGTGTATCTCAGAGGCAAACTCCTGTACCTCATCATCCCTTCCTGCTTTAGCTTTATCTAAATTGCCCCTTTGTATTTCTATGTATACTCAATGCCCAGTCGTCGCAAATACTCTCAAGATTTGGTTTCAATTTAGACAATGTTTTGGTTTTAAAGACTTCCTCATAGCCAGTCCTATATGCAAAAATCACCTATTCCTTCCAGCTCAATTGGACTCGATCTTCAGTCAGTGGCAGCAGACAGGTCTTGTCAAATTTAGTGATCTTTTCATTGATGATTTTTTCGCCTCTTTTTCCAACCTCTCCTCAAAATATAATCTGCCAAGTTCACACATGTTTAGATATTTTCAGGTTCGTCATCTAATTCAAAATCTTTGTCCCACATATCCATCCATTCCTCCCAGTACAGAATTGGATGCAATTTTAAACATTCCCTTACATTTGAAGGGAATAATTTCTAATATATATAATATTTTAATGTCAATAAAAAATATTAATCTAGATAAAATCCGTGCAGAGTGGACAAAAGATTTGGCAGTGGATATTTCAGAGGAAACCTGGAATAATGCATTATCTAGAGTGAATGGAACAACCTCCTGTACACGCTTGGGTTTAATCCAGTTCAAAGTCCTCCACAGACTTCATTACAGCAAGGTTAGGCTGTCTAAGATATACGCAAATGTGGCTGATACATGTGAGCGTTGTCACTCTGCTAAAGCAGACCTTGCTCATATGTTTTGGACTTGTCCCAGACTGCTGGATTACTGGACAGCTATATTTAAAATTTTGTCTGAGGTATATGTTAAGGATATCAGGCCTAGTTTTGAGATGGCTGTCTTTGGAGTACCTGAACAAGATGTGGTCATGTCCAAAAAGTGTCAGGACGCATGTGCTTTTGCATGTCTTTTGGCTCGTAGAAGAATATTACTTGATTGGAAGTCAAGTAAACCACCCTTAGTTTCACTCTGGCTTAGTGATGTGATGCTGTTTTTGAAACTGGAGAAAATTAAATATTCTCTTAGAGGATCCACCAAACGTTTTTATTCAGTATGGTCCCCAATGATTTCTTATTTTGAAAAGGATGCAACTCTCCCCCCAAACTAAAACTAATTATTATTAAAAGGCTTGTGCACATTGGGTTGGATGACGTAATCCGACACAGTTGGCTGACAATATTGTCAATTATTTTCTCACTGTTTATAATATTAGAACTTTGAAAGTTTTTTTTTTTTTTTTTTTTTTTACATCGTTTATATATTGTATTATTATCTTTATTTATTTATTTATTTATTTATTTATTTTTTCTCTCTTTGTTCAGTGGGTGGGTTGTGGGAAAGGGAAAAAATTGTAAAAACAAGGAGTATTGTTAAACTCTTTATGTATGTGATACATCACTTTGTTCTTCCTTCAATAAAAAAAATTATAAAAAAAAATAAATAAATCAAAATGTACCTCTGGCTTAACCATATTCAATTGTAAGCTAAAATGTAATTGACACCCTGAGTTTTGTGAATCCTTTGACAATATCTGGATTTTCTGGAAGTCAGACACAATCTGCTTATAGACAAACACAATCTGACTGATCTACTAACATACAAACAGTTATATTTTTCAAAATTATATTGAAGACAATGATTTATCATTGACAGGATAGTATGTGAAACTGTGTTAAGACTTCTCCAAAAGATAACCAGAGTCAGTTAAGGAAATGAGATTGAAAGTGTGGGTCACACAGGTGCCATGTCCTTTAAATGAAGGCACACAAAACCTGGTTACTGACAAATATGAAAAAGATGGGTTAGTGTGAAGGATGCCTCAATCCAAAAAGCTTTCACAGGCATTCATTCATCTACCTGAAGACCCTCGGATCCGGTGCTGTGGATAATCAGCCATTTTTTTTAATTTTTTTTATTATTATTAATGTTCTGGGGTCGTTTGTGCGTTAGTAATGTACCAAAACAATATTTTTTTTCCCCTTCTGTGCATTATAAGTAAGGCTTTGTGAAACTGCACAGCTTTTCCAGTTTTATGACATTCTCCTTCCCACACTACGAACACATTTTCTTTCATGTATGCCTATAAAAGACAATGGAACCAATCAGAGTAGGTATGGGGCGGGACAACACGTGCAGCCACGCCCCGATCTGCAGGCTGCAGCCAGGTCCTTCACGCCTGGTTCTTCTTTGATCGTCAGGATTGTTACTGCACTCCTTTGAAGCTGCAATGGCTTAATCCTGCGGTCATAGGCGGAGTTTGGGGAGTTTAGGAGTTATCATCTTAGTGCAGAATGAGTAAAGCTGTTTGTTGTTAGGATAACAACAAGTTTTAAAAGTTACATTTTTAGGATAATTACATTTTCAGGCTGCTCTGCCTCAGTGGTCTAAATGCGCTCGTCAATGTCAAAACTATCGAGCTAGCCAATCAAATCAAGGAGGCGGGACTTACTGTTTCTCTGTCACTCGCAACAAGTTCGTGGAAAGAAAAATAAGTAGCTAACAGCTAACTGTTTTACGATAAAACATCTTCATCAACCGTTATAGCCTATGATGCAAACGACTTGGCAAGAAACGTTTGCATTTTAGACATTTTCGACACACGAATGAATAAGAGTGTGTGCACATTTAAAATAAAAATATTATTTGCAAATATTTTAAATTGATTTCTTAGACCTAGAATGTATTTTACAATTTTTATTTATTCATTCCATTAAATACATTTTAATATTTTAATTATTTAAAACCATTTAAATGTTTTTTTCCCGACGTCGCCTCAAAGAAAGTGAAAGTTTTTGTCAGGGGCCATTTTGTGCATAAAAGAACTGCTTCACGTTGTCAAAATAGCAAAGAGAGTGAGTATTAAAGATGATCGCTTTATAGGCTTAACAGCATGCGATAAGTTTGTTTGTAGTATGCTATGTATTACCGTAGAAAGACGCTTATCTTGTAGTGAGGTCCGTTTATGTCAGTATCACCAGTTACGGATCATAATGTATAGGAAAGTTAGTCACTGTCCATTTAATCTTTGAGTAAGTTAATTCTGTTTATAGCATACTGAATCACATATCTGTGTAGTGTGGGTTATTAAATATGAAGAATATGAACTGCAAAATATTTTAAATAGAATAGTTTATTTAATATTTTACATTAAGGACACTATAAAAATATATAAATATTAATAAGAATTATATCACCATTCTGTGAAAGTTTATCCAGGTAGGGGGCAAACATTTTTTTCTTGCTTTTTATAATTTAGCACGTGTCCAAACACAAGATAAGAGAATATTTTCTTTATTTTATTAACTAGAATGACAACCACATTGTATTACTAACTAACTAACTAACAGCCTTACATTTAGAAGACTCACAACCGCATTTTTGGTAAATCTTTGCTGCTTAAAATATGAAAGTCTGGAGTCACTGGACTCTACTGTATATGCAACAGTCAGCAGATTTTACAGTTGTTTGTTTGGTTTTACAGTTGTTTACGTGCACTTCTCAACGATTAGGCAAAACTCTTCTCAACTCAATATGTGAAAAATTATGTGGATGGATGTAAGATAAGACTCATCTGATCCACCTATGCAGCTTCAATATGGATGACACACAGACATCCGGTAATGGAGATTTTTGTTCAGGATTCAGGTAGGCTACTCTTAAAAGACTTGAAATGTACTGATGCTCCAGTAAAATATCACATTGGTGTCACAAGTTTGTGTCTCAGGTACTCAATTTAAGTAAAGATATGCCAATATTCATTCACATTCATTCATAAAGCAGTTTCTTTACTGTTACAGTTCAGTCCATCGTAAGAGAACAGAATCTCCAGAGCCCAGCTCTGTGTCTATGAAGAGTGATCAGTCTATGGATCCTCCACTACGTTTTAATAACGGAAACACTTCATCTGGCTGCAGGTACAGATAATATTTATGCAAACATACGGTATCAGTGTTTTGTCTACATTGTTGAATGAGACAGGAAATTCATATTGTTAATTATGTGCTGCCTGTTGTGCTTCACAATGCTGTTCACACAAAAGCACTTAGTACTTCTGCATTATGTGAGCCTTTATCTGCATTATCTGTTCTTCCTGACCTAAGGACAACATGTTTATATATAAAAAATCTGCTTTATAAAGCTATATCTCTAAACTCTTACAGTTCAGTCAAGAAGAAGAGAACAGAATCTCCAGAGCCCAGCTATGTGTCTATGAAAAGTGATCAGTCTATGGATCCGCCACTACGTTTTAACAATAGAAACACATCATCTGCCTGCAGATACAGGTAATATGTATGCAAACATACAGATCAGTATTGTATACATTGTGGAATGAGATAGGAAATTTATAGTGTGAACTATATGCAGCCATTTAAATTGTCATCGAAGTTTTCATGTTCATGAAGCTGTTCACACAAAAGCACTAATTACAGGATACAGCTTTGCACTTCAGCTCTTTGTGAGCCTTCTGTTCTCCCTGACCTAAGGACATTATGTTTGAATATAATAAAATCTGCCTTATAAAGCTATAAACTCTTACAGTTCAGTCCTTCATAAGAGAACAGAATCTACAGAGCCCAGCTGTGTGTCTGTGAAGAGTGATCAGTCTATGGATCCTCCACTACGTTTTAATAACGGAAACACTTCATCTGGCTGCAGATAAATTTTTTCTGCAAACTTATTCTAAAAATGTATGTAACATTTATAAAACATGCGATACAAATAAATATGCCTACAGTGTTTTGCATTGGATTTTGTGAAACTGTGGTGGGTGGACCTCGGTCCCTCTAGGGGCGTTCGGAGGCATTGCCCCCCCCGGAATTCTTTTTTGTGAATTTTAATGTAAAATTTATCAATCTGGTGCACTTTGAGAGTTCAAAATTAAGAGCTCCAACCCATATTCAGTGTCCAAATAGAACAAAGAAAAAAGTCTGTGCAGACTTGTACCTGAACTTTAAAGGGGACTCTACATTACACTACATAATAATAATAATAATAATAATATAGTTATAATATTAGTCCTATGACAGAAATAGCCATATATTGTCTAACAAATACACTGAAAAATAAATTAAACTTTCATTATTAGTTTTGTCCTAAGTTCTATACCTGAAAGAGATAAACATGTGAGCTTTTATTTTGGCAGAAACTGCAGTCTAGCTTTTATGGTAGAAAACATGCTTACAAACACGTCTCATTACAAATCTAGTAAAATGCGGCAATCGTCAACTATGCAGATGTGAAAATAAGGCGCAACTTGTGCCCACCACGTTCCCAAATGCACAATAAACTCAGCACATGCACACATCAAGTTCACTGATCTTTTAAGAATATTCTAATGCTTGGCTTAACTTGATTACATGTAAGTGGTTGTATGTTGTATATGGGTTGCGTCAATTAAAAAAAAAAAAAAAATGGGTTGCTCTTAAAAAAGTTTGAAAACCACTGCCATGCCGATCTCTGCTAATAGGACAATATAAACATTGCTATTGGCTACTTTAGTTCCCCTCACTCCTCAACAAATCCTTTAAATTTAACAGTATTCAGAACAAAACAAAAATTAAAAAATATAGCCAAAACAAATGAACTTAAAACAAAACTGAAACAGAAACCGGCTTTGGGCTCACGTAGCCTACCTCTCCCATTGGGTATGAATCCAAATGTTTCCATATACGCCATGTATGGATGCTAAACTATTATCTATTATGTATACTAGGCTTTGTACTTCACTCGTGTTCCAATATTCACATAAAACATCATTCTTCACATGTGCAAAAATGTGTTTGGCTGAACTGCGCATTGTACTACTACGCCCTATTTAAATTGAGCAGTGTAACTTTTTATATGTTTGATAATGAACAGACTGCAATCTCAAGTTCAACATATTCTAGTTCTGTTGTTTATCCTGGTATTTGCACATGTAAAACTAAACAAGTTTTGTAAAAAAAAAATGTTTTGCTATATTTTATTTTTAATGTAACTTATATACATATACATTTTCCTTAAATCTTGGCGACCCATTTTTTTAAGTCTGTGACCCAGGGTTTGAAAACCTGTGTCCTATGGCATAATCACTGGCACGTGATAATAGCTAATGAGTTGTATGTATTTAATTAAAAGAAAGTCCCTCGAACTTACATATGGAAGTACATTTTGAGGTAATCATTCCTCAGTCACAGCCTGTTTTATTAAGTACCATTATCATTCACCAGTTGGTCTGACTCTTCAATATCTTTATGCTTAGTTTACGCATAGGACATCCACACCAGAGAACAGCTGCATCAACTGTTTTCAGGTAACCTGAGATATTTTTTTATTTTAATTCAATGATCAAAACTTTTAATGATATAACTTTTATTTCATACACCTCATAAAACTTTTACTAGGCATCCCAACTGTAATATTAAGATTATATGTCTCACTGCATAGTGTAAAAGTATATATTTTAAAATATTCCACATGGGAAATGACTGCTGGTTTAAAAGTTTTAATATTTTCAGTCATAGTTACTGAAAAAACTGCTTTTGTTACTGTAGCAATATGGGATTTTTTTTTGATAGATGTTTACACTATAAGAGGCTTCGTTCATACAGTAAATAACATGTCGTGTCACAGTCAAGGTCAGTTTTTTTTTTTTCACTCAGTCACATGTGCTTCCTTTGTCTAGTTTCCTGCCACTTATAAATTGTCACGGTTACTGATATGGTTAGTTCTCTTAGTTCAGCTGTGTTATTAACCTTGTTTGTACTGTACCACTACTTAAGTTCCTTTGGTCCCTCAGTTCATTGTCCGTTGTTGTCTTTGCACTAGCACATTGTTTCGTATGTTGGCTTGTTATTCTGATTTCATAATAAATCTTATGTTCTTTTATAATCATCTTCGTCTTCTGTGGATCTAAGCATTACAGCCGGACCCTATAGATCATCATGTGTTCCAAATGATTACCAACCTCCTCCACAGAACAACCAGTCTAGATCTGCTTACAGGTGATTTTATGTTTGAATATGTGTTCAATACCAGCATTCATTTTGTCTGTTTGTTTCAGCAGTAACAGCAACAACATACACAGATCTAGTCCTTTAAAATGATAGTTCTCCCAAAAAATTAAAAGTCTCTCATTTTATCTTTCTCTTGAAAGGGAATGTCTCAGGTTACTACTGTAACCATTGTTCCTTGAAGGCAACAAAAAGTTGCGTCGTTCTGACATACTTCCGGCTTGCCATGGTATTGGACTGATTTCACACGTGCTTCAAGACGCAATCACAGAGAGGCGTTCTCACACCGTCGCTACTATGACACAGAGTCTCGTTCCCTTCTCAGGAAACAATGGTTACAGTCGTAATCTGAGACATTTTTCCATTTGGAGATAATGGTTGTCAGTGTAGTTCTTTTGAGTCCAAGAGCCTTTGTTAGGCCTGTAAGTACTTGTCGGACTTAACTGGCAAGGCTTACAAGGCCTTTGGGGAAGCCGCCTCTGCACGCCATGGCGTTGCTGCAGGTCCATCAGGCCAAGGCACTGAAGGAACTGCACAAGGATGGTCACAATCCACAAGTTCTCCAAGAACTTCGTGCTGCGACGGACCTCGCGCTTTGTGCGACGAAGGTCACCGTGCGGTCAGTGGGTCGTGCGATGTCCACTCTGGTGGTCCAGGAACGCCATCTCTGGCTGTATCTGGCTGACATGAGGGAGACCGACAAGCTCCGGTTCCTTAACTCCCCCGTGTCCCAGACTGACCTCTTCGGTGACGCGGTCAAGAACTTGCACAGCAGTTCTCGGCTGTGCAAAAGCAGACTGAGACCATCAAACACATCTTGCTGCTGCCTCCACCCCACTGCCCGCGGCCCCTCAGTCTGCTCGTCGCCGGGGGCGGCCTTCTGCGTTTGCCCTCGCTCCCAACAGCAGTCTCCACCTAAATGGCGCCGTGGAGTCAGTCGCAGACAGGCCCTCCCGCCCGTCCAGGCCCCCGCCAAGAAGGGTGGCAAAGCCAAAAGCAAGCGTCTTTTCCACCGCTTCCTCCCCCTGAAGAGGGTCGGGTGGAAAATCCTTTGTTCCCTTTTGTTTTTGTTCCGCCGCTGGCCTCAAAACCAGCGGTACCCAAATTCTCAATAAAAGAGCAGTTTCTTTCATTTCTGGGTCCGAAGAGGGCCCGAAGAGCAGTGGGGGGAGAGAATCCTCACCACTCTCATCCGATTTTTCTACCGCCAGCGGGCAGCAGTGTGCAGTTCGAGAGCGCAACCAAGCCGTCTCCTGCACCTCCTACCCCATGGAACCAGGTAAGTGTTGCTCAGCACACTCAGACTCCGCTACGGGCCGCCTCACAGAGAGAGCCTCCCGAGCCGCGTCCCTGTGTTCCACCTCTGCAAGCCTGGTTAGCACTCCCCAGTCCGTTTCGCTGGCTCATCTGGACCATCAGGCTCGGCTATGCGATTCAGTTCACCCGGCGTCCCCCGGGCCATCCACTCAACATCCAAGTTTCGGGCCATCCACTCCACTACAGTGAGAGCAGCCGATGCCCATGTCTTGCGGGCAGAGATCGCAGTCCTACTGGCGAAGGACGCGATAGAGCCGGTCCCTCCAGCCGATATGAGGTCAGGGTACTACAGTCCCTACTTCATTGTACCCAAGAAAGGAGGTGGGTTACAACCGATCTTGGACCTGCGAGTTTTGAATTGGAGCCTCCACAAGCTACCATTGACAGGAAGCGAGGTGGGAGAGAGACGGGGGAAGGGATTGGGAAAGGTCCACGAGCCGGGACTCGAACTCGGGCCGCCCGTTGGTAATTGAAATTCTTTCAGAGGCTCCTGGGGCATATGGCAGCGGCAGCAGCGGTAACTCCGCTCGGGCTGCTCCATATGAGAACGCTTCCCGAACGAGTCCCCACATGCGTGGCATCACGGCACTCACCGGGTGACAATCACACCGGCATGACGCCAGACCTTCAGCCCGTGGTCAGACCCCTCGTTTCTGCGGGCAGGAGTCCCCTTGGAACAAGTGTTCAGGCATGCTGTGGTGTTCACAGATGCCTCTGCCACCGGCAGAGCCGACAAGATGGTCATCAACCGACAAGATGGTCTACGTTCCTGTCGCATGTCGCAACTCGCCCGCCATCTCCTCCTCTGGAGTAAGAAGTATCTGAGGTCGCTTCGAGCCATGTATGTCCCTGGTGTGCTCAACCGTGTGGCCGACGAGCTGTCACAAGCTGTGCTCCCGGGAGAATGGCGACTCCACCCCCAGGCGGTTCAGCTGATCTGGAGAGAGTTCGGGGAGGCTCAGGTAGACCTGTTTGCCTCCTCAGAGACCTCCCACTGCCAGCTGTTTTACTCCCTGACCGAGGGAACACTCGGCACGGATGCACTGGCACACAGCTCCGCAAATATGTGTTCCCCCCCAGTGAGCCTACTTGCGCAGACCCTGTGCAAAGTCAGGGAGGATGAGGAGCATGTCCTTCTGGTGGATCTCAGAACTCATGCTCCTTGTGACAGTCCCTCCCTGGCCCATTCCTCTGAGGAAGGACCTCCTGACTCAGAGACAGGGCACCCTATGGCACCCGCATCCGGACCTCTGGAAACTCCATGTCTGGTCCCTGACTTACCCCCAGAGGTACTTGAGACGTGCGTATGAGACGTGCGTACGCCTTGAAATGGAACCTGTTCGTTGAGTGGTGTTCTTCTCACCGAGAGAACCCCCGAAGATGTTTGAAAGGGTCCGTGCTTTCCTTCTTGCAGCAAGGGTTGGAGCGAAGGCTGTCTCCCTCCACCCTCAAAGTACATGCAGCCGCAATTTCAGCATATCACGACCACATAGATGGCAAATCAGTCGGAAAGCCCGACCTGGACGTCAGGTTCCGTAGGGGGACGAGACGGTTAAACCCTCCTCGACCTCCCTCCATACCCTCTTGGGACCTTTTCCTGGTGCTTCGAGCACTTCAGGATGCTCCCTTTGAGCCATTGCAATCAGCAGACTTAAAGCTTCTCTCCTTGAAGACTTTGCTGCTGATTGCACTGGCCTCTATCAAGGGACCTGCAAGCATTTTCGGTCGACAAATCGTGCCTAGAGTTTGGGCCGGGTGACAACCATGTTGTACTGAGACCCCGGCCTGGCTATGTGCCCATGGTTCCTACCACTCCCTTCAGAGACCAGGTAGTGAACCTACAAGTACGACCAGCTCATCAGACTTGGCTCCTCAGCAAAAAACTGTGCAATCGCACCTTCTGCTCATTATATACCCGCGCTGTGTGGCTGAGCAGCAGATGCAAATGATTGCACGCCAATAGGCTCATTTAGTTTCACTCGAAGTAGATTGGCCTCTCTAGCGAGATTCCTATTAGTCGGTCCGACGTACGTCTCCATTCCCTCCTTCAGGGAAGGAGGGTTACCATATGTAACTGAGACATTTTTATTTCTGAAACAGTTTAGTATGAGATATACACAAAACAGAAGGAATTTTAAAGCACTATTTTAAACTTTTAAACATACACCTATCAAAGTCATATGCAACTGGAATGGCATAAGTAATGATGAGATAATTTTTGGTTGAACTATCCCTTTAAATAAGTATTTTAAATAAATTAGAGAGTTGTCATGTGCACAAGTGTAATAATGTGTTATTTTCATTTTACAGCCATAAAGTCCTGAACACATTTAGATCAAATCTGAAGAATAAGTTTCAGTGTCTTTACGAGGGAACAGCAAAACAGGGAAACCCAACACTCCTGAATGAGATTTACACAGAGCTCTACATCACAGAGAGTGAGAGTGGAGAGATCAGTAATGAACATGAGGTGAGACAGATTGAGACACACTCCAGAAGAGCAGCAACAGAGGACACACCAATCAAATGCAATGACATTTTTAGACCTTTACCTGGACAAGACAAACCCATCAGAACTGTGCTGACAAAGGGAGTCGCTGGCATTGGAAAAACAGTCTCTGTGCAGAAGTTCATCCTGGACTGGGCTGAAGAGAAAGAGAACCAGGACATCCAGTTCATATTTCCACTTCCTTTCAGAGAGATCAATTTGATGAAGGACAAAACAGTCAGTCTTTCAGATGTTCTTCATGTCTTTTTCCCTGAAACAAAAGAAAGGAATATACCCAGTGACAAATATAAAGTGTTGTTCATCTTTGATGGTCTGGATGAGTGTCGTCTGTCTCTGGATTTTCAGAGCGATGTGAGGTTGTGTGATGTAAGTGAAACAGCCTCAGTGGACGTGCTGCTGAAGAACCTCATTGTGGGGAATCTGCTTCCCTCTGCTCTCATCTGGATCACCTCCAGACCAGCAGCAGCCGATCTCGTCCCCTCTGAGTGTGTCCATCGAGTGACAGAGGTACGAGGCTTCAATGATCCACAGAAGGAGGAATACTTCAGGAAGAGAATCAGTGATCAGAGTCTGGCCAATACAATCATCACACACCTGAAGTCATCAAGGAGCCTCTACATCATGTGCCACATCCCAGTGTTCTGCTGGATCTCAGCCACTGTTCTGGAGAAGATGTTGAGCGAAGCAGAGAGTGGAGAGATTCCCAAGACTCTCACTCAGATGTACACACACTTCCTGATGGCACAGATTAGCATCAAAGACACAAAGTACAATGAAAAGAAGGACACAGACAAAAAGATGATTTTCAAACTGGGGAAACTGGCTTTTCAGCAGCTTGTGAAAGGCAATGTGATCTTCTATGAGGAAGACCTGAGAGAGTGTGGCATTGATGTGACAGAAGCATCAGTTTACTCAGGATTGTGCACTCAGATCTTCAGAGAGGAGTTTGGCTGGTATCAGGGGAAAGTCTTCTGCTTTGTTCATCTGAGCATTCAGGAACATCTAGCGGCTCTATATGTGCACCTCTCCTGTACAAACAACAACAGAAATGTGTTTGATCAAATCGCCCAACGAAGTTTGTTGTCTAAAGTTAAGGACTGGTTTAAACACAATTCATCAGAACATGTGTCATTATCTGAGCTGCATCAGAGAGCTGTGAATAAAGCTCTACAGAGTAAAAATGGACATCTGGACTTTTTCCTGCGGTTCCTTCTGGGTCTGTCAGTGGAGTCTAATCAGATTCTCCTACGACCACTGATAAAACAGACAAGAATAAGATCTGAAAGCAATAAGGAAACAGTTGATTGCATCAAGAAGAAGATCAGGACCATTGACTCTCCAGAGAAATTTATCAATCTGTTTTACTGTCTGAATGAGCTGGGTGATCATTCACTGGCGGAGGAAATAAAACAGTATCTGAAATCTGGAACAATAAAGGAAGCCAAACTCTCTTCCTCTCAGTGGTCAGCTGTAGCCTTTGTGTTGATGACATCAGAGGAGAAGCTGGATGAGTTTGATCTCAAGACATTTGTTGTAGGAAACAATAAAGCTGAAAATATGCATGTTTTTCAGAAGCTGCTGCCTGTGATTAAAGAGTCCAGATCAGTTCAGTAAGTATCATTGAGAACAATCACTTCACTGTTAAAACATTTTAAAAATGTCTACGTTAAAAGCTCATAAAGCTTCAGTGCTGCGGGTGTTGATGATGTTTTGTGTTTTCTATACAGTTCTATCTGCAGATTAGTTTTAAACAAGTTTAAAGTTACAAATGAATCAATACAAAATATTGAGTTAATTCAAACTGAAACTTGGAAAAGAATGTGTATGAATAGGTTTTTTTATAACAGAATGAATGAATTACATTGGAAATGCAATTTATTGTTTATTACAGGAAGTACATTTTTTTGTTGTTGTATGTTTTCAGTTCATAGTGTTTACAAGTATGATTTTCATCTCTCTCCAGCTTGAGTGACTGTGGTCTCACAGATGAACGTTGTGCTGCTCTGGCTTCAGCTCTGAAATCGAACCCCTCACACCTGAGAAAACTGAACCTGTCTTGGAATAAACTAGGAAGTTCTGGTGTGACGGTTCTCTGTGCTGCTCTCAAGAATCCTCACTGTAAACTGGAAATTCTGTGGTAAGATCATATTTGACCCTCACACATGAAACAATGTAAAGTCTGCTGCTGTGAGTTCAGCTGATTGAACTGTAAATGATTAAACACTTTGAGATGATATAGAGTTAAGAGTGTGTCGTTGTTCTCTACAGGTTGTGGGAATGTGGCGTGACAGATGAAGGTTGTGCTGCTCTGGCTTCATTTCTGAGATCAAACCCCTCACACCTGAGAGAACTGGTTCTGTCTTGGAATAATCTACGAGATTTGGGCGTCAAGCTTCTCTGCACTGGACTTAAAGATCCTCACTGTAAACTGGAGAAACTATGGTAAGATCATCTCTCTGATAGTCACACGTGTCTGTCCTTAGCAAGACAAGTCCTTTAATATAAATTCTAAGACTAAAATCATCTATAAATAAATGCTCTGTTAAACACACTAAATCTCAGCACAAGTGACTCTGATGACTGAAGATTAAATTCATTTCATTAATCTCCATCACATCACATGACCTACTGCTGTTTTTGACACATCAAACATTTACTTCAGTTGCTTATGGTAGTTTGATAAATACTGAACTTTGAGATAACATTAATGTTTAAAAATAGTAATTTAAAGCCTCTGTGACTTACCACGCAGAGGACGGCTGACTCAGAGGTTTAGAGTTGAACAGACAAGAGTCTAAATGTGTTTAGTTTGAACTCACTACTACGGTGATCAATGAGTGAATGAAGGCTATAATCACTTTAGATTTCAACAATGAAAGGAAAGGCCTTCGCTCTAAATGGGTGATGATCTGAAGGAAATGAAGCTCGTTAACATGATTTCAGTGCATGTTTAGGCTGTAGTTCTTACATTGTACATTAAGACTTTGAATATATCTATTGAGTTCATCACATTTCTATTTACACTGAACAAAATTATAAACGCAACACTTTTGTTTTTGCCCCTATTTTTCATGAGCTGAACTCAAAGATCTTAGACTTGTTCTATGTACACAAAAGGCCTATTTCTCTCAAATGTTGTTCACAAATCTGTCTAAATTTGTGTTAGTGAGCACTTCTCCTTTGCCGAGATCATCCGTCCACCTCACAGGTGTGGCATATCAATATGCTGATTAGACAGCAGGATTATTGCACAGGTGTGCCTTAGGCTGGCCACAATAAAAGGCCACTCTAAAATGTGCATTATATACAACATGATATGTAATATACGACAGCGTGTTCCAGGTCCTGCCAATATCCAGCAACTTCGCACAGCCATTGAAGAGGAGTGGACCAACATTCCACAGTGTTGGAAAGTTTTTCTTTCTTCAAAGCAAGAACCAGGAGAAATTGGGTTCACGTTCAAGAAGTTATTCTTTATTGAGGACTTCGAGTTGACGCGGCTGCAGTTCTTCCAAAATCTGACTAACTTAACTTTACATGGTATCTTATAGGCATTTTGAGGAGGAGGGACTTTTGGAGGTGGAGACAAATTCAAACAAAGCATGTAAATGAGTATACAGGTTAAGGAACCAGCCCCAGACCCCAGCGGGTTACCAGTCTCAATTTAATCAGCATACCTATTCAAATGCTGATACTGGCCAGGAACTCTGGTTCCTAGGGCCATCCCAGAGCCATTAAAGACAAAAGGTGCGTCTGGGGGTACTGGCTCGAGCCATTAACGACAAAAGGTGACTTATAATAGAGAAAACAGGTCTGGCAGAAACTGTTGATACCATTATCCTAACCTAACCTTAAAATGCTAACTTCAATATACTCAACTTTTACTGTTGCAAACTAAATTAAACATTTAATAAATTTGTAACACAACAACAGCCCAAAATCAACAACCTGATCAACTCTATGCGAAGGAGATGTGTTGCACTGCGTGAGGCAAATGGTGGTCACACCAGATACTGACTGGTTTTCAGCCCCCCCGGACCCCCCCAATACAGTAAAACTGCACATTTTAGAGTGGCCTTTTATTGTGGCCAGCCTAAGGCACACCTGTGCAATAATCCTGCTGTCTAATAAGCATCTTGATATGCCACACCTGTGAGGTGGATGGATGATCTCGGCAAAGGAGAAGTGCTCACTAACACAGATTTAGACAGATTTGTGAACAATATTTGAGAAAAATAGGCCTTTTGTGTTCATAGAAAAAATCGAAGTTCTTTGAGTTCAGCTCATGAAAATTGGAGGCAAAAACAAAAGTTTTGCGTTTATAATTTTGTTCAGTGTAGTTTATAAGCTGCCTGATGAGACAAAGCGTGTGTTTGATCACAAGAGTTAATAAATTATATGTAATGGGGACCACGTGGGTCCTGTGAAGCAAATGTGGGAGTTTATTAGAGGAGCAAGTGACTGTTTCTAAAGTCAGAACAGTCTTTTATATCACTTTGAAACAATATCTCTCATTCAACTCTGTGTGTCTGTTTAGCCCTGAAGCACATGACCGTTTCAAACAGCACCACTGAGCATCAACATGCATAAATTTCATTCTATCAGTATGTGGCAATGCTTGTCGTTATTTCTCCTCAGCGTGAACCATAAACTACAGACATTTAAACTACAATTTAAACAGTGTCATTGTTTTCAACAGGTTGAGGGATTGTGGCGTCACAGATGAAGGTTGTGCTGCTCTGGCTTCAGCTCTGAGATCAAACCCTGAACACCTGAGTCAACTCAATCTGTCTGAGAATAAACTAGGAAGTTCTGAAGTGCAGATACTTTTTGATCTAAAGGATGATCCACATTATAAACTGGAGAAACTAAGCTACTGTGGGTATATTTTTTATTTAAAGCTTTTAAATTGGCCCAAGTTCAGTAACAGGCCTCATATGTTTGTAACAGAGAATATAAGATAATAATTCAGCTCCACTTCAGTCTTTGTATTTTTTAGTTTAATTCTGTGATGTGACTGATCTATGAATATACAGTGTCTCTGTGCAAGTGATTAAGAGAGAGTTGTTTATCATTTATTGTTGTTAATCTATTAGCAGTTTTTCATTCATATCTCTGACTGTAATATACATATTTTAATATCTCTGGCTGTTTTTTCTCAAATGATCTCCAGATGTGATGTGACTCAGTAATGTATCATACTCATATGTGACTGTCTGTGTGTTTTATTGTAGGACTCTCAGTGTTTAGACGTCAGTCCAGTTTCCTCAGGATCAGCTGATGGTGAATAAGGAGCCACTACAGAGACTGAAGACACAGAGACACAGCGATCACACTGACAAGCGTGACTTTGTAATGTAATTATTTTGTTGTGTCCTTCTCTTTTTGCTGGTATTTTTATTGTAATATCTGCTTTCCTAATGATCTTACACTCTTGCTAAAATAAGAGTATAATATTTTATAAACATTTTCTATACATTTAAGTATAGGTGAAAGCATGGTGTTACTGAGGGAAAGAATTGCCTTTTTTATCTTACCAGCAGATGGCGACAAAAGCTGCAAATTATTTATTACTTTTTAGTACATTTTCAAGTGATGTGTGATGAAGATGGATGCTTAAAAAAAAGAGCACAAAACTTGTATTATTCCCATTAGAGCACACAGTGTTTGGTGTAACTGTAATTCATTTCTGTAATTCAATTTAATTCCACTGTTAAAATTCCACTGTCTAATTTTTTAGACAACTTTAGACACTGACAGTGAATGAATTTGAAGAATTTTCAAAGCTATTAACACCAGCAGCCATATCCCCCTGTAGCCCAAGACTGGTTGCCCACTGAAGCTAAGCAGGGCTGAGCCTGGTCAGTACCTGGATGGGAGACTGGGAAAACCAGGTTGCTGCTGGAAGAGGTGTTAGTGAGGCCAGCAGGGGGTGCTCATCCTGTGATCTGTGTGGGTCCTAACACCCCAGTGTAGTGATGGGGACACTATACTGTCAAAAGAGCACCGTCTTTTGGATGAGACGTTAAACCGAGGTCCTGACTCTCTGGTCATTAAAAATCTCAGGATGTCCTTTGAAAAAGAGTAGGGGTTTAACCCCGGCATCCTGGCCAAATTTGCCCATTGGCCCCATCCATCATGGCCTCCTAATTATCCCCATTTACTGATTTGCTTCATCATTTTGTCTCCACTCCACCAATAAGCTGGTGTGTGGTGTGCGTTCTGGTGTAATATGGCTGCCGTCGCATCATCCAGGTGATGCTGCACATTGCTGGTGGTTGAGGAGATCCCCCCCCCCCCCCTTCCATGTAACGCTTTGAGTACCCAGATAAGCGCTATATAAATGTAACGGATTATTACATTTTAATTTACTATTATGTAAAAAGAAATGTTAAAGATGAAAGTTGTATTCTTTTTCTGGACAATTTCAATGACGTTTGCCATTTTATAGTATTTTGACTTATGATATTAGTTAATGAACGATCAAAGATGTACATCTTTAGAGCTACAGCTGAATTTACTATATGTATTTCACAAATTAATTACATTGTTACTCTCCAGTTAATATGAACCAATTTATTTCAATAATTACATTCCTTTTCACTTATGCAAAACAATCAGTACAATATTGTAAGTATGGTGGGATTTTCTGTCATATAGTGTATCAGGGGAAAAAATACATTCGAGGGCCCCATTGTCCCCTTTCATAGAGAACTATTTAAAGCTGTTTAAAGGGTTAGTTCACCCAAAAATGAAAATGTCATCAATTACTCTCCCTCATGTCGTTCATCTTCGAAACACGAATTAAGATATTTTTAATGAAATTTGGGAGATTTCTTTCCCTCCATAGACAGTCCACGCAACTACCACTTTGACGCTTCACAAAGTACATAAAGAGATTGTAAAACCAATCTAAATATGAATTGAGCGGTTTAGTAAAAATAATTCAGGCTTTTAATTTACATATAAATCTGACCCGTGCTGGCAAAATGAGTCGCAATGATCACATTTTCAAAAATGAGTTAGTTATTTTCTATAAAAAAAAAAAATTCAAAACAAGTTGTTGGAATTAGACAAAAAATAAGTCTATTTCAAGTCGATAGAGTCAGCAAAGTAAATTGAGTAAAATAGAGTTAGTTTTCTGAAGGTTCCAAAACAAAATCACCTAGCAACCAGATCTTAAAATTCCTTGTAATAACACAAATTTTGTCACACATCAAGTCAAAACCAAAATATTTATAGGAACAATATATTTTCACCCCTTTTTTCCCCATGATACAATTGTTTGATTAACATTGATGAAACCGACAGCCTATGTAATAAGACCTACTGTACCGCATGGATCTAATACAATGTTACACATCAAAAGTTTTCCCCTACAGTTAACCAAACGTTCACTAAAGACTTAACAGATAATGTGTGCGTGAATACCAAGATAGATATTTTGAAATACTGTACTTCTGTGTATACACTATTTGTATTTTGGGATCGCGTGCTGTCTGAGACATCTTTGTGCTCACGCTTCAGATCTGTCAGTTAGCGCAAGTAAGATTGCCTTGTTTACATCAGTATGAGTTTGAAAATCACATTTCTTTGATTCAGGATCATACCATCGAGAATTCGCTTTGCAAATGCACAGAGTTGGAATGCAGTGCTTTAAAACGATACCAAAGTTGTGCTGAGGAAAGCGGAATCATCGAAAAGCGAGCAGAGAAAAACATTTTTCATGGACAAAGGAAAGGTACTCCTCTCAGAAAACGAACAAATAAAGATACTTTTAGATGTTTAATTGCTATTTGGAGCACTGGGATCACTAGATGAGGGAGTAATGAAACTTTTTTTGTAATGAAACAAAATTTAAATTTTTCACTTGTTTTGTTCGTAGCGTGTAATTAGCCTGTACGCATTCCGACCAAGTGTGCCACACACGTCCAGGGGTGTGTTTCCCGAAAGCATCGTTAGCCAACTATGGTCGCAAGTTCCGTCGTTATCAGCATAGTTCAACGATTTGGTGTTTCCCGAAACCATCGTTCCAACGAACGTTCGCAAACAGCATCGCAGACTTGTGTGGCTGGAACGACAGCTCTCGAGCTGTGGTTAGAAGCATAGTTTCTAGTTTACATGAGATGTAGACTGAATAAATCCTTATCTTTAGCAAAATAATCAAGATGACACTCAGTACAACCCGTGTTATTTATTTAGAATACATACAAAAGTAATTTACGTCTTTTAGTTTGTCAAGAGATTTAAAGCACCGTTTTTGAAGACTGCGCATGTGTGAACGTGCTCTACTATGTAAGAACGAGACAAATATTGAGTCTGGCAATAAAGCAAAATAACTGAGAAAAATTAGAAATGGTCTTCAGATGCCATGTCTGTAGCTTATATGACAAAATCTAGCGTTAATTCGATCTCAAACAGATTAATTAAAATAAGTTATTAGTCCACCACGTGCGAGACGTCATAAACCAACGTGGTTGAACGATACTTTGCGACATACGGTTTCGGGAAACAGTCGTGACTAGCTAGTTGATTTCTCCAACGATGCATCGTACTATGGTAGTTAAGCGAGCTATATAGTTGTACGGGAAACGCACCCCTGAATAGTGAAGCCAAAACGCCCCCAGGTGGTTGGTCCCAGTATAGGTCATAAACCCCGCCCTCTCCATGTATTCTAATGGGACATGAGGCAAACTAAACAATCAAATTATACTTAGTATTTTTATCACGCTGATGTGTTCGTTTCAAGTGTTAATTTTTTTAAATAAGTTTGGTTTTAGTTAGTTATTTGATGCTATTAAACGGGAGTGTAACGTCATGATTGACAGCTGAGATTGACAGCTTCTCTGAGCGAAGTAGTGAGGCACCAACTGACTTTTTTCGGGATTATCGGGAGGAGATTGGAACTTCAGTTTCTACATTTCCATAACTGTTTATTTCACACCGACATCATGAGTCGTTGGGCCGTGATAGTGCGGCTCCACATGCTCACTACTGCAGAGACTCGGGTCCTGAGTCAGCGCAAGATGTCACCGCCAAATTGGGACATTGGCGACTTCACTTTTCTGCAATGAAAGAGACTGAAGGTGTGTCATCCATCTTTTTTTACAGTCTATGATTCCTACTCATTTTCCAGCACGGGTCACAAATGTTGATCAGCTAAAATAAACAGATGCTCAACCGTAATTACTTGCTGCACGAGAATGAACCTCACTGGTTCTTGCTGAAGCTCAAACGTGATGCGTAACACGAGAATGAACCTCATTGGTTCTTGCTGAAGCTCAAACGTGCTGCGTAACACGAGAATGAACCTCACTGGTTCTTGCTGAAGCTCAAACGTGATGCGTAACACGAGAATGAACCTCATTGGTTCTTGCTGAAGCTCAAACGTGCTGTGTAACACGAGAATGAACATCATTGGTTCATGCACGTCAAGCAATCTAAATGAAATTAAATTCAATTAAATCTGTTCATCATATAACCCGATCGTGTCTTATCAGAAAATTTGGACTGAATCTCCCAATTCATATGGTTTAGTTTTACGATCTCTTTATGATCTTTTTGAAGCATTAAAGTGGTAGTTGTGTAGCTGTCAATGGAGGGACAGAAAGCTCTCAGATTTTATCGAAAAGATCTCAATTTGTGTTCCGAATATGAACAAAAGTCTCACGGGTTTAAAACGACATGAGGGTGAGTAAATGATAACAGAATTTTCATCTTTGGGTGAACTATCCCTTTAATGTGCAGACGCACTGATAATCCTTCTATTCAGACCACCGATATGAAGACGTACAATTTGTCTACAACAACTTAAAAACACACACACATCGCACATACAGAGAAAGACACAAAGAGTCCGATTATTCCAGCCGCCACAAGCGCTACAACAGCGAGAGCTGCTGCGAGGAGGAAACAGCTGTGCTGCAGCACAAGCTCATAGATCTGTAATCCTGCGCAACGCTAGATTAAAAACTCCCAGTTTTGATTAAGAAAGCAGGGTTAGAGGATTACGGTCCAGTGAACTAAAATGAAAGCAGTTTTAAACTCAATCCCAGAGTTCATCAAAATACACAAACCTCAGACTGTCATCTCCACCGCAGATTAATGCAAAAGCTTCTTTGAAACTTCTGTGCGGCTCAAACTCTCATTCAGCCGAAGAGATGCTCTGAGGAAATAAAGTGGAATTTATGAAATTAAAAAGTCATTACAGTAAAAGTTTTTTTTTTGGTGTGTGTCATAATTCAGTTTGTCATGATTATGACTTTTTAATCCTATAAATTTAACAAAGGATGTTTTTTCTTTTTTTTCTTATGTGGTGGAAATGGGCTTCCATACTATTCCCTTGTTCACGAACTGGACAAAAATACACACGGGTTAAAAAGACACTATACCGTTTACTTTTAATGGCAGACTAATTGTAAAGTGTTTTGTGACCCAAAAGATATTTTTATATCTTGACTGCTGTTGCATTAGAATGAAGAATTAAATCTGCACTTTAATGCTGCTGGAAAAATATAATTTTTGTAATGTAATTACTTTGAATGTTTTTTGTTGTTGTTGTTGTTGTTGTTGTTATGTCACTGACTGAATGAGTAAAAAGTGTTAAAGCAGTTTCAATTTAAACCCATTTTTGAGGAGGTCAACGTGTTGTTTCGGTCTTCAGGTTCTAGAACATGAACATCGCATGGACAAATTCAAAAGGTCAGAAAAGGGTGGAAGAAACAAGAATGCAAGACTTTTTCCATTCAGTGTTCTCTCACTTAAAACCCTCAATGCCTTTGAAGGGAGGCAGAAATCACACACACACACACACTTCACACGAGACGTCTGATCTGATCTTCATTTGCATGGAATCATTTCATTCCTCTTATGAATTCAGAGATGATTCTTTTGAAGGGTCGAGCCCTGAAGCCAGCGCTCATAATCATATGGAAATTGTGAGACATGAGAACTGAAAAACTGACAAAAACCGGCACCTTCATTGCAGATAACAGAGGTTTCAAGGAGAACCTGTGAAATCAAGTCCTTGAAGAAGCTGCATACTTGTTCCTCCACATGGTCACCGGCTCTTGATTTATTCAGAAAAGACTTGGTAAAGGAGTCAAAGCAAGCTCACCCAAAAGTGAAAGGTTTCACATCACTGACACCAAACAGGATTGGATGACATATGCGTAATGAGAGCTGAAGCATACGGGACATTTTCAGAGAATAGAGAATCTGATCCTCAAAGAAAGATATTGGACGACTTGAAATATTGTGCACAAATCATATTAATTACTTTTATGTTGCTTCTTATTGTTCTTTGGAGACAGACAGCTGTGTTACTGTTAACTGTTGTTGTACAATACAAACCCTAAATGAAGATTATTCATAATTTTTCCATACCTTTTGGATTAGTAAATGATGATGATTTTCATTTTTGGCTGGATGTTTCCTTTAACGATGGATGAAATGGAATTAAAATGTAATTGTCTGACCTATAATTTGTCGTTTTCATTACTTGATTTTATTGATAGAAATCGATGATCGGGTTTTCCCAGTATAAGCCCATCAGCAAAGTGGATCAATAATAAAACACACGTCCATTTTAGTTTCAGAGGCAGAAGATTGAAAGTCCATCTGTGAAAAAAACATTAAATATCTGATCGACTACAAGAGGCAAATAATAAAAAAAGGAAATTAATCAAAGAATCCAAAGAAAACACATATATTGTTCTCGTAAAGAAATCATTTCAATGTGATAAAATATTTATATGCATTTTCATAAGTGTCAACCAATACAAAATACAGAAAGGATGATGAAAAATGAAGACAAAAGTCTTGCACCAGTAGACTGAATAAAACATAACCAGTCTGTTAATCTGAGGTTTAAAATCTCTGCGAACACAAAAAGAGCCGCGACAAAAACATTTGTGTTGTGTTGCAGATCCAAATCCATTCATCCACACTACGTTGCACATTAAACGTATGCGTTGCGTATGATCAGCACAGCATTTTCAATTTCAGAAAAATTTACTTGAAAAATGACTTGTTAGGACGTCCGCAATGCTGGATCTGCATGTTAAATCTGCATTATAGACATAAACAAGGGGTTCATATAACACACGGCTTTAAGACAAATGTTACCAACAGTCGTGAAATAAAATAAGCCATTTTATAAGAGAAAGGCTAAACCGGTCAGCATGAGCCTTTAAAGGTGAAGTATGTAATTTCTGTATCGCCAAATGAAATAAATGACTTTTCCATCTACCATTTGACATTTCAGGCATGTTAAAACTGTTGTTCGGGAAAATCAACCGTTGAATGAACGACTTATAAATGACTCTGCAAATTAAGCTTGAAATGAACATTTTAACATGGAAAAATTACTCACATCACCTATAATAAAACCCACAGACATGGCTTATCATAAATTAGATTAAGAAGGAACATGTCTGTAAAGAATAAAATGTTCAAGTCCTTTAAATCTAAATACAAACTACATGGATGCGAGCTACTCTACAATATATTAACTGGTGTGATAATTGAACTGCAGTTCACCTTAAACTAACACTCCTCTCTTTATTCATATTTCACTGACTTTTCATCTCATTGTCCATCTCTGAAAATACATCTGAAAATGTAAAATAAAAAAAGTTGATGTTTAAAACTTTGCTCAGTGTCCAACGTCGCCCCCGGTTATAACACAGCTGACATCATGTAACACCGCAGGTAATGTTCAGTCAGTGTCTGTCCGGCTTTAGGAGAGTCGAGGAGCAAAAGTGTGAAACTGAAGTCCTGTGACGTCCACCAGCTCCTACATCAGTACTTATTGTGCCATTCACACTGTCCCACGCTCACCTCCTCGATGTCCAGGTTCTTCCTGGACCTATAGACGAACTCCCCGATGGCCACGAACACGGAGAGGACGAGTCCGGCCGCCAGAACGATGAAGATTCCTCCGATGTTCTCCACACCCAGAGCGCTGGCCTCTTTACTGTCCTCCTCGGGACAGCCGTTTCCTCGCCACCACTTCTCCTTCATCATGTGGAGTTTCCCCTCCTCCTGTAACTGCAGGATGGCGATGGTCACCTTGTCACGATACGGGGAACCTGACAGAAGCCCAGGGTTATTATCAGTATCTAAAACCAAAGCCATGAAAAAGAGCATCTACAAAGACACGCCTCCTTCAAAACACATGAACACACACACACACACACACAGAGCAGAGTCTGCAAAGCGTCACGAGACTACCTCAGGAGATCACGTTTTAATATTGTTTCACACGTTTTAATATTTAGACCACTTCTATTATTGATTGCCATCAGGATGTGAAGAGAGTTTAACCGTATAACAAAACGTATTTGTAATTTTTTTTTACATTTTTGTTGTTTATTTCAGGATTATTATAGCCAGCTAAAACCATAAAAGAACATGTGTTGCTTGAAACAAACGTTAACTGAAATAAAATAAAATGAAATATAAAAAACTTTTTATTTAGGCAACATTTCTAATTTTAATTGACTTTCCACTTGATGTACTAAAGTAATTACAACGGAAATAAAAATTTATAAAAACTATATAGACCTAAAAAAAAAACTACTTAAAATGACAAAAACACACAAGACAACTAACACTTTAAATAAAAAATGATGCACAATATGAATAAAAAACTATAATAATATCTCAAAGATACTAAAATAACACTGGTTTATTTGAAGTACTAAAATAACACTTTTTTTTTTTTTTTTTATTATATAAACATATTTTTAAAAACACAAATCTAATAAAAAAAATGACAAAAACACAACATAAATACTAAATCTTTAACTACAATATAAAAGTTCAAATACAAAATAAACCAAAATATATTAAAATATAAAAAATCAAATCTAAGGTACAAAATAGTAAAAAAATAACAATGCTTCAAGTCCATTTTTCTAGGATTTGTCATTTCTAAATATTTTCAAAAGGCCAATACTTTTATTTGACAAGTTTAAAGGTGAACAACATTTTTGCATTTCTGTAATCAGCATTATTCACCACACTGATTTATTGACATGTGAATAAATATGATGAAATATTACAAAATATCACTGGTTCAAATTATGGTTTCTCTAACTGAAAGAAAATAAAACTGAAAACTAACTAAAAGTTTTTGACAGAATATTTATAAAGATTTATTAGTAACACTTTACAAGGCTTCATTTGTAAACATTAGCTACATTAAAGTCAAGATTACCTAATGCACTGTGAACTGACATACTTCTATTAACTAACATTAACAAAGATTAATAAGTGCTCTAAAACACAGCATTAATCAATGTTAACAAATGAGACCTTATTAAATGTTACCAATTTATTGATATTTATTGATACTGTAATAAAGTTAATTTAGAGACCTTAAGGAGAATTAGTATATATATGTGTGTGTGTGTGTGTGTGTGTGTGTGTGTGTGTGTGTGTGTGTGTGTGTGTGTGTGTGTGTGTGTGTGTGTGTGTGTGTGTGTGTGTGTGTGGTTTACATACCAGATCTGACCTTTAAAAACGATTCCCACTGGTGTAACTCAATTTACTCAGGTTGATTCAATCATATCATAAGTATCATTTTCAACTTATTATTTTTTCATTTTTAAACAACACCAGGTGATTCAAATGCTACTACATGATGCAGTTTCTTCTGAAACACTTTTGACCATCATAGTTTGATGTGCGCGTACCGATAGGAGTGCCCACTCCGTAGCCCTTGGAGTCGATGAGTCCGCCGATCTGTGTGAGGTTGCAGTTCCTCTGGCTGATGTACTCGATGCTGGTGGACTCCATCAGGAGAGCGTAGTCTGTGGTCAACACACGCTGGATTCCCTCGCGGTTGTTCTTCACCAGCGCTGTGTTCTTCCGGCTGCTCATGAACGCCCACATCTTCTCGTAGGTGGAGATCTTTGATTTCTGGGAAAGATACGTCATAGCTTTATTGTAGAGCAAGTGCATGGGTAAGATTTTCAAGGGAATATATACCCAAATGACAAATGCATAAATTACAACTTTTAATGCAAGTATACTTGAAGGTGTGTGGCAGACTTTTGAAAAATACACTAGTTGTGTCAGACACTGACAGACTTTATCAGATGAAATAAAATAAAATAAAATTTATATTAAAAGTTTCGTCTGTACAAAACAAAGTGTTTTATTGCTTTTATACAAAAGCAACAGCATTTTGAAAAAGACACTAATTATTAATCATTAAAAATATTCTTTTTGAATATTTTTGCCTTTGTGTTTGTGAGTATATCAACAATTTTATAGTTTTGAATGTTAAAATAAAAGTATTGTCTGTAAAAACAATCTAAAGTGTTTTATTGCTTTTATAAAATTTCAGCAACACAATATGATAAAAGGCACCAATTATTAATCATTAAAAATATTTGTATTTTTCTGCAAATTAATCTAGTTCATTAGTCTTTGTTTTTGTTTTTTTGAGTATATCAACTATTTTACAGTTTTAAATGTTGATCATCTAGTTAAGGAATAAAATAGGAGAGGTTGTATTATATAAGTATTTTTTAAGTATTTTATTAATATGATATTTTATTCATCAGATTCATAAAGTGTCATAAATAGATCTATTGGTGAAATGTAAACTAAGTTTCATAGTTGTTTCTGATATAGTTGATATATACATTTATTAGGCACAGTATCACCAACCACCTTCCAGGACCAGAACTATCCATTTTATAATCATATTTAAGAGCCAAAACTATCACTTTCCATAAGACAATATTTACAATCTCTATTTTCAAAAACCATATGAAATTATTTACAGCCATAGAGCAAATTTTCCATTTGAAATTGAATGGTTTTTAGAAGATGAGCAGCGTTTCAGACACGTTTATTGTTTCCGCTGTGAATAAATGTACAGTACGCTGATCTTACTACTGGACTTCCAGTGCTTATGCCATAAAATCCTTCTTAGTCAGTGCTGTGGCAGATGTCCTCATAACCCTCTCTTCCTCTATAAGCTGCTTTAATTCGCTCTGTACATGTTGAATTCCCGCTGGCTGAGGTTCGTGTCCTGTAATCATTCCCGCCAATCTGTGCATGTAAGATCACAGGTCTGAGTGTCTGGAGGTGGAGATGCTGTCAAAAACCACTTCTCTCAATTCAGTGCCAAACCAATGTATCACAAAACACACAGATACTGCATCATATGTTTAAACAGGCCGAATTTTGTATATGAGACCTGGATTGCCTGATCTAAAAGTTGCCTAACCTTAAAGAAAGTCATAGTGGATCCATCCCTCACGGCGCCGTACTCAATCTTGGTCTGTTTGGCCAGGTCATCGGCCGAGTCTATGGGCGAGTCCATTCGCTCCACGGTGAGGAAGGCGGCCAGGTTAGCCGTGTAGGACGAGATGATGATGAGGGTGAAGAACCACCAGATCCCTCCAACAATCCTGGTGGACAAAGCCTTGGGCATCAACTCCGATCCTGACCACGAGAAATATTCAACCAGTTAACAAACGAGAGGTTAAAAATGCTGGTTAAAAGTCAAGAATGTTTTTCGCTGTTTTATTGTTATTTTGTTTCGACTTGTGTGTTCAAAATTAAATTAAATTAAATTAAATTAAATAAAAAGTTAAATTAAATTAAATTAAATTTACATTTTATTAAATAAAACAAATGAATAAAGTTGTGGTCTTAAATAATTAAATAAAAAACAGAAAATGTAAGTGGTTAAACCAAAAAATTGGTTTCAAAACACAAATATAATATAGTTTATATAACTTGTTTTAGCTAACATAAAAAAGATAGATAGATAGACAGATAGACAGACAGACAGACAGACAGACAGACAGACAGATAGATAGATAGATAGATAGATAGATAGATAGATAGATAGATAGATAGATAGATAGATAGATAGATAGATAGATAGATAGATAGATAGATAGATAGATAGATAGATAGATAGATAGATAGATAGATAGATAGATAGATAGATAGATAGTTTCTGGATATTGTACATGTGTAGATTGTAACACATTTGGACATTCCTCTACAGAAGGAAAGCACAGGTGTTAAATCTCATACCCTGCTGCATAAGGGCTCCAACCCCAAACCAGACACTGTTGATCAAGGTGAAGTTGTTCTCGACCACATCAGAGTCAGGGTTGCAGGGATGAGGGTTGTACCATTCATACGGAGTAAACCTGCAGAGACACACAAACACACTCAACATTTACTGTATATGCACATAACTCACATTTCAATATAAGACATTTGTCATTGATAACAGAACCACTGAATTATAGTTTTCAGTCAAAGTTAATAATAAGGTCCCTTGATGTAATTTGAATTATCTACATAAAATTCTTAAAAAATTCAATGTTAACATATTTTAATGCTTTCCTACTTGCCAACACTAACGGATTTTGCTTGTGAAGTTTAAAACATAGACACTAATAAAACAACAAAAATTATTATAAAAAAAAATCACAATATCCACAATTATTGTTCATTTTATCAGCAAAATCACAATCACCACAGATTTATTGTGAATATTCAATATAATCCCTCTAATATTATCACCACTAACCGTCACCAACAAAATGCCAGCCATTATTTCACAATACATGAAATAAACTGTATTTTACTCAGACAATAAACATCCATAAAATCAATAATTTGATATTGCATCATTGTTTTTGATTTGATTATGTAATTTGCAATGCATCATATTTTTTCTTCTAACATTTTGCCCTCATCTTTCCCTGGTGTGTTTGGTGTCCTGACCGCTGTTTGACTTCTCTATATGATTGCTGTCCAGACAACAGATCTTGCTTAAGTGGAAAATCCCCCATCACTATCACATTCTTGATGGATTTATAATGCCTCGTATTTCATTAGACTCGAGAAAATTAGATATTCCCTCCATCAACCCAACACATCATTCTCTAAAACCCGGACTCCCTTTCTAACATACATGCTCATAACTCCATAACCCCATTTAACTGATTAACCCTTTCCACTCCAGACATCTGGACAATATGTGGCGCTGAATTAATTTGTACTTCTTTGTGCTTTACTTTCATGTATTAAACTGATCATTCATATTTGCCATTTTTATTTTATTTATTATATATATATATATATATATATATAAGAGACAATACTGATAAAACTGATAAAATACTGAATACTGATAAAATTTACAAAGCAATCTTTTATATTTGAGATAATTTGTGTCATGTTCTCAACCTTTTTCATGTTATATTCTTTTTCCCACACAAGGCCGTATTGGAGGGGCCCAAAAATTTATTTTGTCTATGTCACAATATGAGGTAAATCCGGCCCTGTTCCCACCAACAAAAAATAAAGGTTTTCTTTAAAGATTTTTTTGACGCTCAATAAATAGCCCAAATAGAGGCCCAGAGATCTGACAAAAACTACAAAACCCAAAGAACAGGCGGGAGACCAAAGGAGGAAATTATATATTACAATACTTCAGAGAGGAAAAATATATAGAGAGAGAGAGAGTTGCATGACAAGATTCATCCAGACAAATATTATATTTCTGAAAATATTGAGTTTTTCAATTTGGGCATTATAAATACTGGACATGTGCTTGAATTTGACAGAAACGTTTTTAAGAAAATGTAACTGAAGTTTTAGAAGAGTTAACTGCAATAAAAGTACCACTGTATTTGCATTTAAAATGAGCTGGCCAAGTTTTTGAGCTGGCCAGTAAAACACTAATTAGCTAATTAACCGCAAAACGTATAGAATTGAATTGAATCCAATCTAAAGGTTAAAATGTGTTAAACCGATCAGTACCTGGCGATGACGAACAGCACACAGCTGACCCCGAGGCAGGCCAGCAACACGTACATCCAGATGTCCGGAGAGAGCGGGTTCAGGAACGAGAACACACCTGGATTCGTGCCATTGGGTTTGTGGTAGAGAATGGAGATTCCCAGAGTCATGAAGGGCTTGGAAAAATCGATGACTTTCTCTCTCACGTAAGTGATGGTGAGCGGCGCTACGGCCAAATCTGCCACCTGTGATGAAGCCAGTGAGAATTAATTCATAGGAACTTTCTTGACTCTTTAAGATCAGGGGCCGGTTTCACAAAGCTATTTTAGACCGGTCACAAGTCTAAAATTTGCTCAAAAACTAAAACTAGTCTAATGCAAGTTAGACTGTTTCACAAAAAACTTAGACACCTTTACCCCCAGGCTAACTTAGGTCTAAGACTCTATGTTACCTTGGCAACCAGCAGTAACAATCAGTTACATTACAAACAGCCAAAAGAAAAGGGAAAATGGCTCATAATTTAAACATTTCTTCTTGTTACTACATTCTCCGCTAAATTTCCCAAGTAAAATGTCCTTGTAACTGTTAAACTCCTCCAACAAACACATATTTTCCGCTGGGGTAAACTGCACTGAGCAGCTGAATGCGCTTACTCAAGGTCAAGGTCAAAGTTTATTTATAAAGCACATTTAACAAGCAGTCACTACTGCCCCAAAGTGCTGTACAGATACAGGTAACAGCATAAGATAGAAAGCATAACAATTAACCAAAAAGAAAGAAGAAAAGGAAAAAAAAACTTCTAAAACAGAATATACCAAAAAAGCTCAGCTTACGTTAAAAGCCAGTGCAAAAAGATGAGTTTTTAAAAGTGATTTAAATTTCTCGATAGAGCTAGCTGCTTTAATATTAAGAGGAAGAGAATTCCAGAGCTTAGGACCTAGTACTGAAAAAGCTCTATCCCCTCTGGTTTTCAGTCTGGATCTTGGACAGTCTAAAAGCAACTGGTCAGTAGACCTAAGTGCTCTGACCGGGGTATGCAAAATCAACATATCAGATAAATATGATGGTGCCAATCCATTTAAAGATTTAAAAACAAACAATAAGAACTTAAAATGGATTCTGAAAGCGACAGGCAACCAGTGGAGAGACGACAGTACAGGGGTGATGTGGTCACAGTGCTTTTTCCCTGTCAGCAGGCGTGCAGCTGCATTTTGAACTAAAGACTGAAGACTGTTCAAGGCCATAGTACAAAGAGTTACAATAGTCCAGGCGATTTGTGATCAGGGCATGCACAACTTTTTCCAGTTGACTATGGGGTAGGTAACCTTCCCAAGAAGTCTAAGCTGAAAGAAGCTTGTTTTTACCACTGAGCTAATCTGTTTGTCGAGTTTAAACGAACTATCAATGACAACACCAAGACTTTTTACACACGGGCGGCAGTTTGAGAATAGTGGGCCAAGAGCACTGTTCAAACCATCGAGACATCGGGCTCCCCAAAAGTTACAACTTCAGTTTTTTTGTCATTTAAGTGTAAACATTTTTGTGACATCCAATCTTTTATTTCAAGTAGACATTTTCTCAGTGCTTCAACTGAATTTGTTTTAGTATTCAGAGGTAAATAAATTTGGACGTCATCTGCAAAGCAGTGAAAGGAAATGTTGTATTTTTGGAAAATTGATCCCATGGGCAGCATATACAGCGAAAACAAGACTGGGCCTAAAATTGAGCCTTGAGGCACCCCGCTGTTAATCGGTGCTTTACTTGAGTAAAAAGGCCCGAGGTTTACAGAAAAAGACCTGTCTGTCAGATATGACTGAAACCACTTCAGAGCTGTGCCTTTAATGCCTGCACACAGTGCACAGGACTCGAGTCTTGACAATAAAATCTTGTGGTCAACCGTATCGAACGCTGCAGTCAGATCTAAAAGCACTAACACAGCAGAGCTCCCAGAATCAGAAATTAAAAGAAGATCATTAAAAACTTTTAAAAGAGCAGTGTCCGTACTGTGACAAGATTTAAAACCAGACTGGAATTTTTCAAAGATGTTGTTGGAATTGAGGTGCAGTAAAAGTTGCGTATAAACCACTTTTTCTAGAACTTTAGATAAAAAAAGGCAGCTTAGAAACTGGCCTGTAGTTGGACAAAACAGAGGGGTCCAAATTGTGTTTTTTTAGGAGGGGTTGTACAATGGCCTTTTTAAAAGCTGCTGGGACGGACCCAGTTGAAAGAGACATGTTTATCAGATTTAAAATATAAGGCCCAACAGTGTCAAAAACATCTTTAAAAAGCTTTGCTGGAAGGCTGTCCAATGAACAGACCGAAGGTCTTAAACATTGGATCGTCTTTGACAAATCAGACAAAGATATTGGCATAAAATCTTCAAAAATAGCTGAACATAAGGGTATGATACTGGGATCTGGCGCAAAACAACAGGTTAATGCCCGGATACTGGACACCTTATCAGTGAAGAATTTACAAAATCTGTCACACAGAATGCCACTAGGAATAATGCCAGTATGTTCAGGGGGATTGATGATCCTATTTAACACATTAAAAAGGACATGAGGTTTGTGACAGTTATTTTGCACAAGGTTTGACATATACTGAGTCTTTGCAGCTTTAACAGCTTTTACTCGATCCGCCATGTTTTTTGTTTTGAAAAGTGTCTTATTTTACCCAGAATGCATTGCAGTGTAGTCCTACTTAAGATAGTCAGAGTCTTAAGTGCTTTGTGCAACGGTCTGATTTTGATGTCTATCTGAAGTCTGACTATCTACTATATCTAAGCCATAGTCAAAGTCTATCTTTGTGAAACCGGCCCCAGATGAAACGGCTTGATGAGGACACTAGCATACATACAGCCATGGACTAAAAGCAGCAAAACTCTTCATTTTGACTTACATGATCGATTAGCTCTCTGACCATGCCGTTCCACTCTCCTTTATCATTCTGGGCTCCATATTTCCCGTCAGACACCAGTTTGACCTCATAGGAAAAGCCCAGGATATTGGACAACTCCTTCAGCAGGTCCAGACAGTATCCTTCAAACCGGTCGTTCCCATACAGCGGCTTATCTGACTTCTTGTACATCACATATGGGTTTTCCTGCAAGGGCAACAACACTATCAGCATGTGCAGTCTCTAGGTCTTGTTGATGTGAGTCGGCTAGTTCCTACCAGAATCGTGGTGACAACAAGTGTCCGGTTGGCCATGGAGTCGGTCACATTGGCGTTTTTGTCTTTGTTACTGTCTGTCAGGTTAAGGCCAGTGTTTGAGTTCCACACACCAATCTAAACAGAAGCAAAACCACAGTAAAAACATTTCATGCTTTTTAGAGGACAGATTAAAGGAATAATTCACCCATTATTAATCTGACTAGATGACAATATTCATTTAAATATGATCAGAGATTTTAAATGTATGTAGAGTATTCAAATGTCTGTGGTTTAAAATTATATTTAAAGGTGAATTGTGTAATTTCTGAATTATAAAATATAATATAATTAAGAGATATGTACTGTATATATGTATACATATACACACACACACACACACACACACACATATGTATATATACAGTATATATATATTATATATGTATATTATATAATTGAGATATGTACTGTATGAATATATATATACACATATACATACATATATAACATAATTATAATAACATTATTATGAGATAAAAATATTTTCTTAATAAATTGTTTTAAAAAACCCACTTACATAAAATTATAAATTAGTTTAATACATTTTATAAATCTACGTATTTATTTATAATATAAATACACTAAATTATATTTTCCTGACAAGAACATTGTGTTGATATTAAAAAAATAAAGACATTTATTAAATCTATGATTTACTTCTTGTAAATAAATAAATAGACTAACAAACAAATAATGGAAAAAAAAAGGTAAAAGGAAAACAAGACAAGGGAAAATAAATTGAAATAAATGAAGCAAATTAATGCATTATGTCTGAGGGAAAATAAATCTAGAGAGCAATGAGCCTTATAATAAACAGACTGAATTTTTTAGTTATCTACCACATATATTACTGAGCAAAAGCAAGTGCTTCACATCACCATCATCCATCTATTCACGCCGTCTTTTACATGATCCACTGATATAAATCCAGTCTCTCCTCTGAGATGCTCTCTGTGTTTCTGTGTACCGCAGTATAGCTTCATTTGCTACGCTACGTCACCACTGTCTGAACGCTCTTTTAAAACATACATTAAGAGAGTGCGATTAGTGCTCATAAACAGATGTTTAATAAAATAAGCTCTCTGCATTGTTGACTCTATGAGTGATGTGATATTTCATAACTGCATGCAGAGCTCTTGGAAGCTGCTGGCTTTGAGCCACAGACTGAGAGTTTGAGTAATTGAGTAATAAGTTGAAGTAATAACTTTGAGTGTCAAAAAACTAACTATAATCCATAACTAAGCCATGTGTCTCTAATGAGACTTAAAACAAACCAGCACAAGAGGTGTCAGCAGGTTGAGGGGCACGGATGAAAAAAGTACCATGGTAATACCATGCTTTCTAGAAAATAACAAGGCAATCATTCAGTACCATGGTACATTTTGCAAGGGGAAAAGGGACTTGAACGTCACATTTCTGATATTCAATACAAACCTTCCTCCATACTTTGTTAAAACGACCACTTTCCATAAACTGCTTGTGAAAAGAAAAGAAAAAGCCAAGATTTGACATGTACAGTATGACACATATTAAGATAAGTGGCTTAGACAGGTGAAGATCATGGGAGCATCTTCTGCTTTTACCTTTTCCATCCCATCCTCTTTCAGGCTGATGATGTCGAGATCAAAATCTTTCCTCAAGCCGTCCGTCTTGTTTATAACTATCTGTCCGGTCAGGCCGTTCCACTGAGCCTGCAGAAGTGAGGAGAAGAGAAAAGAGGATCTGATTTTAGATTAAACATGAGGGGGTCGTAAAAACTCGGCAGCATTATTATCATCATCATTATTGAGAATGTGTGTTTGGTACAAAACCAGCCCAGTGTTTATAACTTTACCTCTCTGTATTAGCTCACACACACTGTTGTGCGTTTTGGGGGGCTTTCTGACATTATTTTTGTATTTTTTATAGGCCTAGGGTATAAGATTGAGAGAGAGGGAATGAGATTCTTAATAGATTATTTTAGTAAAATAATTTTTTTGTCAAAAAAACAACAACATGAAATACATTAATTCATAAAATAAAAATATGATTAATTTAATACATTTTATAAATAGAAAACCTTGTATTTATATGAAGTAAATAATCATATTTATTAAATAAAATAATAAAATAACTATTCATTTAATAAATTATTGTAAATAAATAAATAATTTTAAAATACATAAAATTATTTGTTATATTATTCTATTATTATCGTTTATTTAATGAATTCTTTATAAGTAAATTAATTAAATTAATTAATTAATTCAAAATATTATAAATTTGATAATTTAATGCATTTATTTATTATATAAAACATACAATTATTTTTCTAACAAGCACTTTGAATTTATATTAAATATATCAATATTTTTATTAAATAAAATTATTATTCATTTAATTAATTATTGTAAATAAATCAATCAATAAATGTAAAATACATTAAATATTTATTTCCCATTATTCTATTATTATTATTAATTCAATGAATTCTAGTTAATAATTATAGTAAATAAATAAATAAATGACAAACAAGCACTTTGTAGTGCCAGGACCTTAGGATAAGGCTTGTAATGTGTAAAGTTAAATTGAAATGTAAACCATAACTTCCTTGGTTACTCATTACTCCCTAGTTTGTTTCTATGGTTACTTATGATTTACACCTGTGTCTCGTTTATACTCCCTGTTTGGCGTCTATGTGTGGTTAAGGTTTATATTTCTCCAACAAATCCCTGTTCTCTTTCCTTATTTACTTAAATAATTAAACATTATTTATAGTGCCCGCTACCACTACACGTGTCTTCAACCTTGCTACCTTCAAAATTTATCTCTGCTTTTTATCATCTGTCTAAAGCAGACCCATTCACCCAGTGACAAACAGCTAAGAGAAACAATCTAGAGATCCATAGATCACAAATAGTCACATGATCAACGAAGTGCCCAGAGCAATAGATCAGCTCTGTTCTGCAAGGAGTTGTTAGCAAATGGACTCTATAATGAACCTCACGGAGTGGATACGTTTGGATACTCTCCAAATGGAGAGACCGATCTCCCCAACAGTGGATCTTCCCAGAACATGTGAATTTACAAGGATGCAGCGCCTATATAGTCAACAGACATTCAGTAAAGCCTGATGTGCAAATCCAGTGGATTATTTCTTTCATTTGCTGTGGGGTGGGTAGCATTCATAATCTTCACATACAGTAGTGGAGATCTTAAAAGACTTGCTTCATATACTTACACTGAGACCGCATGACCTTTGTCCAGATTTGTTCTAGTCATTATTCTCTGGTGTAAATCTCACTAGATCCTTCCTTTTTTATCACATCCTGCTCTCGATCGCATGTACAGTGAGCTCCAATTACCAACAGGCCAAGATTAAACACACCAGACCCAGCTGTGCTTAGCCTGTACTAACTGTACCAGTGGCTCTCATTAAGATCAAGAAGATGACATCATCATCATCATCACCACCAGCACTGGATTAAACAACTTCAGAGATGCATTCACTAACATCGAGTTCAGTGAAAGTGTCAGAAAACATCTAGAGCTGTGCTGGAATGGAATTAAAATTTAACAAAACATTTTGTAATCTGGAAAAACTACATACAAACTTAACTAAAAATATACTTTTATGGCTCTAAAACTTTTTTGTTTGTTTTTATTAATTTAATAATAATAATAATAATAATTATTATTGTTGTTGTTGTTATTGGTTGTTTAAATAAATTATTTATAAATTATTATAAATAATAACTGATGTTTTTAGTTTGCTTTTAAAATACCTGTCAATTCATGATTAACAATAATAATGATGATGATAATAATAATAATAAATTCATTCCTTTTTAATTGTTTTTACTATTATTATTATTTTTTTTAAAACAAATGTATTTGTAATAATAATAATAATAATAATAATAATAATTATTGTTGTTGTTGTTTTTTGTTAATTTTTTAAATACCATAAATAATACATTTTAAAACCTTTAAAACCCATCTTCCTTAAACAGGAACATGCCAGTAAATGACAGAAAAATGTAATAAAATAAAAACTATGATCCATTCCTTGCTGCACTCCATGATCTGTTTATTAAAGTAAATAGGCAAAATAGAAAAACTATTTTGAGACAATATAAAGAGAAAAACATCTCCAAATAAATATCTGAGGAGAACAACATAAAAAAATATATTTACATAAAAAAAACTAACCTAACCTACCCAATTATTGTAAATAAATAAATAAATAATTGTAAAATACATTAAAAAAACATTCCCATTATTATATATATATATATATATATAAAAAAAAAAACATCCTTCCACACCGGTCATGGTTCAGCCAAACAGGTAATCCCGCCCCCAAATTCGAGAGATTGCTCGCTGCAAAGACGATGGGTGGAGCTAGAAGATCCAAAAACACCCTAACCTACCCATAACCCCATCACTAAACACAACTCCACCCATAGGTCCACAGAGGCGGACGTCATTTGGCTCTTGCCAAATTCACTCTATTGGTTGAGTCCATGTTATATCGGCCTATTCGGTTACAATTCCATTGTGTGCCTCTAGTGGAGCAGAAATGACACGCTTCACCTTTAAATGAAGACATCCTCAACTATAATGAGTTCACCCGCACAGCCAGCATCAGTAATTCAGCTGGAGTCATTACACACTCGACTCGTCCAACACACATTCATCCTCCAGCCTGCAATGCCAACATGCTGACTCAACAATACCTCCTCCAAAACAGGAAGACAAGAACACTTGGAAGATGTCATTGGGAGAGAGAGAGTGTCTGTACATAAATCACCGCAGCTGTTTAGAAGTGCCGCAAAACACTTTCCAGAAAACTGAGTACTCATGCATTTGGACTGAACCCTCTATCCAAGTTCAGGAGTGTCTGACACGGTTTAAAAGATTATATATGATAATTCTGTCATCATTTACTCATCCATGTGTCATTCAAATGTACATGATGAGTGAATGATGACTGAATTTTTTTGGGGGGTGAACCTTTTCATTTTGGGCACAAGGGTTTAAAAGGGATGGTTTGGAGTCATTTCAACCTAGGGTCCTTTGCACCATGACCTCGAGCCAAACACACCCAGAGGCTTTTTTTCCCCTTAGTCGAACATTATTAAAGTTAGAGCTTATTAAGAGATATCAGACGAATGGCTTAGTGCAGGCGCTAATGGATCCAAGGTTGTATCTCGTAAATTACCCCACTAATAATGCCCAGAATGGTACCAAACTTCTACAGTAGTACAAATAGATTCTGTACTCATAAAACGAGGCATTGGAAAGTTTGTAAGTACATCGGGAGTTTATTTAAATAACACTTGCCTGATGTCTCATGCTACCACTAACCCGCACGTCGAGGTTACTTCCGAGATTTGGGAAAAGCCCGTAAAAGTCCTGGCAGAAAGCGATGCATAAGGATGTAGTGTAACGACGTTTAAAACGTTTAGCTGAATTTTGAACGTTTTATAAATGCTTGTATTTTCAGATCAACACTTAAAAAGTATTTCGAATATCATCCAGCTATCAAATGGAGTGTTAAATTCACTAGCTTTTCCCTTACACTTGTGAGTTTTGCAAAGGACTTTTACGAGCTTTTCCCAAATCACGGAAGTGACCTCGACGTCCAGGTTAGCGTTAGCATGAAATGTCAGGCAAGTGTTATTTAAATAAACTCCTGATGTACTTACAAACTTTCCAATACCTCGTTTTATGAGTACAGAACCTATTTGTACTACTGTAGAAGTTTGGTACCATTCTGGGCATTATTAGTGGGGTAATTTACCAGATACAACCTTGGATCCATTAGCGCCTGCACTAAGCCATTCGGCTGATATCTCTAAATAAGCTCTAACTTTAATAATGTTCGACCAAGGGAAAAAAGGCTTCTGAGGGGGTGTTTGGCTCAAGGTCATGGTGCAAAGGACCCAGGTTGAAATTACTACGAACCATCCCTTTAAGCAGGAGCATTTACCTCTTTGAACAGGCTGATGAACCTGGATCCGAAGCGCCAGGGTTTGTGCCGGTGACACTGCAGTGAGCTCACGGTGATCTGAGACGCTCGCTGGGACGCGGCCGCGACCATATACACCGCGTCGTACATCAACGCTGCTTCAGTCTGAGGCACACACAGAGACATGATTCATCAGACATGCTACTACACTAGATCAATCTGTTCAAATAATGACTCACTTCTTTCTAAATTCAATTCTGGGTTCAAAAGACACTTGATATTAAGAAATATTATCGATTTTACTGCACTGACACTGAGAACAAGAGATCAGCAAGAGAACAGGGAACAAGAGATCCCCTGATATTATTGTAAAGCACTTTGGATGTACAGTAGTACATATGAAAGCGCTATATAAATGCCTCATTCATTCATTCATTCATTCAAGAAAACTTGAATTGACGGACACTTATTGAACTGAGCTGAATCAACACTGAACTGACTCAAGCTGAATAATGACACTATTATCTTCTATAGAGCTGCTTTACAGTTCAATTGAGTTCATTTCATAACTTTGCAACATTGACACTGTTACTAAACTAAACTAACACTGAACTAAACTAAGCAGTCGTTTCTTCTGTAGAGCTGAAATTGAATTTGTTTCATAATTGAAGAATTTTGTGTTATTTTCGTGTTTATTAATGTGAAACTGCTTTGAAACATCAGTATATAAACTGGACTTGGTCAATGCACAATAATGTATAATTTGATCAAGTATTATGGTAAAACCATTTTGTGAAGATGTCTTTTTTGGACTATGGTAAAAACATGCTATCTACCTTGGAGTGCCATGATATCATGACATATATCATATATATATTATACATGTATAACTATAATATAACTAATCATTCAGTATCATCCAAGCTAACAGAAATATGTTCTGAATGTTTTTTTAAAAATGTTTCAAAAACGTTTTTTTTCTTGATTATGTTAAGGAAACATTCCATTTTATCATTCTACATCCACCAACATTATGGAAATGTTACTTTTGAATGTTTTCTGAACATTCCGAAACATTTAAACATTTACATTTAACATTTAAAAAATTAACATGAACGTCGAACTAAAACGTTTTCCGAAAGAAAAAAAACACACTCTCCTTGAACGATGTATAAATAATGTTGGTAGCACTTTATTTTACAGTCCTGTTCCGCATGTACATATGTACATATTATAGTAATTATAATAACTATCATAACTAGGCACTAACACTAAACTTAACCTTAACCCATGTAGTTACCTTATATGTGACCCTGGACCACAAAACCAGCATAAGCTTTCCATTGATGTATGATTTGTTAGGATAGGACAATATTTGGCTGAGATACAACTATTGAAAATCTGGAATCTGAGGGTGCAAAAAAATCTAAACATTGAGAAAATCTCCATTAAAGTTTCGCGATTGTGCTGCATTCACTCACAAAAATAAATGTTTTATATATTTACGGTAGGAAATTTACAAAATATCTTCATGGAACATGATCTTTACTTAATATCCTAATGATTTTTGGCATAAAAGAAGAATTTATCATTTTGACCCATACAATGTATTGTTGGCTATTGCCACAAATATACCCGTGCGACTTGTGACTGGTTTTGTGATCCAGGGTCACATATAACCAGTACTTTCTTGGTTTAGTACACTGTATGTTAACGTTTTGAGAACATTATTAAAGACCAGGCAATGTTCCCTGTTTGCTGGGATAGTATATGTCAAAATACCATAGTGTTGCTTTGTACCATTTTTTTTTTGTACTAGAATAGAGTAAAACTTGACTATCTGTAATATGATGATATATATAGAGGATGGACAGACTGTCATCATTCCGTCCAGCAGGCCGGTCTCAGGTTTAGGTGGAGCCTGCAGTCGCTCCATGGACCATTTCTCCACCACTGACGCCACCTGAGGGTTGCCGATGTTGAGCAGACGGAAACCCGTCATGTTCACCCCGCTGTATCTGTACGGCTCCAGGTCCAGCGCAAACAGATCCTGTGGCATATCAATACATGACCTCACTCCTTACAGATGAAATTAAACGCTTTAGAAAGAATATTTGTTTTCTAGCTATTGAGTGCAGCAGGGATGACGTATTTTTGTAGGCCAAACCCCAGAAATGAGCATTTTAGCACATCCGGTTCCATCGTCCTGAAGTCAGTGAGTTTCTGTTTAAATGCCTGAAATAAGGTCTGGTTAACAGAAGCTCAAGATATGTTCATATTTTATTCTACATCATAAAATAATAAGCAGTAAGTCGTGCGATCATGGTATAGTTTGTTGGTAACACTTTACAATGCGGTTCATTAGTTACCATTAGTTAACTATTTTAGGTAACATGAACTTAGAATGAACAATACTTCTACAGCATTTATTAATCTTAGTTAATGTTAATTTCAACATTTACTAATATGTTAACATTAGTTAATGCAACATGAACAAACAATGAACAGTATGGATGCACCAATATGAACATTTTGGCCAATACCGATAACCGATAATTCTTTATATTTGAAAGCCGATAACCGATATATTGGCCGATAAATCTAAATCCAAATTTTTATATGATTTTTGAGATCCTGATTACAAAACAAGTCACCATTAACAGCCATGTCCCAAGATCACAATTATAATGATGTTCTCATTATAATGTAATGCAGCTTATATGGCAGTCTTGTGCTGCACATGTTGCACTTTACTGTATTTTCCTTTTTGAAGTTATTTCAAGCAATTCAAACCCTTAATGGCGAACAGTGTCCATCTGAAGTGCCTCAACTGAAGGAAATAATCCATTATTTATCGGCTTAAATATATCGGCCAAATTTTCTTAAATTAAAAATGAACATATATCGGCCGATACCGATATGGTGGCTGATATATCATGCATCCCTAATGAATAGCTGTATTTTTATTAACTAACATCAACAAAGATTAATTAATACTGTAACAAATGTATTGCTCATTGTTGGTTCATGTTAGTTAAAACATTAACTAATGTTAACAAATGAAACATTATTGTAAAGTTTTACCAGTTTGTTAATAGCCTAACTTTTGCTTTTTACTTCTGATGACTATATTTAGGCTTCAAAATACATAAAAGTTGTGTTCACTTGTGAATATTATCATGATGAACAAAATGTGTAACAATCAAATTTGTTCATAACAGAGCTTATTTTTTTGGCAACAATCCAAAAGGAAAATGGAAAAATCCTATTGGGTTTTTATCAGGGGAACCAGAGTGATGCGAACTTACAGGTTGGCCTACAAAAATACATCCTCACTACAGTATCTAGAGACTGAAAACATTGAAGAACACTAAATACAAACCAGCAGAACACATTTAGTTAGTCAAAACAATGACACAACCAAAGAAAAACTCAAAGAAACCATGTAAGAAACTCACCAGAGTGGTAAAAAAGAAATGGTAGTATTCTGTCATCATGCCCATAGACAACAGCTAGAGCAGAAAGAGAGAGAAAGAGGAGAACGTGTTAAACCTCCTTCTGCACCAGCATACTCACATAATGAGCATTAGATATCTAAAGACACACATGTACAGTATTTGCTCTGACCCCACAAGACCTGAAATCAAAACACTGGAATAAAGCATGACTGTGTCTTTTTGTAACATCAGCCACAAAGTGGAGCAATCAAACGCATCACATTTGATTGGGGATTTAGTTTAGGGATTTGTATTTGTATTGCTGTAACACGGTAAATGGGATTTGATGTCGTCAATGAATGACATCAGACATCGGTGAATAATGTCAGAACATCACACGATATCAAATTCAAAACAGGTAATGCTTTAGTCTTTTACTTTACTACTACAATCTCTTTACTGCTAAACTTTTAAACAAGGCTTTGCTTTTCCAGTCAAAAATTGCAGTCAGTAAATCTAATTTTGTGTTGTTTTCTTAAATCAAGATAAATTTAGTCGAGAAGCCAAAATACTTAAAATTCATGCTTAAAACAAGAAATTTGCCAATGGGGTCAGAAAAAATAAGCTTAATCCTTTTTTTCTTTTTCTTTTTTGCAGTGAATGAATGCATTCAAACATTTACATTGGAATGTTTGCTTCCTCGATTCAAACTGGAATTAAATTTAAAATGGAATTGGAATTTGGAAATGGAAAAGGCATTCCCAACCCAGCTGTGAATGTCGCTCAGTCCCGGTGTGTTACTGTACCTGTTTGAGGACGTCTGCTCCGGTCTGGTACGAGCAGTCAAAGATGACACAAAACTCTTTCCCCTTCTTCATCTCTTTAAGAAGCGGCCGGGCATCTTTACTTCCTATCGGTAACTGCCGGATTTTGATCTTGATACTGTACCGCGACGGAGCCTTGATCAGCTCCTGAAGACGAATTAGCCCTAAAAATAATGCATAGACAAAATCAGCAAAGATGATAGAAACACACTACCATTCAAATGAAATTTTATTCAGCAAAGACACATTAAATTAGTCAAACATGACAGTAAAGATATTTATAATGTTACAAAATATTATATTTCAAATATTTTTTTAGTTTATTAATTTTGAACTTTCAATCAAAGAATCACAGTTTCCACAAAAATATGCAGCAACACAACTGGTTTCAACATTGATAATGATCAGAAATGTTTCTTGGGCAGGAAATCATCAAATCATGCGAGCCAAAGTTGATACTTGGGTAACACTTTGTTTTAAGGTGATGTAGTTACACGTTACTACATGTACTTACTATAGTAATAACAGTAAATTATGCATAATTACAAGTAACCAACCCTAAACCAAACCCTAACCGTAACTCTATAGTAAGTACATGTAGTTAATTAATATTACTCAGTGCTTATTTGAGTAAGTACAATGTAACTACATTACCTTAAAATAAAGGGTTACACGTTGTTACAGTGTAATTATATATTTAAGTACAGATTAATATTATTTAACAACATGTACTTACTATAGGGTTAGGGTAGGATTAGGGTTTGGTTGAGGGTTAGTTGCATGTAATTATGCATAATTTACTGTTATTACTATGGTAAGTACATGTAACGAGGACACGTGTTCCCAAATAAAGTGTAACCGATTCTCCTGAGAAATGAAAGAGAAACATCTGAGCAATGAGTCTGCCCACCTGTTGCGTCCTCGTACACCACCGTCACGGCTTTCCACTTGTAGAACTGCACGATGTCCAGCACAGCGCGGCTGATGGAGACGTAGTCTGGGAACAGGTTGATGTAGAAACTGTCTTTGTTGTCCACAGACGGGTGTTTCCAGCGGGTCTGGATGTGAGGAACCTCCAGCGCGTTACAGATGGACTGGACCGCACTCACTGAAGAACTGTGGGACGGGCCGAACACCGCGGCCACACCGAGAGCCAGCTGATCACAGGCTGACAGCAAGACCAAGAGAACATCAGGGACTTTATTAACACACTGATCAAATATTCCCCCTAATTCAACTTAAAATGTTAAGTTCAGCTGCCTTAAATGTTTTAAGTATAATCAAACTGGCCGTTCAAGTCATCTCAACTCATTTTTTTTTTAAATCTTGTCTACACTCTTGAAATTAAAGGTTCCAAAAGGATTCCCAAAACATTCTTTTCTTAGTGTGAAGAACATTTTATAATCGTTTTCCACTATAAAGAACCTTTTGTGCTTTGAAAAGATGCCATGGATTTGAAAGGTTCTTTATGGAACTATTGATGGCAATAAAGAACCTTTACTTTTAAGAGTGTTGAATCTTGTACAACTTGAAAAAAAAAATAAGTTGAAATTGGTTCATTTATTTTGATGAAAAACATTACATTACATGTAATAACTTATCGATCATATCATTTTTATAGTGTATATTCAAATGCAATTATATAAAATAAACTACTAATAGGTACACAGAAAAAAAATTTGGTGTAGAAACAATTTTCACTCCGAAATTTCTAGTAAATTTCACGGCAAGTAACATTGGTGCTATTTTAGTTTTTATTTTAGTAGAGATTGATTACTATTTTAAATTAGCTTTTGTTTTTAGGTTTCATGTTAATTTTAGTTTAACTTTTAGTCATTTCGTTATGTGCTTTTGCCGTTTTACTACTTTTTTTTTTTTTTTTTATATTGTTATTTAGGTTTAATTATTTTTATTTCAGTTTTAGTTTTATTTAGTTTTAGTTTCCAGTAAATTATTTAATAACTTTCCAAAGCAACCTTTTTCTAATTCAAATTTTTATATTACTTTATAAACTAATATTTATATTTAATTTTATTTAAGCTTTATTTTAATCAACAGATATGTTTTTAATCGTTTAATACACAATGTATATAATCATATTAGGATTTGCTTTGAGCTCTCTTTGCTACCATTCCTGTAGCTCAAATGGTAAAGCATGGTGCTTGCAACACCAAAGTCATGGGTTCGATTCCCAGGCAATGCATGAACTGATCCTGTTGCTTTGAATAAAAGTGTCTGTCAAACGTGTAAATGTAAGAATCACACCTCGTCTAGAGGCCTCGAAGCTGTCGAACAGGTTGATTCTCTGGATGTCGTAGGTGAGGGTGGTGTTGGGCATTAAAGTCCTGTTTCTGTTAATGTTGGTTACAGCGAATTTGAAGGCAAGTTCCTCCACGCTAATCGGTTCATTCTCAAGTGTCTCGAAAATCCCCCCTGCACAGAGAGAAAAAGGAAAAATTGTTTGGTCAAAAAAGACATTAGTAATCTCAAATCTCCTTTAGAGATCGCAACAATGTCTCAAATGCATTTTATAGCTCTATACTTTTACTGTGTGTCAACTAAGAAGAATTAGAGTTTTCAGTCATGCTTCATTCAAGAAAAGATGTTTCTCCAAAAATTGAAACTTAGAAACCAATAAGGTAACGTACATGTATGGTGAAGGTTAAAATTCTTCAATTGAAACAGTTATTACCCTAAGATAAGAGCCATACTGATTGTCTCACAATCTCTGTTGTTTTCTCAAGCTGCGGAAGCACAAAACAGTTTATGAATTTTCGGTCGTGACGTCTCTAATCCTTAAATGATCTTACATCTACACGACAACTAAAGACACAATACGACAAAACAAATACAAAATCTGCTTTAGTGCACAGCATACACGCATATCTGTAAAGGAGCACAGTTTTAAATTATTATTAGTCAAACCTCAGAGAAAACACATATATACAGTAGTGTGTGATGATAAATGCACAACATACAAGCATTGTTGACTATATGTTCTTTTAAGAACTTTTTACTGATAGGTTCTTTGGGGAATAAAAAATGGTTATTATAGCATCAGTGTGAGACAAAAAAACAAACCCTTTTGTAACCTTTATTTTACGTGTAAGAAAGCGAATTGACCAGCATTTCAAATGAAGGTTTTACATTTCCATTCTTCAAACAAATTAAAGGACAAACAGTTACAGTCCTTAAAAATATCCTGTTAATGATGTACATTTGATATAATCTGACAAACCTCCAGTGAAGTTCATGACTTGTATGTACTGTATATGTGACAATAATTTTGACCTAATGTTACACTTATACAGTATATACTGTATATATAACTATAGCACAGTTGTTGCCCTAAGTGACACAAAACATGACCAAAGGGTGGAAACACCTGTTAACTATGGGATAAAATGGGATTCTATCAGTACAGTTTTAGTTAGTCATTTTATTGTGTTACGATGAGTAAAAGTCTATTGTTTAACATTTATGATATTTGACCGAAATTGTTCTTTAAATCAAAATTGTTCTTGTTTAGTTAACCTTTCTTGTTCCCCACGAACCACATCAAATCAGCACATTGTTTTTTCAGTCGCCTGTCTGAAAGATGACAACTCTGGAACAATCATCGCTCAGACGCCAGCGATTGGCTGCGAGCACCTCGAAAAACAACTTCAACAGGATTTTTTTTGGAGAGATTGTGATTGATGTTGTAAGAGAAGAGAGGTAAAGAACGAGAGGGCAAGACCTCCCCTCTGGGCTCTGATTGTGAATGACCTTTTTCTTCCACTGAGAGACCCTTGTGTGGGTGAAACGCTCAAATCCAGCCCGATAAACACCAGGGTTAATTACGGTTAGCAAACCACACCACGCAGGAGCTGCTCTCCTCCGTGGGGAATATTTCATTCTCACAGGAGGGATAAAAATACAGACTTTCTCAGCGGTAAGCTCAAGGTAATGACATTTCATTGTGGCTGTTCGAGCAGAACCTCTTACAGGCTTATGTGAAAAGGCCATGAAAATCAAATATGTACTAAAGCTTCAGATGTTCAAATTATTCCTGTGGAACCGCTCAAATTCATTTCAATGGTCTTGACAGCTTCATCGTTCCACTGTTCAACTGCCATGCTTGCTTTAATGATGCTTTATCTTATGATATGCTGCATGAACTAATTACATTATTTACTTAGCAAAGAATGCATTGTGTAAAACACAGACAGCTAAATATCTTTGTATACCAAACATACGTATAAAATGTTCTATCTATCTATCTGTCTGTCTGTCTGTCTGTCTGTCTGTCTCTCTGTCTATCTATCTATCTATCTATCTATCTATCTATCTATCTATCTATCTATCTATCTATCTATCTATCTATCTATCTATCTATCTATCTATCTATCTATCTATCTATCTATCTATCTATCTATCTATCTATCTATCTATCTATCTATGGTGTTCCAAATAATGCTCCTAATAATCCTTATGATGTTCTTTTTCATTTAGGATGCTGCCTAAGAAGTATACAGTATACAGCAAGGAAGATCACTATAGGTTTTTGGACAGAACCATAGAGTGCATGAGAGATATTTAGCTCATGTTGAATATATGACATTTAAAATATTTGGTATAGGGTTAGAAATGCATAAACACCTCTAGATGGAAAATACATGACAGCAATCACACACTCTCTTATTCATTCTTCACCAACCAGATTATGTTAGAATATTAGTGTAGAGCAGCTCTGCAACAACAACATTCGTTATTTATTTCATTAAACGGTATTCTATTTCAGACTTAAAGGGATAGTTCACCCCAAAATTCTGTTATCATTTACTCACCCAAACACGTAAGACTTTTGTTCATCTGCTGGAAATAAAGATCTTTTTGATGAAATCTGAGAGCTTTCTGTCCCTCCATTGACAGCTACACAACTTTCACTTTGACACTTCAAAAAGTTCATAAAGAGAAAGAGATCATAAAACTAATCCATATGAATTGAGCGGTTTTGTCCACATTTTCTGAAGAGACACAATCGCTTTATATGATGAACAGATTTAATTTAGGCTTTTATTTACATTTAAACATTGATCAGCGAACATTAATAGAAGCTCAACCGAACCTGCTTGACGCGTGAGAATGACCCTCATTGGTTCTTGCTGAAGCTCAAACGTGATGCGTAACACGAGAATGAACCTCATTGGTTCTTGCTGAAGCTCAAACGTGATGCGTAACACAAGAATGAACCTCATTGGTTCTTGCTGAAGCTCAAACGTGATGCGTAACATGAGAATGAACCTCATTGGTTCTTGCTGAAGCTCCAATGTGCTGCGTAACACGAGAATGACCCTCATTGGTTCTTGCTGAAGCTCAAACGTGATGCGTAACATAAGAATGAACCTCATTGGTTCTTGCTGAAGCTCCAACGTGCTGCGTAACACGAGAATGAACCTCATTGGTTCTTGCTGAAGCTCAAACGTGATGCGTAACACGAGAATGACCCTCATTGGTTCTTGCTGAAGCTCAAACGTGATGCGTAACATGAGAATGACCCTCATTGGTTCTTGAGGAAGCTCAAACGTGATGCGTAACACGAGAATGAACCTCATTGGTTCTTGCTGAAGCTCAAACGTGATGCGTAACACGAGAATGAACCTCATTGATTCTTGCTGAAGCTCAAACGTGCTGCGTAACACTAGAATGAACCTCATTGGTTCTTTAGGAGCTCAAACGTGCTGCGTAACACTAGAATGAACCTCATTGGTTCTTGTTGAAGCTCAAACGTGCTGCGTAACACGAGAATGAACTTCATTGGTTCTTGTTGAAGCTCAAACGTGATACGTAACACGAGAATGAACCTCATTGGTTCTTGCTGAAGCTCCAACGTGCTGCGTAACACTAGAATGAACCTCATTGGTTCTTTAGGAGCTCAAACGTGCTGCGTAACACTAGAATGAACCTCATTGGTTCTTGTTGAAGCTCAAACGTGCTGCGTAACACGAGAATGAACTTCATTGGTTCTTGTTGAAGCTCAAACGTGATACGTAACACGAGAATGAACCTCATTGGTTCTTGCTGAAGCTCAAACGTGCTGCGTAACACGAGAATGAACTTCATTGGTTCTTGTTGAAGCTCAAACGTGATACGTAACACGAGAATGAACCTCATTGGTTCTTGCTGAAGCTCAAACGTGATGCGTAACACGAGAATGAACCTCATTGGTTCTTACTGAAGCTCAAACGTGCTGCGTAACACGAGAATGAACCTCATTGGTTCTTGCTGAAGCTCAAACGTGATACGTAACACGAGAATGAACCTCATTGGTTCTTGCTGAAGCTCAAACGTGATGCGTAACACGAGAATGAACCTCATTGGTTCTTGCTGAAGCTCAAACGTGATGCGTAACACGAGAATGAACCTCATTGGTTCTTACTGAAGCTCAAACGTGCTGCGTAACACGAGAATGAACCTCATTGGTTCTTGCTGAAGCTCAAACGTGCTGCGTAACACGAGAATGAACCTCATTGGTTCTTGTTGAAGCTCAAACGTGATACGTAACACGAGAATGAACCTCATTGGTTCTTGCTGAAGCTCAAACGTGCTGCGTAACACGAGAATGAACCTCATTGGTTCTTGCTGAAGCTCAAACGTGATGCGTAACACGAGAATGACCCTAATTGGTTCTTGAGGAAGCTCAAACGTGATGCGTAACACGAGAATGAACCTCATTGGTTCTTGCTGAAGCTCAAACGTGATGCGTAACACGAGAATGAACCTCATTGGTTCTTGTTGAAGCTCAAACGTGATACGTAACACGAGAATGAACCTCATTGGTTCTTGTTGAAGCTCAAACGTGATGCGTAACACGAGAATGAACCTCATTGGTTCTTGCTGAAGCTCAAACGTGATGCGTAACACGAGAATGAACCTCATTGGTTCTTGTTGAAGCTCAAACGTGCTGCGTAACACGAGAATGAACCTCATTGGTTCTTGTTGAAGCTCAAACGTGATGCGTAACACGAGAATGAACCTCATTGGTTCTTGTTGAAGCTCAAACGTGCTGCGTAACACGAGAATGAACCTCATTGGTTCTTGTTGAAGCTCAAACGTGCTGCGTAACACGAGAATGAACCTCATTGGTTCTTGCTGAAGCTCAAACGTGATGCGTAACACGAGAATGAACCTCATTGGTTCTTACTGAAGCTCAAACGTGATGCGTAACACGAGAATGAATCTCATTGGTTCTTGTTGAAGCTCAAACGTGCTGCGTAACACGAGAATGACCCTCATTGGTTCTTGCTGAAGCTCAAACGTGATGCGTAACACGAGAATGACCCTCATTGGTTCTTGAGGAAGCTCAAACGTGATGCGTAACACGGGAATGAACCTCATTGGTTCTTGCTGAAGCTCAAACGTGATGCGTAACACGAGAATGACCCTCATTGGTTCTTGCTGAAGCTCAAACGTGATGCGTAACACGAGAATGACCCTCATTGGTTCTTGCTGAAGCTCAAACGTGATGCGTAACACGAGAATGACCCTCATTGGTTCTTGCTGAAGCTCAAACGTGCTGCATAACACGAGAATGAACCTTTCGTTCATCTTCGGAAGACTTTTGTTTAAAGACTTTTATATGTTCATCATACAGTATAAAGCGATCGAATCTCTTCAGTTTTACGATCTCTTTATGAACTTTTTGAAGCGTCAAAGTGTCAGTTGTGTAGCTGTCAATCGACGGACAGAAATCTCTCATTATTAATATCAATCTCTATATTATTTGTGTTCTGAAGATGAACGAAAGTCTTACAGGTCTGGAACGACATGACGGTGAGTAATTAATGACAGAATTTTCATTGTTGGATGAACTAACCCTTTAAATAAGAGCAGTTTCTCTCTCAGGAAGCGAGGAAGTCAACCATGACGGGTCCTGATCTGCTTGTTGCCGGGTTACTGGTTAAGGCACCTGGTTTTCTCAGAGCTGTGTGTAAAGTCAATGTCTTCAGAAACAAATGCACCGTCAAGGTTCACAGGGCAGCAATGCCTCACACGGACCAACAAACACACAATGGGTTTTGCTGAGCTTGGAAATACTGTACATGATATATGCAAATAGCAATAATTCAGTACCATTATACTTTACAGTACAAACCAGTCTGAAACCATGAGAACAACCTAAAGCTGACGCTCTTATCTTTCAAATAAAAAAGGCTAATCCAATGCATATTTACTATCAAAACAGCTTGTGCATCAGGAGTTAAGAAAGCAATCAAACCCGTTACAGGCTTATTTACTCTGGGGAAGCTCTCTACAAATTCAAAGTCACCTTGTGCACATGCTAATCCACGTCTGTAAACACATTGCACTCACCATTTTGAGATTAACTACCTCATGAACGGCAAATCCGCAAAGTACCTCAAAGTGACCAGTTTCCACAAGACTGCATGTAAACCTCTCTGATTTGGTGTACCAGCGTGGAGCCGCTGTTGACATGAGCTTCATGCTGATGCTCGGAATAATCAGGGAAAATCCACCGATCCCAACGAACACCTGACAAACAACCTGGAGTCATCCTTCAATTTTACTTCCAGTAAAACAAGTCTTTTCCTTCTTAAACTCTCCTGTTCACTGTTTATGTCTGATAATACTTAACAGTTGTTGCATTAGGTTTCCCAGCAGAACCTGTAAAGACTACTTGAAAACCATACTTGAGTAAAGGTACAGATACCTTACAGCGAAAATGACACCATTACAAGTATTTTACTCGTACTTAATGTAGGTTTAACCCTTGTGTGGTGTTCATATTTTTGTCATTCAGGCCAGTGTTCGTGGGTCTGGTGGACCCGCTGCATGTTTGGGTTTTTAATTCAACACAATCAAACAATTTTATGTTAAAATACTCAACAGATGTTTACTTCATCCCAATTACAAGCAATATAAACAGCATATATGGTTAATATTTTCTCTTTACCTTTGTTAGATCACATTTAAGAATTGCAACCCTGTGCGGGAATGGCAGGGGTAGAAACACAAAAATCACTCTTGCACTCCCACTCTCTCACAGTTACACACAATCTCTCTCTCACATGCACACACACACAACACACACACACACACACTTGTACAGTACAGTGTGTGGTCATTGAAAATGTGTTCTGATATATATTCTTCACAGAAAATGAGCCAAGGCCAATGAGTCTGAGTTTGAACAAATAATTAATCGTATCATATTTCTTTTGATAAAAAATGAAACCGAGTCCTACAGACCCGAACACAATGCAAGGGTTAAAGATGCACTAGTCCTCAACACCTGAGAGACATAGCAGTGAAAAACAAGAAACTGTTGATTTGTGAGGAGAGCAATCACATGTTTATTTTCTAAAATCAAAATAAAACTGAACACCTCAAAATTGCAATAAATCAAGGTTCATATAACAGTCTCTTAAACGCCTACAAACTCTCAAGTCTCAGTTAGGCTCAAGTGCTCAAAAAACACACACAAAAAAACACAATATCCTTCAAAAAGTTCTCTTCAATATGACAGATACATAAAATAATGTTAAGTAAAATTAAATATTCAAAGCCTGGTTGCACTGGATGTGCTGGTTTCGGCCTCATCACCGGCTGTAGTCATGTTCTCATCTCATATATGAAACACCTGTGATTCACAACTACCTGCTAATACACTCACATTCGCGTAAACTAGCCTTGTTGATGAGTTTGGGCGAGTACAGGCAAAACGCACAAGATATAGTTCCTTCAGTGCCCTGTAGATGGCGATATTCTTTTATAACAAAAATAAACTGCTGTAGAAAAGGTTAGGTGCCATGCAAAGGCTGCGTCCGAAAACTCGGGCAGTGACTTGTTGCCTCGCTGCCCTATCAGGCAATGACTTTACAGGCAGCGTCTTCGGACTGACTTCTGAGGACACGTTACAGTTTAATGATCAACAGCAAAATAGAGCGAGCTTTGTTGAAAAGTAGTATTTAAGTAAGGGATAATGTAGAGCGAGGCGGTTGTTATAGCGAATACAACCCTGACAGGCTGATCGGGACCCCGACGCGAAGCGGAGTATTCGCTATAACAACCGCCTCGCTCTACATTATCCCGCTTATTACATGGCTACCTACCAAATAAATCAATAATTTGACACAAAATATTGATTTAAAAAGGAGTTTATTGATTTAAAAACGACTGTATTGCTTCCGCTAAAGAAAATAGTCCGTTCCGTCTCTAGGGTTAGAATCCTGCGTCCATAGCAACGCTCTGTTTTTCATGGCAACGGTGTGTTATACTTAGCAGCGGTCTGTTATCAAGAAATAACACACCGCATTCTACATTAGAATTCAACCAAGCCATGTAATAATAGTATTTACTGACTACAATAGTAAATTCTCGCTAGAAATGTTGATCAGAAATGTACATTGATTTACACACAAACTGATGACCAGACGCAACTTTCAGACGCCATTTTTCTAGCTCAACTGTCACAGAATGGAACGCACAGGATTGTGGGATATCAAAGGCAGTGAAGGATACATCTACTGTATGTTGCCTTCAAATATCCATCAGATGAAGGTCTCTCAGGAGACAGGAAGAGAAGCTAACATTGCATTCGGACGTGCCTTGATGTCCTTAGACCTTGGAATACGTCCTCTTTCGGACGCAGACAAAATGTAACGAGTAACTGCATTACTCATCACAAATGGATTGGAGTAAAGAGTACATACTTATTCAAAAATGTAGTCAAGTAGAGAGTAAAAGTTGCTAATATCTTTGCTACACAGTAAAGTATAGTAACTAATTACATTTACTTTAATTCTTTACACCACTGCAGATAACTTTGTGAATTGCAGGCTTGCTGTTTGTTGACCGCTGCAAAATTATATGTGAAACTGAAACACTTTTGTAATCACTTAGGATCTGCTAAATAAAAAAAATAAATATTATTATTATTATTTTATTTTTCTTACATGCAGTGTTGAGGAAAGTTACTTTTAAAAGGTATCCAATATTACAATATTGTGTTATGGAAAGTAATGTGATGCGTTACTTTTTCTCACCTGGGCTGGGCTTGCTTGAATTTTAAGAATTAAGAATAAAAAATTTTGTAATAAAATGTTTTATAACTTTTAACTTTCACTTCCAGTTCATTTTTCATTTTCACTTCCAATAAAAACAAGTCTTTTCTTTCTCAAACTCTCCTGTTCATGTGCAGCACTTACTTATTTACAAATACAAGATGGAGGTCATCTTAAGAATATTATTCAAAACCCTATTCTGGCATTTGCGTATAGAGCAAATATAACCTGAAAAGCAGCAGAGCATTATGGAAGCGAATTACAGCAGTGATGAAAGTGAAAAGCTGAGCAGTCAAGCAAGAAACACTGAACATGCCAGAATCCTCTAACATCCTCACCTTCATGTGACTTCCAGAGGAGATGTAGCAGCACAAATGAGGATAGCTTTTCATTAGAGAAGCGTTCCACTATGCTGAGCTGCTTTGGTAGAAATGATGTCCGGATTACGGTGGTTTCTATTGAATTTTGCTGTTCTCAGATTCAGAGAGCGGATGCATCTGAACCTGAATATAGTTTTTATCATTCAAAACACAGTTCAAAACATTTCTAACCTTCAGAAATATACAGCGATACACAATGGGTTGGACCTTCAAGCAGAGAGAAATGATATGATTGGCTGACCTGTTGACCTGTTATATAATCATCCAATCACAGACCAATTAAACAAACATGCATCTTAGAATCTGGGAACAAACTGGGCACAGTTTCAGAAACACTTGATGAACCTTCATCATGATGCATGAAGTTCATTCAGATTTCAACCGGCTTCTATATCTCATTGGCAGACATGTCTTCAGCTCTGACATCATCGCAGGGGTTTGGGGTAATGAGATGCTAATCAAATGAAGGCATCAATCAAAAGCGTGACTTTGACAAATTGCACAATCCGCCGTCAAGTGGAATAAATCGGAATTAATTGATTTCAGGCTCGGGGTTTGTAATGTTTGCGTGTCACACGGACAACCTTGGTGTGTCTTTGAGACTATAAAGATGTGTTTCACTTATGGACTGAAACTCCATTAAAATATAAAACAAATGCACAAATTCTACTTAAAGCTGCATTTTACAAATCATAAATTGTATATAAAATAATACAAATGCATCTTCAAATACATGAATGGGGCAAAAATGCCACCAATATTAATAAAAATGCTTCCAAACAACCAAGATATGGTGAAAGACAAAGTCTCCATATAAGTTATTGTATTTAATACTTATAAGCAATATCACACGAGAGAAAGTGCTGTGTTCCCAAATATCAGCACGTTTGGAAATGTGATATTGATTTTATACAACAATTCAATAAACAATAAGTTAATAGGCTATTAGGTGACTTACATTTTAGACACAATATTGTCCGTTTTTCCTCTATTTTGCCAATGAAAATAGTTCCAAACAGTAAAGCCACTGCGCTTCTCCGAGCAACACAGTTTCAGTTTCGTTACTGAATGAATCCGTGTTTTTGAACGAATCGGTCTAATGAGTGACTCGCGACTCACTCAGTCACTTCTGCTTTGTCCCTGAATGAATCATCCGTTTTGAAAGAATCGTTTGAATGAATGATTCAATAATTAATTCGTTAAGGCAGTGATTTGCCGCCACCTACTGGCGGCTTTAGAATCATTTAATTTTAGCTGAGGGACTGAAGGACGAAAATTTAAAGCTGTTTTTGTTTTCAGTTGTGATGTGAATGTAACAACAGTTGTGGTTAAAGAGATAGAGTGCTTTTATAAATAGACTATAAAGAGCGAAATATGAGATAACTTTGTTTCTCTGAATGTTTCTTTAAAACGGGCCTCCGAATTGCAAAGGTCACCAACAGGCAAGGTCTGAATCTTAACATTCCTGATGGCAATATCAGTCCTTCAAACCCACTAGCGCCACCTATAGTTCAAAACCTCACACACACTACTGGTCAAAGGATTTTTTAAAAATGTTTTTGAAAGAAGTCTCTTATGCTCACCAAGGCTGCATTAATAAACAGTGATGTTGTGAAATATTACAATATAAAATAACTGTTTTTTATTTCAAATGTAATTTATTCCTACTATAAATCAGCATATTAGAATGATTTCTGAAGGATCATGTGACACACAAGACTGGAGGAATGATGCTGAAAATTCAGATTTGATCACAGGGATAAATTATATTTTACAATATATTCACATAGAAAACAGTTATTTTTAAATTGTAATAATATTTCACAGTATTACTGTTTTTACTGTATTTTTTCGATCAGCCTCGGTGAGCATAAGAGACTTATTTTCAAAGATTAAAATAAAAAACATCTTAATTATTCCAACCGTTTGACCAGTCGTGTAGGCTTTAACTTTTTAATCAAATGGCCTAGAAGCAAAATTGTGATTTTTGGTGAAGGCCATCTTTATCTTCCTGAAATCTGTGTCATATAACCCTGAGACTGTGCCAGTGTGTTGCTGTGAGAGTTGTGGACGTGAGTGTTGAGGCTCAGAGACGGACTTCACTGTTGATGTGAGCCAACAGCTAAAGGAGAGAAGGACAAAGATGCAGTTGTTCCCTCCATTCATTCAACATCCCACTATCCCACATGACTGCATCACAGTGTGTGTGTGTGTGTGTGTGTGTGTGTGTGTGTGAGACTGAGATGTCTCTGTTCTGGGTACCTGATCTCTAGAACTGGCCAATAAGATGCTTTAAGCTTGTTCTGATTAAAAATACAGAGTAAACAGAGAAATTAAAATGTTAATTAAATAATAATCCAAAATTTTAATTAATCCCAAAATCTAATCCAATGCAGTTAAACCATTGTTTTGAATGAAATAACAGCATCTAATTAATGATCATAAACATCACAGGGATGCTTTCCAAAATGCACTGAATAGGCTATCACAAAATATTCCCCCCCCAAAAAAAACATGGTCATATTTCACATAAAAATTAAATAAAAGAAATAAGTACCTTTTTTGCATAGAAGAAATAGAGCCTTATTTATTTTCATTACAATTTAGCACATTTAACCCCTCTCCCCCCAATACATACATATATATATATATATATATATATATATATATATATTTTTTTTTTTTTTTTTTTAATGTTAATATTTATATTAAAATATTTTAATATTAAATGATTATAATAATAAAAAATATATTAAAAAAAGAATTATTATTATTAATGCTGTTCTGCAGCAATTATCCGACTCTTTTACATTAATGAGAATCTAGTGAGAATTATTATTTAAAATGAATGAGAATTATTCATAGGGTGAAAAAATGTTTTGATTTTTGGTGTGACATGTGACCTGGACATAAATCCTTATACTTTTCTAGAATCTAAAACTGTTTCTAGTCTGTTTAAATAAAATGTTAAACACTCTTAAGTAATAAAATCCCAACTTTTCACATCCTCTTTTGTAAAATCACTTTGGAGAAAAGCATTTGCTAAATGCATACATTTAAATGTGAATGTAAATAAATGTAGTCAGCATCTCATAATCAAACTGTTAGTAATATATTCCTCAATGCAACATCCTCGCAGAGCTTTGGCAGGGTCAGTCCGAGGGTCTCTGAGCAGAAAGCAGATTAGCCCGGCGTGTTTAACATGCTTAACAGGGACGATTTCTCAGTATTACCCAGCGACTGGGTTTCTGACCCAAAAGCTGAGAGGACTAATTGAAACGCTAACCATATGGAGCAGATTAAAGGTTTGCAGAGAAAAAAGATTAGATTCGACCTCAGACCAGGAGAAATTATAACAGCGGATTAAACGCACAAAGAACATTATTAAAGGCTCCAAAGAAACATAATCAGCCACCTCTGGTATACCAATCCATAAATCTCAATTGTTATTTAACTAGTTAACAACCACACTATGTTGTGAACAACATCACACAATCATTGGTCAACCGTCCTGCTGAGTTTTGCCCCAAACCAGATTTCTAGTAATCCTGAAGACCTTGGCCATGTCCGAAATCACCCCTTTACTCTTTAATAGGGAATTATTAGAGGGGACATCCATTAGTAGTGCTGCCCGAAACCATAGTGGACGTTATCTAGTGCACTCATTCAGTCCAACAAACGATGTACACTTAACGGCTAGAGAATACCCATAATGCACTGTAAGGGTCGTGCCGAATTGGATGCCGATTGAGCCGAATCTTCCATTTATTTTCCAAACTGCTGGTCCAATGTGGCTGTAGCCTTTTAAATTGATTATTAAATTGTTTAATTAAGGTTTGTGCATGCCAGTTTCCATGACAGAGTTCAAGATAAATCTTTTCATTACCACTGGAGCTGCCAGTTTGCTTAGTTTCAAATGATTATTAAACTGCAAGCACAAACTATGCAAAAGCAGCAGCCGTCAGTGTCTGAATCCACACACTCGTTTTCATTCACTCCCTCAAGTGGACTATATTAGTGAACTAATGTATAGGGAATAGTGAATGAGGGTATAGGAGGCGGTTTCGAACACAGGTCTTGATTTGCTTGTTCAGGTGTGCTTCATTAGGGTTGGAGCTAAACTCAGGAAAGTGGAGCTCGAGGGCCAGAGTTGAGCTTTACATTAATTATGCATTACCAAACTTACAACATTCATACACTGGACTGCATTAAATCAATAAAAACAACAACAGATCATAAGACGCTATTAGATAGTAGATTAACCTGCATTTTAGCCCCGCTCTCTCTCTCTCTCTCTCATAAAACAATAGGATTAGATGGAATGAACTGGAAAGTCCAATGAAAATGCTGCAGCTGGAAGCATCACCTCATACAGGCACAAAAGAGGCACACAAATTAATGACTCACGTTGAGAATTTATGGATGATATTCTGTCATCTAGATAGTTCAAATTGTGCTTCTAGTAAATTATAGAAAAAAAATCAAATAAATTGCGTGTGTGATCATAAGACTTAACATATTCTGATTCTGCTGCATTAGATTCCAAATAGACGGATTTAGTTTTACTATCCCCCCCAAAAATGACATTCTACCTCTTATGCAATTTTCAATATTGACATTTATCACCTCAGGATTGTTAAAAATAATTTTCTAATAAGAAAAATCATATGCAATCATATGTGATGACCAAAAGTTAAGTTGCGTCGGGTCAGAGGTCACTCTACCGCTGGAACTAGACTCGCACGACTGTTACCGGAAGCCAGTGATTACAGTTTATAAAGTTATAAATATGGATATTTTTCTTACAAAAACGCACCGCGTCGCTTCAGAAGGTCTTTATTAACCCCCAGGAGTAGTATGGATTACTTTTATGATGCATGGATGCGCTTTTATGGGCTTCAAAAACTACCATTCACTCCCATAGTTTGGAAGAGCCAGGATATCTGATTGTGTTTGAAGAAGAAAGTCATATAAACATAGGATGGCTTGAGGGTGAGTACATTATGGGATAATTTTCATTTTTGGGTGAACTATCCCTTTAAATGTAAAAAAAAAAATTCTTTCATACAAGGGACCACTTTTATCGCATAGAAGCATGAGGCATACAAATTAAAACCTAAAGAAGTTCTAATGCAATGACTTTCAGACTTTTTAAAGCAACTTTAAGTGTCCAGAGTTTTGGAGACACTGAAATGGCCAAAATGAAACAAACAAACATCACAGTCCAGAAATGTTAATTCCACACACAGCTGTTATTAATGAAGGGCTTTGATACTCACCGATTCTCAAGACCTGCTGCGCGCTGAGACTGACCTCTGCCATCAGACACAGCAGGATGAAGCTCACACCTGTCCCCTTCAGCATGGGACACCTGCAGGAGACACACTCAACATACATATCCTTCTTCTTTGTGTATCCATACAGGAATGATTTCCATCCGAGCAGCATCTTTCCACTCACTCGTACTGGTGGGAATCACCCATCCTCACATCCATAGGTGCTAACTGGGCATCACTTTCCAGAATAAGTCATCCCTTCCCGCGGTGCTTTCAGGACATAGTGGCGTTTCTGACAGCCAGGGACCGCGCGACTCCCAGTCCGTGCGCGCGAGCTCAATTGAGGGCACTGGCGACTCTCTGATCCGCAAACATGGATCCGTTGTGAAGATTAACTTCAAATCTGGCAGCAGTCGACCTCGACAACGTCTTTGCTCTTTGGTACACCGAGGAAATGATTAAATCTTGTGCCGGCGCTCTGATGGAAACGCACATCTGCCAGCAGATTAAATACCCGTTTATCTGTCACTCGCTGTCTGTGATTTCGCCAAAGGGGAAGACACCTTATTCAACAGCAGTTAACCCACTTTTAATAATATATATATATATTTAAAACAATCACATTATATAAAAATTACTAATAAAAATAACTAAAATGACCAGGTCAGAAGTGATAAGCAGTTTGTGTGTGAACTAGGCTACTGGTGGAGATTTGATTCATTCCAATGATTCAAATCTTAAACAAGCTCAGTAAAAAGAACAAAATAAATAAATAAATTCGATCGGATTGATCAGTGGTTGATTTCGGAATAGCATACTACTCTTACTATTTCTGCTATATAAAAATATGGCAGTGCAATTTCGGTAGTGTACGGAGCCTCTAAAGGGACATGGTGAAGAAGAAAAAAATAACATGGGAGGAAAAATTATTTGGCAACGCTTTTGCGTTCTCTCGCAAATGTTTTGCGTTCCCGAGAAACTTTGCGTTCGTGCGCAAAATGTTTGCGTTCCCCTGAGAAACTGTTTGCATTCCCCTGAGAAACTTGGCGTTCGTTCACAAAATGTTTGCTTTCCCCCGAAAAAAAATTGCATTCACTCACAAATAAATTTTCTTTTTTGCAAGCCAACGCAAAGTTTCTCAGGGGAATGTAAACATTTTGCAAGCACACACAAAGTTGTTTCTCAGGGGAACGCAAACATTTTGCAAGCGAACGCAAATTTGCCAACAAACGCAAAGTTTCTCAGGGGAACGCAAATATTTTGCCAACAAACGCAAAGTTTCTCAGGGGACCGCAAAACATTTGCGAGAGAATGCAAAATCGTTGACTCATTATTTTTCCTCCCGTCTCATATTTTTTTCCACCAGGGGTTCCATAGTAGGCTAATGCGCTATTATTACGAATTCAGCGTCTTTTGTGTGTCATGGGTGAGTAATTAAATCTTCACTCAACCGATTCTTTTGAACGAGTCGCTCGCAAAAGTCTGTCCCTGTCCCAAATGGAACACTAAATGTACTTTCGGTCCTGTGGACTTACAAAGGTGTGTCCGCGTCCGTTAAGTCCATCAGACCATCCTCGAGCTCAGCAGCAGACTTCTTCCCGATAGTCAAAGTGGCATTACGTCACGGAAGTGCGGACTCGTAGGAAGACAGCGAGTGTTTAGGGTGCCATTTGGGACAGGGATTCTGAATTCGGAAGCGAAGAATGAGCAAACGTGTACGTTTTAACCATTTAGTAGCATGCCTTTCCAAATGAAGAAACATTATTCTTCATCAAAATGCAGTCTACGTGCCATCTAGAGGAGTAAGTATCATAAAAAAAAATTCCCACAAATGTCAAAAAACAAAATTCATAATTTTGTCCATTATATAAACTGGCGAATAATCTATTTCTGTGTTTTGAACACCAATATGCCTAAAGGTCCCATCACACAAAGAACGATAACTATAGTAGCATACACCAACACACAATAGGCCTACTGTTCTGTTCAATCTAAAGATGTGTTCACGCTATGTAGTAATTACTGTAATTACGAGATTACGACTTGTAAAAAGGGTTTTCGCATCCTCGTAGAACTCATTAGCCTACAACTGGCCATTTTCTGAGAGCGTGCATTTCTCCGTTTCAATTTGGCACTGATAGTAATTACCATAGAAGTGCATTATTCCGAGTCCAATGACGTTAAAAGCACCAAAAAGCCTTCACGTGCTTGTAGAACTTGTAATTACAACGTGTAAACTCGTAATTTTGACCTCTGCAGATTTAAGGTGTGTTTGAAGCAGCGCTGTGCAGACCGATCGGTGTATGATATCATAGTCCCGCGAGAGCGATTTGAAAGCATACAGAGCTTTTTACTGCAATTACGACATGCTATAAACACAGCAGTAGTTTGTCGCTTTAAAGGTGCAGTGTGTAATATTTACAGCTAGGGGTTGAAATAGCTACTGCAACCCAATTTTAAAATATTTGAATTTGGATTCCTTCCCCCTCCTCAGACTCGACGCTCACGTGGGTTGCCAGATTAAGGACACGCAACAGGAACAAGCCTATTTACAATAGAAGGCGACAAGCCGTAAACTGTAAGTTGATGAGTTGAATTATACTCGTTTTAATAAGCCTTGTTCATAGAGCTTTTTTGATGGATGCAGAGGTCGTGTAGAATCTGCGATCTCTGACCCAGTTCATTTGCTGGCTTCCATCTCAGTGTTTTCCGCCAACTGGCAACCCAGGGTGTCGAAACACTATTGGTTAAATTGGCAGTGGGCGGAGTCACACAGACCAAAACAAAAACAAACATTCTGACTCACATTTCAAAGCAGAATAACTGGCTGTAGAACTGTTTTCCGGAGAAACAAGTATGTGAACTTATCATGTTTCCTAAATATCTGCAATTATGGCAATTTTATGCTTTACTACAGTAAAAAACAACAAACATAACATACGGCACCTTTAAATGCTCAAGCTCTTTAAAGCAGGATGGATTCTGATTGGCTGTCTATGTTTTTATGGTTCATCAGCTAAAAAAAAAAAAAAAAAAAAACTTTTTGAAAGTGATTCATCCACTCTGGATCTGGTTTAAGAGGTGATTTGCTACCAGTATCCTTTAGGTCTTTGTGACAGTGGGTTTATTCGGCATTAGAGGGATTACAGAGACAGGATCTGGATCACAGATCATTTAGAGAGGGAGGATAGCCTACAGTTCAGCCCCTGTAAACAGAGCCAGATAAAACACGACGCTGGTTAATGCATTTACAGGATGATTTACTCTAGAGGTGTTTACTTTGACTACACACTCGCCTATTAATTGTAATACATTTTTGTTGTCATTGTCTGTGTATTTCTTTATAGTTCAACAAAGGGAAGAAATCTCTGTAAGCTGTTTTGCAATACAACTTACAATTATCAAAATGACAACAAAAAAATGAGAATCACCAATAAGCTACACTTTTAAATGGTGAGGGTGATAACTACAGTAAATGCTCAGTAAGGCCGTCTACTGGTTAATCATCATAATGACAGTGGAATGTCAGGGCAAGTTATTTCAGGATTGCAATGAAAGGTGAACAAACACAAACAATTAATTGCCAAACCATTACACTCAAGATAGCTGAACTGAGACAGACTCTGTGACAACTAGACAATTTCCTCTATTTAATACATATTCTCTCACAAAGTCACAAGTAAGAAAAACAGCAGACCCTTGCATATAATAATTTACTAATTTATAAGTGGCAATACAGTACAGTATGATATTAGTCCCCTGTCTGCTGAAAAGAGAGAACCCTGGGATATTCGCATGAATATCTCTTCAAATATTGTCATATTCTCAGCTCCAGGACAAACTCACAGCTGTTTATTTAGAGAATAACACACCTCTTCTTAACTGCCAGCAAATATCATCCCACAGGGCTAAAACCGGTTTGATGTGCTGTATGCGGATTCAGTGTTTGCTGTCCACACGCCTCAGTGAGAAACAAAGGTTGTTTATAAGGGCTGGATTCATAACTAACAATCACAGCTTTGAGTTCACGACTTTATGTGCATCCACTGACCGTTTTATGGAGTTCTCCATCCGTTAGCTTTCACATTCGAGGGAAGTTGCTCATCTGGTGTGGGACCCTCTGTTTACTACCTGCATTCTGACATTTGATCTCATGGGACAAAGACTCTGGAGCTGCAGGAAAATTACACCATGACAGTCTTAAACCCTTCAGTAGCTTCTGTTCTCAGCTGTGGTGTCAAATCCATTTCACATTTTTAAAAGTACTACGGGGGAAAAAAAGGCACTGGCAAAATGATAGTTCACCCAAAAAGTTTCTTTCTTTTGTTGAACACAGAAGAAGATAGTTGGAAGAATGTTGGTAACCAGACAGTTTCTGGTCCCCATTGATTTCCATTTTTTCATATTATAAAAGTCAATAGGGACCAGCAACTATTTGGTCATCCTTCTTTTGTGTTCAACTGAACAAAGAAACTCATACAGGTTTAGAACAACTCTGGTGAGTAAATGATGACAGAATTCACATGTTTGGGTTATCCCTTTAATAAAGCTAAATATTAGTGATTTATATGTTGCATGCATTGCATAAATATTTTTCGTGGTTTAATCTTTAATGTGAGTTCTCACGGTCTTGAAAAATCTGGATATGAGGGAATTTTAAAAGTGTGATTTTTAGACCTGGAAAAGTCATGGAAATCAATAAAATCTTTAAAAAGTAATGTAATTTTTATAAACTATGTAATTTTGGGGGTGCAACCTGTCAATCCCACGAGATCCACCAATAGCAAACCACAACCATCCAACCATCCAATCAATTCTCCATGGACAAAATCAAGTCCCGCCCTACATTTGTTCTTGTTTGAGAAGCCATTTCACTCTGATAAACGTCACAATAGGCAAGAAAAGACGATCGCAACCTTAGTTTCATGCTGACTTTGCCACTTCTAGTTTCTATAAATAAAAAATGTTTGACAAATCTTTGTCGTTCCAGCAGAAGAACATTCTGAAATTGAATCTACTGGAATGATGGATTTTTAAAATGATTAGTATTTAAAAATAAATGTTGAAATAGGGCTACATAAAAAAACTAAAAAAACTTAGATCCGCAATTCAAAGCTACTGTCGGAGCTGTTCGACTGCACCCTGGAGTAGTTGTACCCTATGAAGAGCGGGTTCAGCGGCACGGGATGAAATGCGGATCCGGAGGTGAAGGACGTGTAGGGATCGCTGCCGTTGCTTCCTTTGAAGCGTGAGGAAAGCTGAGGGGGGTACAGTGTGTTTCTGGAAACATACTGGCTTTGCATCACATTTGGGCCATGATAGTTAAGGTCCTGAGGTGGCATGATGATGTGACTGTACACTAAAGACCCAGTGGTCACCGGTTGCACACTGTAGGGTGAATGTTGACCACTAGAAGGCGTAATGGAGTAGCTGAACCCAGAAGGATGCTGAATGGAGAGGCTGTTGTTCTGGGGAAAAGCCTGGTGTCTTATAGAGTTAAAGGGCTGGAAGCGGTTTAAAGCGGGTTTGTTAACATGTTGCTGAGAACAAAATGATGAGCCTGATTTTGGACCAACACGACGACAGAGAAATATAACTCCAGACGCCATAAGAAAAGCACTAGTTACCCAACCGATATACAGCGCCTCTCCTAGTTCCCTGCGCTGCGCGTCGATCAGTAGAGGGTTGTAGAAGTCTCTAATAATAGTGTGAGCCGTCCAAGAGACCGGGACGATAACGCAAACGGACGCCAAAATCTGCATCGCCCCCGAGGAAATCGCAACCATGCTTTTGACACGCGGTTGATCCTTGAGACACGACGTGCAACGGAGGCCGAAAAGAGACATGAGCAGCCCGAGTGCAGACAGCACCGGAGCGCTACACGTCAAGCCTCGGGACGCCTGCAGGTCCGGCGGGAGGAACAGCAGGGAGTCGTACATCTTGCACTGCATGTGTGTGTTGGCCTGCCTGAAGCACGTCATCCACAGACCCTCCCAGCGCGTCTCCATCACGATGATATTCTCCCCGATGAACGCCGTCACTTTCCACATGGGGAGGCCCGTGACGGCCACCGTCCCGATCAGACCGATGATGCCCAGGCACAGAGCGAGGAGTTCACACTTGCCCCGAACCATCATTGACCTCCGCCTCACACGCTTTTGTCTATTTCATTGGTTTTCCTAAAAGTAGAGAAACAAATAGCATATTAGAATGATTTATGAAGGATTATGTGACACTGAAGACTGGAGAAATAATGTTGAAAATTCAGCTTTGATCACAGGAATAAATTAGCTAGAAAACACATATTTTAATACACTGATTTACATTTACATTTACATTTAGTCATTTAGCAGACGCTTTTATCCAAAGCGACTTACAAATCAGGACTAAATTAAAGGGGTGGTTTACTGCCTTTTTTCTTTGCTTGATTGTGTTTATGGGCTGCAATATAACATGTCTTCGTGTTTCGTTTGTTAAAAAACGCCTTATTTTTCATAAATTTCACCTTTATTGTAAGCCGCTTCCTCCTCTGTCATTTGAACGACCGGTTGACTTCCTTAGTCTATGAAACCACTCCCTCAGAAACAGGCAATGAGCTCAGATTGGTTAGTTCGGCCGGTGTGTTGTAATTGGCTAAACTGCGTCCGGAATCTTCACGCCCATTACCTTTACGGGCGACAGTTGCATGTGCTCCGGACCCGGTCAAATGTAATGGTGTCAATATTGCCTCATCAGTTTGAGCCAGAATCAGACCCAGAGAGCGGTGATAAAGAGAGTCAAGCAGAACCTCCGCAAACACGGCTCTTACTAAACGTTTCTGAATGGTAATTTTTTTTTATTATTATTATTTTCTCAAATAATTTCCATACGCTGTTACTTGAAAATGCTACTGTTTGTTAGCTTTTGAGATACGGTTTCCCCCTGATTAAACATTTAATATAACTGAATGACTGAGTAATACCGTTTTTTAAAGATATTGTTTTATTGATAGAATGAACAACCGTTTAACTATTCACAAAACTTACCGGTAGTTTACTCAGTTTGTCGTTTTCTTACATGATAACAGCAGCTGAAGTTTGCTGTTGCGATAATTTTTTGAAGTTTGTACACGTTTCTTATACACACAAAATAACATCGAACTAACTAGCTACTATAACCAAACAGCTTTGGCATTGGTTTGCGTTCTTGATCAAATCAAAAAATTACGTCATAAAGTATACATGGAAAATACGTTTACAAAATTTCTACATATTACAAATTCGGATCCAAAATGTTTGTACGCATCTGTCATATAGCCTACTAAAGCCAGCGCTGGTATTTTTTTACATCCTTGATAAAACTAAAACATTACGTCTTAAATTATACAGGCAAATACATTTAAAATGATTAAATCTTATACTTGCAGGTTGTGGCCCAACAACTGCTGCCTCTGGTTTTAAAGCTGTAACTGCTTCATGTTGGAGTAATAGGCTAGTTTCTTGTTGAATCCGACATTGAACTCGTGTAGATTCTGGAAGCTGTCTTCCGTAAAATGCGCAGCACAGAGAGCTAAACTACGATTGTAATTGTCAGGAACATAATCAAACTTAAATTTTAACCATTGTTGACGAACTACAGCGTCTGTAGGAAGCCTGAACACAGAAGACCTGACAGCTACAGCTCTCCACTATAACTCCTCCTCTTCGACAGCAGAACATGTTCCGGAGGGAGGGTTGATGTAAATGTATGGGTTAGTTACGTATAAAACCCGGGAAGTATCTCGTTGTAGTCCCATTCGAGTCGTTTTTGTAGGCATTAAACTTCCTGATTTTTAAAAGACAATATCTCCGCTTACGTTGAACTTTCAGCGCAGCAACTTTGCAGATACTGTTCATGCACCAACAGCAACATTACACAGTATTTAAAATGAAAAAAGTGAAATAGCAATCAACCACCCCTTTAAGCGAGTCATCATGAAGAGGCAAAAGACAACAACAACGCAAGAAGTGTTCAGAATACGAAGTTCAGGCATTATTCAGAGTAGCATAAGCATGATAAGTGGGATTTTAAGGGAAAGGTTTTTTTTTTTTTTTTTTTTTTTTTAATGAGTTTAGGTGCTCATGCCTATTTAAATAGGCAAATGCTTAAGAGCCTATGATTGGATAATTATTGCAGTGATTATTATGTTTCTAGCATGTTATACAGTGGGGAGAACAAGTATTTGATACACTGCCGATTTTGCAGGTTTTCCTACTTACAAAGCATGAAGTCTGTTTGATTGAGTGTATGAACAGGTGTCTTTTATACAGGTAACGAGTTCAAACAGGTGCAGTTAATACAGGTAATGAGTGAAGAACAGGAGGGCTTCTTAAAGAAAAACGAACAGGTCTGTGAGAGCCGGAATTCTTACTGGTTGGTAGGTGATCAAATACTTATGTCATGCAATAAAATGCAAATTAATTATTTAAAAATCATACAATGTGATTTTCTGGATTTTTGGATAACAATTACAGACTTCTACATGCTTTGTAAGTGGGAAAACCTGCAAAATTGGCAGTGTATCAAATACTTGTTCTCCCCATATGTTTGGAAACAGTTCTTCTAATTGATGGAGTGTGTAGCATTTCATTTCTTAAACAACCATGTAGAAAGACACATCATGACCATATTCCAGGATGACAATGTCAAGATTCATCAGGATCAAACTATGAAAGAATGGTTGTGAGGAGAATGAAGAATCATTTTCACACAGGAATCGGCTCCTCTGAGTCCAGATCTTAAATTCATTAAACGTCTTTGGGATGTGCTGGAGGAGACTTTACAGAGTGCTGGACTCTTGCATTGACAATATAAGATATTGACCAAAAATGTATGCACTTCCTTGTGATGGAAATAACATCTCTACATTAATTTCCATCAAAAGGTGCAGCAATTTTTGGTCAAGATCTTGTACCGAGTCCAGCAAGTCTCCTCCAGCACATCCATGTAACCTGAACAGTTCGATCTTGATGAATCTTGACATTGTCATATGGCCATGATGTGTCTTCCTACATGGTTGTTTAAGAAATGAAAAGCTACACACTTTATCAATAAGGGTTAGAAGAACTGCTGCCAAACATATAACATGCTAGAAACATAATAATCACTTCAATTATGATCCAATCACAGACTCTTAAGCATTTGCCTATTTAAATCCAAACAGCGACTTTTTTTTTTTTTTTTGGCCGTGGCAGTGTATTTCACAATAGTGCTGTTTTTACTGTAGTTTTGACCAAATAAATGCAGCCTTGGTGAACATAAGAGACTTCTATCAAAAATGATGTTGTTCTGTGTCTAGCTGTTTTTGTTTTCAACAAAAGAACATGTCCTGAATGATTGTCTCCTCAAATGACAGGAAATTATCCCCAACAAATGAATGAATCCACTCACCCTGTTCTGAACAAAGATAATCCTGTTGGGCAGTGATTTAGTGTCCAAATCCAGAGGTCTCAGACTCAGTGTGTGAAACACAAAACACAGGTGTGTTAGAAAGGTAAATGTTGTTCCTATATCAAATAGGACAGTCAGTGTCCACATAGATCCATATGGCAGTGTGCTACTATACATCTTAATGATAACTCTTTTTGTTATGGGAAAGTGGCAGTGGTGTCTTCTGATTGGTCCAGGATGATGAGGGTATGTAGAGATGCTGATGTTGTGTTTACTGTCCAGTGTTCATATTCTGTCAACAACGGCATCTCTCATGTAAACACACTCAAATGAACAATGACCTTGACTAAGACAGAGTTATAGGATCCTCATATTTCATCACTAGAGGGAGCAGCTGCACCAATCTGGTTTTAAGTAGTGCTTTGGAGTTGCTTTTATCCTCCTTATTTGGCACCAATGCAGAAGTCAGCTATTTTCTGTGAATGTGCAAAACTTCTGATTCATTAGCCACTAACCCTAACCCTAACCCTAGGGAAAGAACGGGAAGAATAACAAAGTGCAGAAAACGCTAAAACTATTTGCGCTACAACTCAGTCTGTTCATGATTTCGATGATAAATGAAAATAATATGATAAGAAATACAAGTTTGCAATATTAATCAGCACGATGGGCTGTTTTTGTACAGCTAAAATAACTTGAACCATGAGTTACAAATTTCCACGCCGCTCACGTTAAAAATAAGGTGGATAGTCAGTCCGTTTTGGACAATATTTTTAGTTGCTGTGCATTGCATTGTCCATTTTTATTGTCATTTATTAACCATAAATTTACATTTGATCCAGAGCACCAGTTGTACACCATCTTTAGCGCCACATAGGCCCAATGACTTTTGTAATAGTCTAATCAAGGTCACTTCTCCCTGGTGACGACCCACATCTTTTGCATTAGCGGCCTGAACTATGAGGCCACCACAGTCCACACAGGCTCTGTTCTCAAACCCAGTGAGCTGCCTTACTGTAAAGACTGCCTACGTAGAGAGCGAACTTCCAAGAAAGCATCCTAACTAAAATGGAAACTCATAAGTGAGTGATTTAGATAACACTCTATAGGCAGTAACTATTGTATTCACACAAATAGCACTGAAATAGTGTTCTGCATTTAGCATATTGCTAAGGAAATAATGCAATACTCTCATAATTATAAAAATACAGTGTGTATTTAAATTTGGTAAAATAGTCATTTTAAAATAGCAAATTTTGGTTTGCACTTTATTTTACAGGACATGCACTTATGTGTACTTTGAAAGAAGAACATACTGGGTAATATAAGGTAACTACATAAGGTTAGGTTCAGGGTTAGTACCTGGTTATTACACAGTTATTGCAATTACTACAATAAGTACATAGTATGTTACATGGGGAACAGGACTTTAAAATAAAGTGCTACCTAATTTTGAATTAGACTGAACTGTTTTATCATTATTTTTGGTATTGAATTAAATGAAACATTTATCATTTATTTGGGTGGTGTTTTTTTTTTTTTTACCCCTTTCTTTCTTCAATGAGCTCATCACAGTGCATTCTGGGATTGGACTCTCCCAGATAGTTCTGATCCATTTCCTGGTTCTGTTAGCACTACTATACTAACACCAGCAGCTCTTGTGTAACTCACTCTCTCTGGGTGTGTCTACACAGAGACGCTAGAAACAATAGCCGTCTTACGTTTCACATCGGCTTTCTGTTTATCTGAAGCCGCAGGGCATAAAGATCTCAAACGCACTGAGCTGAACTAAATCACCAAATTCAGCACCTGCCTGTAACTCAGACCCCGTGACTTTTTGAGAAAACACGTCCTCTGAAGCTTAGAGATGAACAGATTTTTTCTAAGAACTATTACTGAGCAAATACACAAAGGAAACAGAACGCTACCATTTAAAATTACCTGTGAATGCGGAAAGATATGAGGAGGAAAAGCAAATATGTTATCATAAAAGATATTTCACATGTTTATTGATTCAAATCATTGATTTGTGCTTTCATATTTACAAAAATATCTGAATATTAAACATTTTTCCTAGTTTATCTTTTAGACAGCTTTGAAGTAATGCCTCAAGTGACACACTTTACAACGTCCGAGGTATGATCAATCATATAAAACAACAAAAAAAACTAAAACAATTTTTCATCTTTATCTCAGTCACAGTTCTCCAAAATGCTCCTACTTACAAAGTAAAAAAAAAAAAAAGTAATAATGACATTCAAATAGTCAAAAACAGCAAAGAATGATTCAGGGGAAAACCTTAAATGTGCAAGCACTGACTTACATTAATGAACTTTAGAGTTATGGTTAGGGTTTGGTTTAGGGTTAGTTACTTGTAATTATGCATCATTTATTGTTATTACTATATTAAGTACATGTAGTAACTTGTGACTACGTCACCTTAAAATAAAGTGTTACCTGAAACCTTTGGTTTGAAGCCTGTCCTTTCTGTTTCTCATTTGCTCTTAGATATATAGATTAGCTCTTAGTAGAAACTGTATTTAAATTCTAATAAACCTTTCCCAAGAATGAAACTGGCAAAAATGAAATGCATGACTAACTTTGTTACATTTAAATGTTACGATTTTATTCTTTTAAAAAATACGAATCTTTGTTTAGAAGTCCACCATTTCCATCATCTCTCTCTAACACACACAGACAGACAAAAACGCAAATACACAAGCCTGTGGGTTTCAGAGATAAGCCACTGCGCTGCGGGCGGATGGGTGTCGGGACGGTTGTATGAACGACTGCTGTCTGGTCGGTTGGTACGACGGCTGAATGAACGACTGCTGTCGGGACGGTTGATACGACGTCTGAATGAATGACGGTGGTCCTGACGGATGGCTGTAGTCCGACCGCGCTTGCGGATGGAAGGCCACGGGTTGCGGCTGATAGGCCACATAGGGTGCGTTCCTGTTGTACATGTACCTTGGGTCTGGGCCCTTGTCCAAGGGGCCGGTACAGCAAGTGAATATACAACCACCGGCGAACAGGAAAGCCGACGACACCCAACCGATGTACAACGCCTCCCCAAGTTCCCTACGCTGGGCGTCGATGAGCAAGGGGTTGTAGAAATCCTGTATAATGGCGTGTCCGGTCCATGAGATGGGAATGAGGCAGCAGAAGCAGCCCACTAGGATCATGCAACCGGAGATGATCAGAATCATGCGCTTGGCACGGTCGTTGTCTTGAATGCATGCCGTGCACCTCATCCCGACGATGGCGATTAGTAAACCCAGACCGGTCAATGCCACGGAGCAGCACATGAGCCCCCGTGCGGCCTGGAGGTCCGGTGACAACGCCAGCAGGGAGTCGTACACTTTACACTGCATCCGAATGTTGGCCTGCCGGTAGCAGTTCATCCACAAGCCCTCGTAACGGGTCTCCATCACGATGATGTTCTCCCCGATGAACGCCGTCACCCGCCACATTGGCATCCCGGTGCTGGCCGCCGCCCCAATAAGCCCGATAAGGGTCACGCACATTCCCACAATCTCCAGTGCGCTGTTCGCCATGACTCCAGAAGCCTGCGTGCCACAGATCAGCAAGGACAGGTTTCAACTGTGAGGATTTGCAGGTGTTCACCTGTTCCCAGTCTCCGCCCTCTTACTCGAGGGAGGGAGGGAACGCTGAGGCTGGTTGCTATGAAATCGAATCCCCCCGGGAGTGTTTATATCTGGTTTTGTGTCGCTCAGGGGGGAGGAGGAGCACGTAGCCGTGTTGATGTTTTCTCAGCAGGCTGTGTTTTCTGGCAGAGATCCTGTTGAGGAAACGCAGTGATCACTGAACCGCCAGATACAAACCAACACTGCTGTCAATGTTTAACGCCATTGGTGTTGTGCCTCATTAAATTGCTGTCTGAAATGTTCAAAAACATCAGCTGATGGTTTAACGCTGATGTTTTGCTTTCAGTGAAAGGTGAAGCGTGTCATTTTTGCACCATTGGAGATATCAAAAGAAATGTCATTATTTTTACAGTTCCATTTGATGCTGAGTGGTGTTTAGCATGTTTCTATGTGGTTGCTAGGGTGGTCTGGGGGAACCACTAAAAACAACCACATAGCAACATGCTAAGAACCACTCAGAACACTTTAGTAGTTGCATAGCAACACCCTAGCACACCTAGCCTGTTACTATGAGGTTGCTTGGGTGTTGCTATGCAGCTACTAAGGGGTTCTGAGTGGCTTTTAGAATGTAACTATGCTGTTTCCAGGGTGTTGCTATGCAGCTGCTAAAGAGGTTCTGAGTGGTTTGTAAAATGTTACTATGTGGTTGATCAGGTGTTGCTATGCGGCGACTAAAGAGATTCTGATTTTTTTTTTTTTTTGAATCTTACAATGCAATTGCTTTTTCTGAGGCAACCACCAAGCACAAGCAACTAAGTAGCTGCTAAGGTGTTCTAAATGTGGTTTTATCATGTTACTTTGAGATTTCTAGGGTCTTAACAGCTGCATAACAACACCCTAGCAACCTTTGTATGGTCAAGCGTCTTTGCAATTCCATTTGATAATGAACATTTTTTCCAAAAGTGTTCTGAGTGGGTTTAGCATGTTTCTATGGGGTTGAAAGGGTTTTTAGCGGGAACATACCAAAAGCAATCAGAACATATTGGCAAGAATTTTTGTAATTCCATTTGACTTTTAACCTGTTGCTATGCCTGCTTTTTATGCATGTTTTTAATTCATGATAATAAAACACACAGAACACCTTAGCAGCTTCATAGCAACACCCAGGGGCGTCATGCAAGCCAAAATTCTGGGGGGGCACAATCTGAGACGTTGCAATTGTTTTCTGACGGGTGATATGGATCATGTTAGGAGGGGTCAGGGGGTTTCTCTCCCTGAATTTTTTTTTAATTCTGGCTGCTAAACATACCATTTCAATGCAGTTTGGGAGGGACAGAAATACCTTAACGGAGCTAGCAGCAACCCTCCTCTATCTGAGGACTAAGTTAAAGTATCTATTTTGTAAGTTTATGTAAAAGACAGGTTGATGAAAGAACTGTAAGCTCAAATTCAAAAGCTTTTGAAGTCTACTTCATTAAAGCATGTTTACACACACACTTACTGTACACTTAGGCCTACTACACATGATTTTAAAAACAGTAGCCTACCATTGCAGTTTTTATGTTATGATTTTAAATTGGTATGTGACCTAAGAACGATCTTACATTAAAGGTACATAAAGGTGCTGAGGTCTGACTTTGTGGTGCTCTGAAATTAAGTTATTTTAATATTAATATGTGATGAAGGACTTTGAAAGAAGTTTGACAGACTTCAGTGCTGAAAACAATTGAACCAGCTGGAGACTTTGACACAAGACAAAACAGAACAGATGTTTCAAAACCGATCAGATAACGTTACTATGGCTTTGTATGGCAGTAACGTTAGCCAACTAGTTTACGGTTAGACTAGGCTAGCTATCGATAACGTTACACTGACACAACTTAAGTTAATGCTCTGAATTCGCAGCTAATAATCCATAACTTTTTGATCAAGTTAAAATTTCCAACCATTGTCAACCACAAATAATCCCACTACCTTTTAATATCATCCGATAACTAATTCAATGCCGATTTGTTGCTTTGCCCACTTACCACTTCAAGACCATCTGTAAAACATTGCCAGCTCAACGTGCGAGACGAGTGAGTTGCTTGAACATGCACAGCAAAGATTCTAGAGCGCTTTGCGCGTAGATTTGATACACATATTAGGAAAAAGGAGCGGGCTGATGCTGACCGATTTATTACACATCCAGAAGAATACATTTGAGTCGTTATAGGCTTTGGTATATTATGGAGCATAATAGGAATAAAGTTGTGACAAAAAAATTATCAGGGAGGAAAAATCTGAGGGGGCACGTGCCCCCTCACTTTGAATGGGCATGACGCCACTGGCAACACCCTAGCAACCTTTATATGGTCAAGCACTATTCACATTTTCTTTAGACAATGTGAAAAAAATCGAGTTTCTGTTCTCTACAATACGGCCGACAGCAGTAAGTTTGACCATAAACTTCTGGTATTAAGTTAATTTCCATCAGCAAGTCCAGATGAGAGTTTAGATCATACTATTGTTTTGATGCATCCACTTTTTTTTTTACAATAACATCTTAGATCACTTGCACATCTTTTTTTCTCACACAAAGTCATTGTCACTCATGTCTGCTGGTAAATTTGCATTAAGGGTGTGACATTTTGAGGATGTGGAACATTTCCTCTGACAACACAAGAGACACAAACACTGGAAAACCACATGAACTGGTTCGACCAGCATTGCCAAAACTAGGCTGAAAAAAAGCTAAATCATGCTGTCAGATCCAGGAAGGGAATGTTTTGAGACTACAGACCAGAAAATAGTACATCCACAGTTCTTTTTACACATTTTTTTGTAACTCTTTTTAATACAATTAAAGTCAAACCAGTGCTTTAACAATGTACAAAGTGAAAAAAAAGTCACAGAGTCAACTTTAAATCAGTTAAATGCTGTGTGGAAAATCCCACGTTGCCATATTTAAATTTAGCTCATTTCATCCTTTTTTTGTACAATTGTAAATTATTAACATAATTTTATAATATAGGCAAGAAGGAAATGCATAAAAAATCAAGCATCACATATACAGTCATATATTATCAACAAACAGGCTCCATAAGTCCTGTTTTCTTCTGAATGTTCGTTCCCATCTCAAGTTCTTTCTGCACTGGGGTCTCTATGGGAGATTTTAGTGGTAAAGTGCAGCACTCACTGTGTGTGTTTTAATATCTTGGCTGGTTATAGACTGAGGGTGGAACGGAAGAATAGGCTGGTTGGTATGTGGGTTGTCCGTAGGGGTATCCATATCCGGGCCTGTAGGAGTAGTTATACGGGGCCGATCCAGCACGATACATCATAGTAGCCATGTCCGCTTTGTCCTGTGTCCGCGGCGCATGTCGACAGAGCAGAATCACCCCGGCGCAGAAGAGCAAAGCAGAAGTGACCCATCCGATATAAAGGGCCTCCCCTAGCTCTCTGCGTTGAGCGTCGATCAACAAGGGGCTGTAGAAGTCTTGGATGATCGCGTGAGCCGTCCACGACACGGGGATGATGGTGGTCAAGCAGCCCGCCAGGAACAAACACCCTCCACTCACCAAAACAATGTGCTTGGTCTTGGGGCGGGAGTCCACCAGACGGGTACAGCGCATTCCTACGGCTGACACGATGCAGGCGAAGGCGGACAAAGCGACGGAGCAGCACATGAGACCCCTGGCAGCCTGGAGATCGGGTGGAAGGTACAGCAAAGAATCGTAGACCTTGCATTGCATACGGATGTTGGCTTGCCGAAAGCAGTTCATCCACAAGCCTTCCCAACGCGTCTCCATCACAATGATGTTCTCCCCGATGAACGCCGTCACCTTCCACATCGGGAGGCCCGTGACGGCGGCGACGCCGATCAGTCCGAAAAACCCGATGACTAGCGCCACCACCTCACAGCACAAGGACTCCCGTCTCTTCCTCTTCTCGATCTTGAGCTGCTCCTGGTATATTTCCTCGGCAGACTTCTCACCAGGATAGCCCGTGTACACACTGCCCCCATAGGCTTTGTCTGCGTAGGATTTGTCCGCATAGGACTTGGTCATATAAGACCCGGCCGTGTAAGACATGATGGTCGACAACAACCAGACACAGAACCCAGCTCTCCTTCACTGTGGTGTTTCTCAAATGAGACCGGAAGATCCAGATGACACGTATTTACAGCCAAGAAAGAAATGTTAATGATGTTATGTGATCAGACTGGTTCTCCTGCTTCTAAAACATCTGATAATCACCTCCAAGGAAACTGGCGATACTTGAAATGTTCAAACAAATGACTTCTGCTATTAGGCGGCTTCTAAATATGAGCATTCTAGTCACAATGCAAACTCAAAATAGCTTTTGCACTGTAAAATATTTATTTAAATTTAAATTTAAATGACAACTTTCAAGGTAAGATTTCAAGGTAATTTTCAAGTTATAAAATACATATTAATAATAAATAAAAAATTATAAATATATATATTTGTAAAGCTTAAGTTATCAAAATACAGTAAATGACTACTACTAAAAATACAGTAGTCAACATTTGAAGTTCATCAAAACCTTTCTTCAACGTTATATATGAATTTTGAACAATACCCGTTCTTGTCTTAGGACAACCTTGATTAACTTTTTTGATCCACGTCAAATTTTGACTACTGTAATATAAAATGAATAGGCCTAAAATATAAATACAAATAAATAAATAATTTTGTGAATCACAATGACTATTTTGACATTTATAACATGGGTAAATGCAATATTATTGCTCATATAACAACAACAATAATAATAATAATTATTATTTTTATTATAAATAAAAATAAAAATAATTCAATAAAATAAATAAATAATTATTGGGCAATCAAATAAAAAATATATTCAGCACTGTAAGAAAAATATATAAAAAATAACCATATACAATTTAAAAATTATCGCCAAAACTATATATAAAATTACTTTATACAATTAACATGCATATATACAATTTTATTGCTCTTTTATAGCTCTGCAGGAGATTCGAATTTCATTCAAGTTTTAACTTTGTCTCATATGTTTTTCTTAAGATTCCTTAGGAAAAACAAAAAAACCGAGACAATATTTTACATCAATTAAAAGTACAGAGCAACAAAATGAATGCTGACAGCAGCTCAGATCATTTAATGTTTCATCTTTGGAAGAATTTGATGATGAAAATGTTTCAGTTCATGGAGATCTATGATTTATTTTCTCAAAAGGTTCCTTAAGTTAAATTACCCATGATTCCCCTGAGCTTCTGCTGTTTCCTTCAGCTGCTGTATCACAGTGAGAGGTCAGGTGTGTTACAGGTATTACAGCACTTCCAGGTAAGAAACACAAATACAAAAGACGCTAGACAAGAGATGGAGGGTGGAACCTGAGATGGCTAGTGTCACACACACACACACACGCACGCGCACGCACGCCCTTCTGTAGATATCTAAATCTAACATCAGTCCAGCGTCAGTGTATACAGACCATGATGTATGCGCCAGAGAAACAAGCGCGCAGCCATCTTTACAATATTGTCTTTGAACTTCCGGTTTTGCGGTCGCTTGTATTTCTATGGCATTGCTGTCCAAGAGTAATTAGCTTTTTAAGTGGATTTACTTAATGTAAAGTTAATGAAAGTTATCATGAGGATTGTAATGTTTAAAGCAGATGTCTTAACGAATGTCAGTAGACCGGGAAGATTTTAACCCTTGTGCATCCTTGAGGACATTTTTGGCTTTTTCAGTTTTGTTTTTTTGATCACTTTGCCTGTGTTAATGCTAACTGCATAAAATTTGGCACAGGTGTGTATTTTTATTGGAATTTTACTATTTCATCATCATTTTCTTTAAAAAATCAATTTTGCACTAGTTACACAAAATACTTCCTCTCAGGACCTTAAGGACAAAAATGTCCCCATTGAAACCCATTAAAACTGCATTTTTTAATCCCTGTGCCGTTTAACTATAAAATGATGCAATCTTTTTTAATAGGCTTTCATTCTGTTGGCAAGGCTTCAAAATTGACATTTTTACCATTTTTTATCAGATGGTGCCATTTTTTCAGGTTAGGCCTATAAAGCAAATACTCGCTTTATTCCTGTTTTCTGCTTCGGCATATTATAGAGCCAACTGGATAAATTATGCAACGATAATTGTGTGGGTTTGTTGGTATGGATGTCTAAGTGTGGTTGGTATGTGTGTTATAAAAAAAAAATGTGTTTGTGTGCATGTGTGTGCTTGTAATATTTGAGAGAGAAAAACTCAACTGCAAATCGAAAATTCAATCACTGTGTTCACCAGTGGAGTTTTGCTGGCATCCAATGGGGAAAGTCTGGTACTGCGCCCAAACAAAATCTTACTGAAAGCTCATTTTTTGAGATATCATCCTCAAATTCGGAACACAACCTGTTTAGATTTATGGCTTTGAATTTATATCAGTTTTAGACTTCCAAATGTTTCATAAAATATATATTTTATATAAAATATTGATTATAATGTTCATAAATATTTTTCATAAACTTAAACTTCTATAACATTTTTTTGGTTGCACTTTTTTTTCAATTTTTTCACTTCAACAACAATCTGCCAAGGGTCTTCTTTAAAATGAGACCAAACTTAAGTATTTGCTCCCAAGCATAACATTTTTATGAGAGTTTTTTGACTTGGACATTTTTGTCCCTTTTGGACCTATGAGTAAGTTTTTTTTTTTTTTTTATGTTAACTGCATTAATTTTGGCACAGGTGTCTATTTTTATTGTAATTTTACTATTTCACCCCCATTTCATTTAAAAAAAAAAAAATGTTGCACTAGTTACACAAAATACTTATATATATTTTATATAAAATATTGATTATAATGTTCATAAATATTTTTCATAAACTTAAACTTCTATAAAAAAAATTTGGTTGCACGTTTTTCACTTTTTTCACTTCAACAACAATCTGCCAAGGGTCTTCTTTAAAATGAGACCAAACTTAAGTATTTGCTCCCAAGCATAACATTTTTATGAGAGTTTTTTGACTTGGACATTTTTGTCCCTTTTGGACCTATGAGTAAGTTTTTGTTTTTTTGTTACTGTTAACTGCATGAATTTTGAGCTATTATAGAGCCAGTTGGATAAATTATGCAATGATAATTGTGTGGGTGTGTTGGTATGGATGTCAGAGTGTGGTTGGTATGTGTGTTATAAAAAAAAAAAAAGTGTTTGTGTGCATGTGTGTGTTTGTAGTATTGAGAGAGAAAAACTCAACTGCAAATAACAAAGCCAATCACTGTGTGACCAGAGGAGTTTTGCTGGGATCCAATGGGGACAGTTTGGTACTGCGCCCAAACAAAATCTTACTGAAAGCTCATTTTTTGAGATATCAACCTCAAATTTGGAACACAACTTATTTAGATTTATGGCTTTGATTTTCTAGCCGTTTTAGAGTTCAACTTGTTTCATAAAATATATATTTTATATAAAATAATATTCATAAATAATTTTCATAAACTTAAACCTATATAACTTTTTTTTGGATTTACTTATAAAAAAAAAATTAACTTCAGCAATAATCTGGCAAGGGTATTCTTTAAAATGATACCAAAGTTAAGTCTGTGCTCCCAAGCTTCAACTTTTTATGACCGTTTTTTGACATGGACATTTTTGTCCTCTTTGGACCTATGAGTAACTTTTTTAAATTGATGCACAAGGGTTAAAACGAGCCGTTGATTCATAAATACGCAAGATCGCTGTGAAAATACAGACCGGAAGTCAAAAGACAACAAGCGCAGCGCTGAAAAGGGGGCGGGGCTACATAGCTTTCATTTATTTTCACTTACAGTAAATAAATGCATGTGGGTGTTGCTCAAATATCTAAGCATGTCAGATGCAAATCTCATGCAGACTGCATGCCAGGGTTTTTCAGGTTTTTTTTTTTTTTTTTTCAGCCTGTCTACTTTGTATAGCCTGCAGCTGGGTGCAGTCAATCTTATCTGAATAATGCATTTTTTGGGGTTAAAAGCACAGCGTGCCAAAATCAAAGAATCATGCATCAAACTTAAAGGGTCAAGCAATTTAAAAAATAAGACCTATTTAATATCACAATTATTTCTCATACACAGACTTTTGCTGAAATCTTCAGCTTCTCAGATGTGTTTCCTGACATCCTGAGGCAAAGATTTTAATATGAACATTTCTCATCCAATTATTTCACAGTCAAATGATCTGAGCTGCTGCACATTCATTTACAGCTCTAAACTGTCTGGCTGTATGTTTGCTGTCTTATTTGTTTCCACTTTTATTCCTCCAAAAGAACTTTGAGAAACATCTGAGACAGACCATGTTCAAAGTTTTCTCTGAGAATCACACAACTTTATTGTTTAAATGATCCTTTAATATCACTTAATTTTAACTTGCACATTTAATATTACAATAAAATCTTTCAATTACAAAATTAATTAGTCCAGTATTTATAAGTATAAATATTAGATAGCCTAATAAATATTTATAATAAAATAATATTTGATCATAAAAAAAACCACATTAAAATGAACTGAATTACAAGTTTTTTGTGCAATTAATGCATTTGAATGATTATCACGACAGCTTTTAGTCGTATTCATAACTGAACAATTCAGATATAAAAGTTTAAAAGCTGGGTAAATCATATAATCAAATTAATTTCAGTGTATTTTTTTGGGCAAATGATGAATTTTAGATGATTACCATGACAGATTGTTTAGTCTCATTCATAAATGAATGATTTAATCTAAAAACAGAAATAGGGAAATCATATGTTTGTGATAGATGCACAAGTTCCTTACAAGTACAGAACTACAATAAATCAGTTCAACCCAAAATGTATAAAAAAATATAATATATGATCATATCATGTTACACTTCATATAGACTGAATGCATTTAGTTAGTTTAAGTGAGTAACATTTAATCTAATTAACCAGAATTAACCACAGAGATTTTCCAAGATTCATCAGACCAAGACGGCAACTAAAGCTTGAAAAGTAATACAGCTAAAAAGACACGCATAAATAAACAACTGGACTGAATCAATCATTTATCTCGGTCAGACGTACTGACTCTTCCAGTGAGAGTTAGAAGATGGAGTCTGTTCCAACATGCTCATTCCCACCGGGACATACGGCCCGTCCTCCTCGTCCTTCCTCTGTCGAGGGGCGTAACGGCACAGCAGGATCACCCCCGCAACCAGGAGGACCAGGAACGTGGCGAAGCCCACGTACAGCGCCTGTCCGATCTCACGCTTTTGCGACTCCAGCACCATGGGGTTATAAAAGTCTCGTATGATGGAATGAGTGGTCCAGCTGACGGGAATGAGAGTGGCGAGGCCGGACGCGACGAAGAGACACCCGCCCACCAGCAGGATCACATTCTTGCCCCTGCTGTGGTCCTGAAGGAAGTCTGTGCTCCTCATCCCGCAGACGGACACCAGGACGGCGAGGACGGCGAGCGTGATGGACACACACATGAGCCCGCGGGCCGCCTGGATGTCTCCCGGCAGGATGAGCAGCGAGTCGTAGATCTTGCACTGCATCCGGATGTCCGCCTGCCGAATGCACGCCATCCACAACCCCTCCCACTGCGCCTCCATGACGATGAGGTTGGACCCGATAAACGCCGTAACCTTCCACATGGGGAGCGCAGTCACTGCGATGGTCCCGACCAGCCCGGCGGCGCCCAGCACCAGGGCCAGGATCTCCAGTTTAGCCCTCATGTCTACAGTGGCTTCGACTCGTGAGCAGAACTGATGTGAAACGCCAGCGTATTCGGGTTATCAGACAGGAATGAGGTAGGAGGGGTTTGGTCCATCCGTGCTATGCGGTAACGCTGGTTTCTGTTAGCTGATGACAAACGGACCTGGTTTTGTTTTTAATGGAAGTCTGTGACTTCATGCATCTGTTGCAACCGCAGTTACTGCTCTACTGGTTAAACACATAACCGGCTCCATAGTGAGGGCCAACATGAGCTACAGCAGTGGCCCTTAACCACACACACACACACACACACACAAAAAAGGAAATTTCACAATTAATTACAAAAACAAAACAAACAAAAAACAGCAAGACTTGAATTAAAAGAGAAATTTTGAGGTCGAAAGACTGAAATAGTATTTTCTTTTTTACAGTAAAATGTACTCTTGAAAAAAAAAAAAAAAAAAAAAAAAAAAAACTATGCACTAGTCAACCCAAAAAGCGATGCGTTTTTGTAAGAAAAAACATCCATATTAATAACTTTATGAACTACAATTGCTGGCCTCCGGTAATGGCTCTACGCCTCTCGCAGTTTAAACAATTAGGGCTGGGCAACAAAAAACAAAAAAGTGAGTAAAAGTAAAAAAAAAAAAAAAAAAAGAACGAATATTCGGTATCAATATACAGATATTGACTTGGGACTATATTGGGGTGAAGCACAGGCGAAGCACTGCTACTTGGGCGCAGAGATATCACGCAACACCTGAAATTCGCTATCTCTGCGTCCAAGATATCTGATATCTCTGCGCCCAAGTAGCAGTGCTTCACCTGTGCTTCTGTGAATACACAGGCCACAAGAAGTAATTCGTTTTTTTTTTTTTTTTTTTTATCACTGTTACTCACGACATGCTATCCGGCAACAAAGGATTCCATTCATTATGCTAAGCTAAGCTAGCGATGGCACTGCCAGACTAAGACAATGAATGCACTGAGACAAAAATGCGTTTGCCCACCTATCTAAATGTAGGGAAGACGATGAATAACCACTAGTTCATAAAACGGTGGCGTGTTCCTTTAAACAAACGAAGGCCTTTATTAACCCCCGAACACATTGAACACATTTCGAACACATGAAAAGGTACAGGACTGTGAAGCTTTGGGGGTGTTGATGGACTCTATATGTATTGATTATTGTTTGATATTGTATGTTTGGATATTCATACAGCAAAATATTCTGGGGGCCATAAAAGTTTTGTGAAAATTACCTAAAAAAAAACCTGGCAGAGAAAGAGTTAAAATAAGCTAAATATCAAAATCAAGATTTTAAATTCTCCTCTCAACCATTTTATTTTAGAAAAGGTAAGAAAAAAAAGAAAGAAATATATATAATTTTAAAAGTGTCATTTATAGACCTAGAAAAGTAAACAAAATTAATAAAATACACTCACCTAAAGGATTATTAGGAACACCTGTTCAATTTCTCATTAATGCAATTATCTAATCAACCAATCACATGGCAGTTGCTTCAATGCATTTAGGGGTGTGGTCCTGGTCAAGACAATCTCCTGAACTCCAAACTGAATGTCAGAATGGGAAAGAAAGGTGATTTAAGCAATTTTGAGCGTGGCATGGTTGTTGGTGCCAGACGGGCCGGTCTGAGTATTTCACAATCTGCTCAGTTACTGGGATTTTCACGCACAACCATTTCTAGGGTTTACAAAGAATGGTGTGAAAAGGGAAAAACATCCAGTATGCGGCAGTCCTGTGGGCGAAAATGCCTTGTTGATGCTAGAGGTCAGAGGAGAATGGGCCGACTGATTCAAGCTGATAGAAGAGCAACTTTGACTGAAATAACCACTCGTTACAACCGAGGTATGCAGCAAAGCATTTGTGAAGCCACAACACGCACAACCTTGAGGCGGATGGGCTACAACAGCAGAAGACCCCACCGGGTACCACTCATCTCCACTACAAATAGGAAAAAGAGGCTACAATTTGCATGAGCTCACCAAAATTGGACAGTTGAAGACTGGAAAAATGTTGCCTGGTCTGATGAGTCTCGATTTCTGTTGAGACATTCAGATGGTAGAGTCAGAATTTGGCGTAAACAGAATGAGAACATGGATCCATCATGCCTTGTTACCACTGTGCAGGCTGGTGGTGGTGGTGTAATGGTGTGGGGGATGTTTTCTTGGCACACTTTAGGCCCCTTAGTGCCAATTGGGCATCGTTTAAATGCCACGGCCTACCTGAGCATTGTTTCTGATCATGTCCATCCCTTTATGACCACCATGTACCCATCCTCTGATGGCTACTTCCAGCAGGATAATGCACCATGTCACAAAGCTCGAATCATTTCAAATTGGTTTCTTGAACATGACAATGAGTTCACTGTACTAAAATGGCCCCCACAGTCACCAGATCTCAACCCAATAGAGTATCTTTGGGATGTGGTGGAACGGGAGCTTCGTGCCCTGGATGTGCATCCCACAAATCTCCATCAACTGCAAGATGCTATCCTTCTCAATATGGGCCAACATTTCTAAAGAATGCTTTCAGCACCTTGTTGAATCAATGCCACGTAGAATTAAGTAGTTCTGAAGGCGAAAGGGGGTCAAACACAGTATTAGTATGGTGTTCCTAATAATCCTTTAGGTGAGTGTATATTGGTAACACATTACTTGAGGCCTTTATATATAATGCATTATAAAAATACTTAATGCATTAATTATGCCTTTTACATTATATTGCATTGAATAATCTCATGAATAATTGTAACCACATTTACACATTATAATACTTATCTACTCATTGTTACACCTTTATAGAGTTTATTTGGTAACACTTTACAACAAGGTATTATTTGTTAACTTTAGTTGACTACATTCATTAACATGAACTAACCATGAACAACAGGCTACTTCTACAGTGTTTATGAATCCTAGTTAACTGTAATTTTCATCAAAAGATCAAAAGATGTATCTGTTAACATTAGATAATGCACTGAACTAACATTAACAATGAACAATTGTATTTTTTAGAAACAAAGGTTAATAAGTGCTATAAAAATATATTGTTCATTATTAGTTCATTTTAACTAATACATTAATGTAAACAAATGAGACATTTTTGTAAAGTGTTACCATATAGTTAATTAAAACACATGACACACAACTAATTTTTAGATGTAAAAAGGATTCTGTACATTATGAATACCTTTCATGTGGTATAAGTGTTACCTAAATATATAAATATAATACATGTTAATACATAATAACATTTTCTAGTTATGCCAAGTTCTAAAATATTTTATCAGGTAGAAAATTGTGAGTGAAAAGTATAATTATTTTTTAGATTTTAATATTAAAGATATTTTAAATATTATTATTTTTTTCAAAAGAAAATCCTTAAACCTTACCCAAATAAATCACAAACAACTGGAAAAAGGAAATAAGGGAAATATATCCCACATTAGGGGCCTTATAATATTGCAGTGAACAATGGGGGTCAAAAGGTCAAAAAGGTTGAGAACCACTGGGTTATTAGAATATTTTTTTTTATTATTATTTACTCACCCTCATTTTGATCCAAACCTGTTTGCTGTAGAACAGGAGAATTAGTCTTCAAGCAGCTCTTTTCCCTTTCATCATCACGCCTGCTTTGAAAGCTGCGCAAATAATAATAAAAAAAAACCATATAAACATCCAAAAAGAATTCCCTTAATGATTCTGTTAAACTTTAACCAGTTATTTGAGAAACTGGTAATAGTGAGATACTTATTTAAGATAGTAGAACTACAGCTGCTGGCAACCCGAAATTAACATTCATCAAGTGCACATACAAGTGAAAACTGACTTTGGCGAGTAAATAAAACAGTTATTGCTAATTTTGTAAGGACAGAACAACATAATATATTGTATAAATTGCATTGTAAGAACAATAATCTGAATGTTGCTGTTCTAAGAGATGTGAACAAATAAAATCAACGACACTTGTTCAACTTTTACCTCAATTTACAATGAGATGTTTATCTAGGATGCCTACAGTTTTCAAATCTTCCATGCATTAAAACACGGAAATGAAAATATGAGGAACAAAACATTTTTTTTTGTGACGTGCAGTTTCACTGAGCGTATATGATGATTGATGCTATTTGCCACCATTATGCATGGAAGCAACAACATAATCCCATATCAGGAAGAAAAATATACTTATAATAAAAATAATGCAAAATGCAACGTTCAAATTTAGTAAGAACATGTTTATGGCTCCTAAATGGTCTCGGTTTATCCTCTACTGGCAGGTATCAATGTTCATTTTATTCCTGGTTTTATGACTATATAATCTGTTTCTTTTGTAATTTAATGTGAATGCATTTTTTTACATTGAAATCATGTTGAGCACATTTACAGGAGCTCACAGAGAGCAGAAGCTCGTCTCGCCTGAGCTTAAATGTCACTAGTCTTCATGTAAAACACTGAATTATAATCAGTAAGAGGTTCACTGAAGAGTCAACAGAAACTTTCAAACCTGTCTGACGGGTCGGGCTGCTGTGACTTCACCTGTGACTGAGTTTCATGTGTCAACTCAGACGTCCAACCTCAGAGAACAACAGTGACATTTAACAACATATGATTATGACTTATATAAATGTGTTCTGTCAATATCAGATTTTGCTATTAAACAGCACTTCACCTTTTACTTAGACAGTATAAATGTTTCACTCCTGCACTGATAGAGAAAACCAGTATACATGCTCAGAAAATATGGGACATTTCTTTTCTAGAAAAAAAAAAAAAAAACAATGTTTATATTTAAAGTAAATGAAAATGTTCCTCGGATTTTCATATTTACACGAAATGTTTGTGCGCCATCTTGCGCATCTGTGTAAAACTGCACGTTCAACATCAAAATCACCAGGGAAAAAATACTAAATTCCACAGCATCCAATTAATAAATAATAATAATAAAAAAAGGTATTATTTTATTGTTTTTACACATACCACGGTTAAAAGTATACATACGTACTCTTTTCACGTAAATATCACAGTAATTTACTTGGTAAAATTATGGAACCAGATGACAATATAGTGAATGATTAGCAAGAATGCTAACGTTAATCATTCACTACGTCGTATTACCATCTGGTTCCGTCATTTTACCATAGTAGCACCACAGTACAGGCTTTTATGAGCTGTGAAGGTTAATATTTAAGCCTAAATGTTGGTTCATTTAGTACAAAACTCCCTTAACTTGACAAACTTGCCTTGTTTTTTTTATCACTTTTCTCTAGTGAAGTGAAGTCGACCACAGAATCCTTCAAGTAGGCTAAGTCAGGTTCAAGGTCAAAGTATTCATTGTTTATCTTCTCCACATCTATGTCAAAACTGTAACAGCCAATAGACAGAAAGACAACAAAGAAATTACTTTCAACAATACAACAGAAACGTAAGGAACATAGTAGGCTAATAAACTTACCGAAACCTTTAAGTGTCAGATGTAATGTAACTTCGAGTTCGACATGAGGCTTAACATTTCTATGCATTGCATAACATCTCAGTTATACACTCACAATAACGGTTTTGCATACTTAATGTGTACTAGCCTAATATGCAAAAATATGGTACCACCTTAATTCGACCACTGGGAGGCAGATTGCTTTTTTAATCTAATGGTTACAAAAAATATATACAAAATATATCCATAAGTAGATGTTATACATCTTTATATAGCCTTAATATATTCATTTATAAATATATAACTTATTATAAATAATACATGTTCAGCTGTATAACAATTATGAGATTAAAAATAATTTATGAAACCACAAAAAAAGTATTGTAAAAAAATGCTAATATCATTGTTTAGAAAATATAATTATAAAATTGTACAAAAATAAACATGCACAACAGCAAAAAATGATTGACAATTTCTTAAAAGCCCTGACGTGACTTTTAAGAAAAATTCACTCAGAAAGTTAAAATCTACCTTCATTACTACTCTGATCTGAATGCCACATAAAGCAAAAAAAAAAAAAAAAAAAAAATTTCTTCAGATTACTTATAATAAATATTCATGAATTAATTTCTATGAATGATGTGCACTGATGATGATGATGCGTGTGTGGTCTGATGATGTCGCTCTGGCCTGAGGAGAGGAACTCTATCAGCTTGTATATCTCACATAGATCTGAGCGCTGAGAGATTGATTGCTTCACTCATCCTATATTTCACTCCTGACTCCAGAGTTTCCGCTCAAAACATTCAGCCCGAAGCGATCCTGGCACTTCCATCTGTCATCCATGCCAAGCAGTGCCGTACATCTAAAATTCCAACCGTAATTGGCTTGTATGCATAAAGGGCAAGATCACACACGCAGGTCAAAACATGAGAGCTTCATATTAACAACAGGTGGAAATGTGACTGGAAATGAAGAAGCATCCACGAATCACAGGGATCGGCTTTGGATATGTACGAAACCAGTTTATTTGATATAATATCAATCCACAGCTCTATGTACAAAATAAAAATGCAGTCTCTATAGCTCAATGGGAATGTTTTCAATTAGAATTCATTATCATCTAAAATATTTTCCAGTGGCTTTTCTTGATTGCATTCAGCAAATTTTGGAATTTTAAAACACGAACCAAAAGTTGCTTGTTTAACTGAGGAACTCACAGCTAAAACAGAACAAAATAAATGAAAAGGTCAATTAAAAAAGAAATGACACTGACTGTACACATTTTGTCTGCGTAAAGGCTCGGATCGTCTTCTATAACGTGAGTGTTGATTAATGTGTCAGTAATGCAGGGCCGAACCACAACAAACCATATAAACGTGAACAGAACAGTCCATCAGCTAAAAATCATATTGCATTTATCAACAAAATTCAAGTAAAACAGGACATAGTGACCCTAGAATGAGCTGTAAAAAAGGAAAGGAATCATAAAAAAATCCGTTCAGCATTATTTTGACCTGAGATCAATCAATATTCAATATTCAGCACAATTACTCAATGAATATTCAACTCGCATGTATTTTTCAGGTCAGAATAGTGCGCAGTATTGTACATTTCAGATAAATTGAAAAGAAATAAACGCAAATATATACAACTCCAAAAGGAAAAAAAAGGGTGTTTACGGCTTTTCTGTACAAACATGAGAATGTTAAACGAACAAAAATGCATCGTATTTTATCCGGCTGTTGTTTCGTCTTACATCTAAAGGACATAATAAATAAATCACAGCCCTTATTTTAGAAACAAACCATGAAAATGTTTGGCAGATGTTGGCGGCTGCCAACGGCGAATGTGCAATTCTAATTCTATTGATTGTACCACCACGTTCCCCGCGGTTTCTGATTGGCCACAGCGCACACGTAGAGTCATCTAATGTGTGTAAGTGTCTATGGTGGATAAGCGTCATATCTTACAGCTATTTCGACAGGAATGTCTAACATTCGGGAATATTAGTGAGGAGAAACCGTCGTCATGCATCGGCCGAGCTTTCACTGAGTCCGTCTCCTGATGCGTTTCAGCTCTGGGTTTCGTTTTCCGCGCTGCTGTCCCGTCGCACCCAGATGACCTCATCAGGCAGCGCCTGCTCATCCACACTGGCCACTGACATGGCGCACTGCTTCCCTACATGGGAGAGCTTGGCATGCTGGGATTTGTAGTCCTTCTTGCTCTCCGCTTCCTCGTCCTCGTCCTCCTCGGTGTCTCCCTCCAGCGAGAGGGCGGAGAGCGGTCCCTCCAGGTCCGGCTCGGTGGACGGGCTCAGAGCGGACTGAGAGAAGTCGTCGTCGTCGCTCAGGATGTCCGTTTCCTTCACGTCGTGTTCCTGCTCCTCGTAGCGCTGGAGGTCGAACTGTTCCTCCACCCAGCGGTCGGTGTCGCCCGCCGGGATGACGCTCTGCTGCTGAGCATGCTGGGAGTCCGGCGAGTCGCTGTCGGGCTCGGTGTCGAAAACGATGTCCGTGTCGATGGTGAAGCGGTTTCGCACCAGTTTCCTTCGGCCCAGAGTGCGAGTCGGAGCAGAAACTGAAAAGATACAAAACATTGAGCATTACTCGCATATCTGCAGAGATCTTACAGCTTTTATTGTCATTTTGTTCATTTGTTTGAGCTAAACTCTGCTTCCAAACCTTTGGGCAACTAGTTTACAGTGTTAACCACACGAACCCACTGAAAAATAAGTATTTTATGCTTACTGAGGCATTCATTTGATTAAAATACAATATAGTACAACAATTTAAAACAACTATTTTCTATGTGAATATATGTTAAAATTGCTGACTTTTCAGCATCATTAGTGTCACATGATCATAAGCAGTCTTCAGTGTAGTGTTCATTTCGGAAATCGATGATGACAAATGAAATCTATGACAAAAAATGTTCGTTGACAACCTTTTTTCCATGACAAAGACGAGACGATGACCAGGCGACACCAACGTCATTAAATGATAACTGTTGACGTTATCAGCATGCAATATCGTTAACAAAAATTACGAGACTAAAATATAGTTTTATGTTTTTGCCGAATAAAAGAGGAGACAAAACATTACGGACTGTTTTTAACGAGCTTTTCGTGCTTATGGTTGCCAGATTTCAAGAAATTAAATCCCCCAATCAAGGTTTTCTACCCGGTGTTTTACTGAAAACACAGACGAACAAGTAAGCAGCAGTTCAGAGATTTCCATTTGAGATTTTCTGCTTAAATGAAAGTGTCATTCAGTCGCTCTGTGTTCTGTCATGAGCCACTAAATCTGAGATCAAACCTTCTCAGTGATGAACTGTAATAAATCCAAACACGAATCTCTCGACTATTTATGCGATTGCTGAATGAATGCACTTACATTAATGTGCCACTTAACTGGTAGTACCACTTACAGTGGTAGTCGCTATCTGACAATACAAATTTGGAGTTTTTTGTTTTTACTAGTATATGATAAATAGCCTATATAATAATTCAGGAAACAAGATGAGGTAAAATAAACCATATGCATATGTGTTGACATTCTCTTGATGTGCAATAATTCTAATGATAATTTCTATTTATTATAATTTTGAGCAAAATAATCGTGATTTTCAATTCAACCATTATACAATTTTCATTGACTAAAACGAGACTAAAATTTTCAGACATTTAGTCGACTAAAACTTAGCTAAACAAAAACAGGACAAGGTTGACTAAATATGATACATAATAAAAAGTACATCTGACACAGGAGTAAGACTCAATTAAGAATAGTTGACAAAATGAACACTACAGTACTTCAGTGTCACATGATCCTTCAGAAATCATTCTAATATGCTGCATTTGCTGCTCAAGAAACATTTCTGATTATTATCAGTGCTGAAAACAGTGTCCTGAAGTCAGTGTTTAGCATCAGCTGTGTGTGTACCTGCTCTGTTCATGGCCGGTCGGGCTCCTTTAAGAGCGCACAGGCGTTTTCCTCCAAAGGGAACGTACTGCTGATTTAGAGGAAGACTTTCCGTCTTCAACAGCTGACGGCGCTGTTTATCTCTCAGGATGGAGTGGACCATCTTCAAGAAGTCTTTCTTACTCTCTGGAGAGCTGCAGACACCATTTAACACACACATTTGCACATTGATATCACATCAGTTTATTCACGTTGATTTTAGACATATAACACTTATAAATGGGTCAGATAAATATGGTTTGTATTTGTGTTTCACAGAACAACAACAGCGCATTTCAGTTAAAGGGATACTTCACCGATTAGCATTAAGCTTTGTATCGGTAGAAACCCGGTAGTATTTTCGAATGGCCGTGCTTCCCTCCCTCATGTCCCCCTCAGACGAGAGATTTCTGTATTGTGTGTCTGGAAAAAAACCTCAGATTACGCAAAACTCGTCATTTAGCGTCATCAGAGGCTTTTTTGTCCAGAGGCGAGAGACTCCAGCCAGTAGGAGGAGCTCGTCCCGCATGTCTTCAACCCGCCCGTAGGGGGATCTCACAATAAAACGGTGTCTTCTCAGTTTCGAGTCGACTAGTAGCCTAGTTGTATCATTTCTTCCGACACTGCCGTCTGTAACCGGTAGGCGTGGCTTGGGAGTGGCCTCGTAGGGCAGTGAAGCAAGTGCATTCTGGGAGTTGTTGTCTTTCATCCACATGAGCCAAAAATACATTTTCTGGCTTTTCTCAGTCTAGAAGACACCAACTTCTAAAATAATTTCACATTTCTACTACATAAATGACCCAATTTAAATATATCTTTCCAGCGGTGAAATATCCCTTTAACATGCACATATATGTACATAAAAGCTGTACAGGGTTCCTCCACCAGAGGGTGCCAGTTTTCCAATGAATGATGTTTGTTAAATGTATGCGTGTTGTTTTATTGCAGGAGACACTGACCTGCAGCAGAGCTGAAACACTCTCTCTGGTCTTCCCTCTGATTCAGACTTCACATGGATGATCTCACAAACGGCTGCGCTCTCTCCGTCTGTAACCACACACAATGTGATCAGGTCCCCAGGGTTTCGTTTGGGTCTGACATCTTCATGCATTGATTGTTTGTGTGTGTGTCACACTCACTGGTGAGCTTACCTGTATTGGACAGTGTGCGCACCTGAAGGGCATCAGTGGGGATCATGTGGCGGAAACGGAACGGATCTTTCTCCTCACCCGAGACCGATGCTCTATGAGAACCACCCTGAGAAAGAGAGACAGGCGCGTGTGAATAATGTGCTGTTATTATGAGGGTGTGAACGCTGTACAAAACCGCATGAAACAAGAGTGTGAATACAACACCCAGTTAACTGATGAATACGGGACAGAGAGAGGGAGAGAGAGGGGTGTTTGGGATTATCGTCCACATCACAACACTCACCATTTTCTTCTTCTGCTTGGAGTAATCTTTACAGATGAACACAACAGCGGTTTTAAACACTGGAGAAGAAAGATACAACATTACTCTTCAATTCACTTCAGAACTTCACATCTACCTATCTATCTATCTATCTATCTATCTATCTATCTATCTATCTATCTATCTATCTATCTATCTATCTATCTATCTATCTATCTATCTATCTATCTATCTATCTATTCATTCAACCATCCAATTAACTAACTAACTAACTAACTAACTGACCAACTAACTATCCATCCATGAGTTGAGGTTGTGTGGAGATTGAACGTACCGAATGTGGCCAGCTGTGGCTCTTTCTTGCACTTCCCTAGTGAGGAGGACGGGTTGATCCATGTGACGCTGGTGTGGAGGAGTAAATCTCCCATAGACAAGTCAGCAACCTGTAATCATAGCAGACGCCTCTGTTAGAGAGCTCGCACAACACACACACACACACACACACACACACACACACACACACACACACACACACACACACACACACACACACACACACACACAGCTCGCAATCTGCAATCCAGAAGGAATCACGTCTGTCCCTGGCTGCATCGTTCAGGGCTACAGCTATATTATGCAACTAAAGTTTCATTGTATTCACATAATAAGCTGATAAGATTTAAATATGCTGTCGATAAACACAGGAATGAAGAAGGAAATCTGATCCGAACGACTGTTTTAACATTTTATCGGCTGCAGAGCATGAAATGTGGTTGAAACCCCATGGACTGAGACTTAAGTTCTGCATTATCTTAAGTTATACTAAAATGCAACCAAAAATAAAGAGAGAACTGACACCATGTGAATGACACAATATCACTTTTATATCGATATCTAGTACATAAACAAGAAGTCAATACTGAGCAATTCACATTTAGACACAAAATGATTTGGCCTGTTATTCCATTTATTGTTTTCCCCAAAAGACCACAGTTCATATTGATGATAACTACTGAACTGAAATTGGACATGTTGAGTGATGCAAGAAGTGACGGTTGCTTGTCCAGTGAAATTAGTCGACTGGATTAGTCGAATTAGACGACTGACTGAAATTAGTCGACAGTCGGCTGATGTAAAGTTCACAAACCTCTTTCTTTTCTCCAGTCTGTTCAGAGATGAGGAGGTCAAAGACGGCTCCAAACTCCTCGTGGATCTTCTGCATCTCGTTGATGTGACTGGCCACCGTGTTCATGGCCTTCATTGCAACTGCACAACAGAGAGAAAACAAATTATATGTCAATCATATACATGCCAACTATATAGCTTTGAATGCAGAAAGTTGGTCAAAACATAACAGTTCAGATTAATGGTTTTAAAGCAGATCTTCAGCTGTAACATCAGACTAGACGAGGCACATTTGAAACAATTCAAAACCTGCATCATATATACAGTCAAACCAACATTTATTCAGACATCTTCCACATTTCTCACATTATCACAGTTTATTCGCTATAGTTTAGAAAATGGTAATAAAATATGACAAGAATCAGTTGATATTTCACAGGTTTTGTCCATCCTTCTGTTAGACTGTCTCATAGGTTGAATATCTGTCAGATGTTAAAGTTAACTACACAATTAGATAAAACCAATTTAGCTCAACCAATTACTAAGCAATGCTTCATTTAGTTCAGTCTGGGGTGTAAAAAGGGTGTTTAATTAGCAATTAAAGAACAACACTTAAGCAAAACATGGTCAGGTCAAAGTGTCTGAATAATATTTGGTCCCAAATTTGTATAAATTTTACTGGTGTATGAAGAATTTGTGGGTATAATGTGTCACAGTTTACTTGATTTTGCTCTCCTCACTTACATAAATGAACTATAGTGTCCTGCACCCACTAGTAATGATAAATGATGATCTGGTGTCTGAATAATTTTTGGTTTGACTGTATATATAAGATAAAGCAGCACAACTGTTTTCAACACTGATAATAATCAGAAATGTTTCTTGAGCAGCAAATCATCATATTATACTGATTTCTGAAGGATCATGTGACACTGAAGACTGGAGTAATGATGCTGAAAATTCAGCTTTGATCAGTTTACAATATATTCAGATAGAAAACACTTTCACAATTTCACAATATGACTATTTTTACAGAATTTTAGCACATTTTTTGCCTTTTTGAGCATATGAGATTCCTTTCAAAGAAATAAAAAGCTTTCTGATGCACACAGCTCACCGTTCAGATGGTAGTGCTCCTCGCTGTCGGGGTCGGTGAGCGAGTGCAGTTCTCTCAGCAGAAGAGGGTATTTCAGCACTCTCTGGATGGGTTTGATCAGGAACGACTCTAGCGTGGACGAATGCTGCTGTTTGGGGTTGCGCTCGTCCAGGAACGCCTTGAAGGCCGCGTCTGTCTTCGCTGGAGAGGACACAAACACAGGAAGTTGTGATTATGCTGTCACAGGATTGTGTGTTTTGATACTGATAGGAAGATTTGAAGACTGGTGCCATTTGTTATGTTCTTCACAAGTACAATATATAGTGCAAAATGTTTTCAAGCACATTCAGTTCTAATGTAACGAACTAGAAAACAACTGTTAAGTAAATGTCTGCAGAATGGATGTTAAATAATAAAAATAGACAGCGAGAAGATCCAGACCAACCTCACAGACACCCACACACACACACACACACACAGCGGCAGAATTATACAACTGACGCCCCAGAGCCGCTCACGCAGGGCTCTGTGAAAATCCCAGAATTCACAGGAAGCAAGGTCATTTTTGAGCTGAGATTTACGCACCTTTGACCAGCACTTTGGGCACTTTGGTGTGGCTGGCACAGAAAGCGCTGTAGATCTTGAAGCGGTCGGCGTAATACAGGAACGAGCCACCCAGAGAAAAGAGGATTTTCTGTAAGACCAGAGGGATTTTGAGAGAAATACATCAGGTATCATGGTTTGTGTTGGATAAATCTGGTTATGAATAGTTTTGAGTGATGCAATAACATGGTGCGTCCAAAAAACATGGTAATATCATCACACATGCGCATTGTACATGCCCCATAATACAGGTACCATAATAACAATGACATTAAAATGCGCAGACACTCTGAATGTTTAATGGAGCGTAAATGAAACCACAGTCACAAACCTTGAACTCTTCCACTCGCTCCAGTTTCTCCAGGTCCGGCACCAGTCGCGTTCCGTCTTCCAGAGTCTTCAAAAACTCCACCTGGAATTCCAGCATTTCCGGGAGGTTTCCGAACAGCACGTCCAACTATTAAATAAATAGGCAGGAAAAATGTATGTTGTCAATTATAACAGCTAAAAAAAAATAAAAAAATAATGTCATATGGACTAATTTTATGACATATATATATATATATATAACTATTTTGTTAACAGTATGAATTTGTTTTACATTTTTTTTAATTGTGTCATTTTTTTTATTTTATTTTTTTATCTTTTTTTTTATCTTTTTTATTTTTTTTTAAATTTTAAAAAATTGTATCTTTTTTTTTATTAAAAAAAAAATGTGTCTTTATATTTTTTAATTAATTTTTATTTTCGTTTTAATTTTATTTATTTTAGTACATCTAGTAAAACTTTTTTTTTTTTTTATAAAAAATGAAATTAAATAAAGTGAAATAAAAAATCTTTTTATTTTATTTTATGTGATTTCAGTTAAGGACTTTTTTTTTAGTTAATTATTATAACCCTGATATATATATATATATATATATAGACAGAGACAGAACAAATATATACATATTTAATATTAATTAAATATTAAATAAATAAAAAATGTGTAAAATAAGTGTTCACATAAGCAGTTTAATTGTTATTTTAATCTCATTTGATGTTCTTAAATAGTTTAAAGTGTGTATTCTGCTCTATAGATACATGTATCAGTCGAACTACATGTCTTTTGTGTCTGCAGTGATGTATAATGAGTTCTTCTCCCATATGTAGGGCATTAAAGGAGCAGAAACATGACACTGAGAACTTCCTCTCTTCTGTCTGATGTAAGTTTTCCTCATTTTGTGTCTCCCTCCCACTCCCTTCTCTACCTCTCCTTTCTAGTGTGTGTTTGTCTCCATCTCTATGTCCTCCTACACGCTCCTCTCCATCAGGACGCTTATGAAATATCACTCTGTGTTCTGGAGGTGTGTTCGAGCTCGCCAGCTGATAATAATATGAAAGCATCAGCGGTGCTTTGACTCACCTCGTCCTGAGTGAGGAAAGACTCCTTCTGCAGAGGGGTTAGATATCGCCCGATCAAACAGTTCAGATCCTGAAAGAGAGAACACACACACACAATCACATTAAAGAACAGCCTATCAACAAATATGGAATATTAACAATAGCTATATTCTGCCAAATATTTGACCAGTTTCATAATTAGTTAATACCCCTGAGAGAGATATTTAACATATTTCTATATAGGAACTTATTTTGGCAGGTGGTTTGAGGGTTTGAGTGCTAAAGGGAACATTTTAACAGTAAAGGCCCGTTCACACTAAGGACAATAAATATAACGATAAAGATTAAGTTCTAATAATCGTTCTAAATTTAAATGAATAGCCGAGTCGACACCACAACTATAACGATAACAGCACTGAGAAACGATATAGTTGGATTCACTTTCAGAATGATTGTTTCCAGCTAATGAATAATAAACAGCCAATCAAAATCCACCCTGCTTTAACGAGCTCGAGCATTTAAAGTGGCAGACGCGATTAGAATAAACAGAATGATATCACCTGCTAAATAAAAAAATATATGCAATAAATGCATGCACACACACACACACACACACACAAATATGTAAGGGATAATGTAGTGCGAGGCGGTTGTTATAGCGAATACAACCCCGACAGGCTGATCGGGACCCCGACGCGAAGCGGAGGGATCTTGAATCAGCCTGAAGGGGTTGTATTCGCTATAACAACCGCCTCGCTCTACATTATCCCGCTTATTACATGGCTACCTACCAAATAAATCAATAATTTGACACAAAATATTGATTTAAAAAGGAGTTTACTGATTTAAAAACGACTGTATTGCTTCCGCTAAAGAAAATAGTCCGTTCCGTCTCTAAGGTTAGAATCCTGCGTCCATAGCAACGCTCTGTTTTTCATGGCAACGGTGTGTTATACCTAGCAGTCTGTTATCAAGAAATACCAGACCGCATTCTACATTATAATTCAACCAAGTCATGTAATAAATATATATATTCACACACTCATTTCAGGTTTCAGTTCCGCTGGAGTGCTTTTTTCAGACTGTTGATTTAGTTCTCTGCTCAAACATGCAGACGAATCCGAAACACACTGCAAATATTCCCAGCGACGGACAGGATCTCATCTAATCTCAGCCATCCTCAGACAGACGGGAAATACTGTCATGTCTCTATCGCTAAGCTCGACACAGCAAGCAAACACGAGCTATAGAGTGAGAATCACTGTCTGTCTCTGCCGTAAAGAAAGATGGGTGTCTGAATGGCATACTACCATACTACTACTTTTACAGTACGCAGTGTGCAAATCGTCTTTGCGCATAGACAATTGCCAAAAAGTGTAATATAAAATGGATAGTTCAAGTCTTCAATGCTGAATCATACAGCAATCCTGCTGTCTTAAAAAAAACAAAACATAAACTAACTCATAGAATAAGCACCTTATTTTGCAATGCAAAATCTCAATGTAAGAGATTTTTTGATTCATTCGCCACTAAAGTATAATAACCAGAAGAATATCAAAGTTCACTTAAAGGCATAATGGACTGGTTTTGCACAGCTAAATTACTGAAAGCCTCAAACATTTAAGTTACAAATGGCGGCGCTGCGCCAAGTTCACACCAAGAATGATAACTATAAAGATAACTATATTAGCGTTCACACCAGCACACGATATCGTTCTGTTTATTCTAAGCGCGAGCTGAAGTTTTCAGCATCGGGGCCAACCTGACAATATCAAACATGTTTGATATGATTTTAAATCAGAATGATTGCAACTATTATTACGTCAGCACTTCCACAATAGCAAATGAGAGACAAGTCTACAAGGAGACGCAAGTGACTGAACCTTTGAAATGGCGACAGCGAAACAACAACAAGCAGCTGTACGGCTCCAGCGGACAACGGGGATGGAGGAACGACTGGTGGACATGTGGCAACAACACGACTGCCTTTATAATGTGCCCTCCTCATATAATGTCTGACGCGACACAGTCTCCATTTAGCTCACATCCGCTTCCCCGTGAGATCACGTGAGGTGCTAAATCTGGCATGATCATCTTAAAGGTGCTCTAAGCGATGTTGGGTGATGTCACTTCTTGTTGACGTTCAAAGTATTGTCAAACAAAACGGAGGCTAGCTAGACCCTCCCTCCTCCTCATCCGCGCACTAACCCCCCAAACCCCACCCCCAAATCCTTCTTGTCGGTTATTGGCTGGAACGGTTTGTTATGTTTCGTGGTGCAGGTTGGCCCAGTTTGTTTTTGTTGCCGTTTGTGGAGCCTGGGGTGTTATTAATAAACAGATTAATAAACTCCTGTAGTCTGAGCCTGAGGTCACAATGACATTACTGTAGCACTTTAAATCACTATGCTATTTTTAAATAATAGTTTACAGTATGTACTACGCAGTCTAGTAGTATTCATTCCACAAGCAGCCAGAGAGTGAGTGGGAGCAGAAAAAGGCAAGCCAAGGGTACAGTTTTCCCCCTACAGGCCTGTCTCGATGAAGGGCACAAACTTCTGTAAGTCAAACATATAGACGAGTATATAATGCACGCACGCACGCACGCACGCACACACACACACACACACACACACACACACACACACACACACACACACACAGGTACTGACTTTGACGTAGGTGCGCTCAGTCTCCACCAGTTCGCAGATGACTTTGCGGAGTTTGTCGGCATCGGACAGCTGGCGCGGGGTGGCGTTGCTCGGAGGGAGCGAGGAAGACTCCGGGCCGGACGAGGGAGAGACGGCTTCGGATGAGGGATTCATTTCGTGAAGACTGCGACAGAAAGCTGCGACCTGCTCCGTACTCTACAGAGAGAGAGAGACAGACATGAAGAGTGAGACATCTCACAGAGTCCTGCACTGTTATTAGGACACACGCGCACGCACACACACGCACGCATGCACACACACACACACACACACACACACACCTACACACACACTCGCAGCACCTGCAGCTGGATCCTTCCGCTCAGATGCCTGTCAGAACGCTACAAAAATCATTAGCGCTCATTTGCTCTATTTTCAGCCTCTAAAACTCTCTTATCTCCTCCATCACTTCATCTTTTTGGCTCTCCCTCTCTCTCTTTCTCACACTCTCTCTCTCTCTCTCTCTCCCTCCCTCCCTCTCTGCTCTTCTGAAATGTCTTCATTTCATCTGAACGGCAATCAAAACACAAGCACCTGTCCATGGATGCGGTTGCTATGGGAACGGCTGTGATGGCACATGGACTGTCATTCTCACAGTAACACTGACGGACTGAGAGAAAGTACCATTCATCTACTAGGGCTAGTGTCAAGATATTTTTCTGCATTCTTTATACTACAGTAGATACAGTATATATGCATGGATAATAGGCAGGACAACTTTACTTTGTTCGCACATGAGAAAGCTGGATATTGTCCCAAACATATGCCTGTTTTCAGAATGTGTCATTTTATAATATTAGTCTTTTGTTTTCAACTCGAGCACTTCATAATGTGAAGCTGTTTTTGCACTGATGCCAGACTCGTTCATTTTTTATGAATAATCTGATCTTATCTTTTTGATGTTGAAAAAGTATAAAAATTATATAACAATAGGAATTACCGCATTATTACTTCATATTATTTTAATAATTTCTAGAAAAAAGAACCTTTGTGTGCATTTTTTAGTTAACATACAGGGGAACATATAGATGAACTACATGAATCAGATATTTACGGTCAGCAATCGGATACTTGTGATTAAATACAAATTTCAATTCCTCGAATCGATTCCTTTTTGTGCAGTTTAATATGATTTGGACACACATCTGTGCACAGAATGCCGCCCTTTCATACTGAACTGAGTTCTCTTCCGAATCTTTTTGCTCTTGAACAGAAAAATATACACAAAAATATGTCACAATATCCTCATAAACACAGTCATTTTTGTCTTAAAGCGGGGCTCAGTAGTTTCGGGATTTCTTCGCTGTATTCTCGCTTTTTGCTCGCAGGTTTCTCTCTAGAGCTCCCCCCACAGCTTCGGAATAGATATTTGACAACACTGTTGTAAAAACTCGTTGGTGATTCTCAGACACCAGAGGCTAGCAGATCAACGACATCAAAGCAGATGGTATATTCTTTAAAACGTCGTCTTTATTCGGGTTCGAACAGCGTGAGGGAGCGCAATAATGACGGCATTTTAGCAGATTTCTTTTGGCCGTAAAGCAATTGTTTACATCGCGAGACCTGATATCACGCGAGACTTCCTGACGCGGCGGCCAGCGGCCCGCCGCCCCAAAGTTGCAAGTGCGTATTTTCCGCTCACGGGCACCAGGGGGGTGCGAAACGACCACCATTCAACCCGAAATAAGTAATATAACCATTCCAATGACTCTGAAGCTGTTCAGTTAAGGTAAAAAAGTTACTTAGTTCACCTTTAAGTGAACGTAAACAGTTTACAAAGAAAACGCATGTGTAACAGTATATTGGATATGTGCAGCTCTTAAAGTGACAGCAGCCTAATATTCCTGCCGATGTCTCTAAAATAATGCTAATCAAACAACAAAAGACAAAGAGAAAATTCGCTCGCTGTTTTTGAGTTTTGTAACTATATTTGTAATGCATATTTTATTTATAAAGTGCTGTTATTTTACATTTGATTGCAGTTTCTGTACCCACACTGTTTATTTTAATTGTGTCTTTGTTCAGTTGTATTTATTTGTGCAATTGCTAATTTGTTTATTTGTTCATTTTTTAGTTACTGAGTGTTTACTAGTCTTTAATAATGCTTGAAATGTATATTAGTTTGGCTAGTTGGTTTTGCTACGGTTATTTTTAAACCATAGACAAAAGTTCCTTCCTTCAGCCTGTTGATTTTTGTTCATGGTATTCAGCAAAAAATTAAACGTTTTGCAATAAAACTTAGAATAAATGTGAATGATATGCTTTTTTATCTTATTGGAATCGAAATTAGGAATCGATTAGCAGAATCGGAATCATTAAAATTCAAACGATACCCAAACTAAAATGTTTATATCTTTAAAAGATTTAATGGCACAAACTTAGCAGACTTTATCGAATCGTCCCTGAAAGTGCTCGTTGGTGCATGCAACAAAGTTGAGTAGAGTTTCAATACATGCAAATGAGCAGCAACACAATGAACAGACAGCCAATGGAAATTCATACAATAAAGTCAATCCGACTTAAAGGGGTCGTCGGATGCAAAATTCACTTTTATGTGGTGTTTGCATATAAATGTGTCTTTGCAGTGTGTGGACACAACCACCATACAATAAAAAAAAAAAAAAAGTACCCTCAAAAAGTCTATTGAGTCACTCTCAATAATCAAGCCGTTTGGATTTTCTGAGCACTATGATGTCATAATGCTCATGCTCCGCCCACGACCACTGACGGACTGTCCCGTATTAGCATATTTCTGTCCTCAGCCATTCAACACCCCCCATGGAAGAGAGGGGTGGGGAGAGCAGTTGCTCATTATCATTTAAAGAGACATGCACCCGAAACAGGTCACTGTGAACAAAGCAGTTTTTGAGAAGGTAAAAGGGTGTTGTTTTACACAAACTTTACATGAACACCCCAAAGAATCATACCAACTTGTGGAAAATGCTTATTCGATGAAAGCAATTAAAGGTTCTGGAAGTGATTTCCGTCATTGTGCTAACTTTCACACAACTACTCAATTAGATCACATATCTTCAACTACATGCTCTCTTACCCTGAAACCGGATTTCAGCAAACCTAAATGCTTGTAAATAAAGCATTTCTGATCGGCCATGGTCTGTTTATGCTGTTCACAAAGCTTACATCAGGAGCGATTTCTCAGGGCACCAATTTAAGTGACAACTGTCAGGTAGTGTGAGCATTTTTTCTGCGTTATTAAAAAAGAAATGCTTCAAAATAATTCCTCAGGGGTGTCAGGGAATACTGGATTCCCGTTGTCTCTGTTTGTGTGTAAACAAATAAATCAGTTCCTAAATCAGAGACGCAGAATTTCATCTCCGAGGGGCGTCGGGCTTCACCTGTCACTTTAGTCATTAGCTAAAACATCATCAGCTGCCACAACCATGGCGTACAAGCGCCGGGAGAGCTGTCAAGATGTTTGTGATCCCGTTATAACGGAGACAAATTCACACGCTTTCAGATACAGCAGCTGTCAACTTTCCACCACATTTCTCCATCGTTCTCTGAAACGGCACAGCTAGAGAGTCGAGACAAGTACATTAGGAAACCACGAAAGTAGCCCTTTCCTACATCGCACATCCACCAACACAAAGTCACATCGGAGGCTTTTTTAAAAGAGAGACATAAAAGATTATTTGAAGAGGGAGATCAAGGCTAGTGGTCATGCACACACAGACAACCGCTATGTCTACTAAAACATTTTTTCTTTATCTGAGGAGAGACATAAACAATCGTCTGAAGAAGCAACGTATGAAGACACCGACGGGTTTCCCAGAATGCACTCATGAAAATGTTGTAAAAAGAGGAAATTTTAGGTCATAATTAGCCATCACTGTGCAAAGAGTAGGCACCAACAGTGACTTTCAACTACTTTTATTTACTTAGCAGACTACAGGTGATTGTTTTGGCTGACAGTTTTTTTTTTTTCTTCAAACGTGTGAAAGCTGCTTTCCGTGTTCATTAGCGGAGAGAGTCTTAACGGTCCTCGAATGCCCACGCAAGGACACACAAAGGATGAATTGCAGTGTTTTTCCCAATGTCCTTGAGTCACAGAACAGCATGACAGAAAATATGACACCCCACACACAATAAAGCACATTAACTGCTGGGAAAATGCCATTGTCACTGCTGTGAAATGAAAACACTTGTAAGTTGTGTTCTCTATAAGGCGTAACACTCACACTTTGAACAAAACCCTAACCCTAAAAGTGCTTTTTGCAGGCAAAAAAGTTTATTGTCTACTGTCAGAAGTCACTTTAAAACTAGGGATGCACGATAAATCGGCTAACCATATCGCTATCGGCCAATATATGTCCATTTCTGATGTTATCGGCCCGATAAGAAAATTTGGCCGATATATTAAAGCCGATAAATAATGGATTATTTCCTTCAGCCGAGACACTTCAGATGCACACTGTTCGCCATTATGGTTTTGAATGGCTTGAAATATGATGGGAAAATACAGTTAAGTGCAACATGCACAGCACAAGCCTTTCATATAGGCTACATAAAATTTTAATGAGAACATTTTAATTGTGCGCTTGGGACATGGCTTTTAATGGTGAGACTTTTGTTGTTTTTTTGTAATCAGGCTCTCAAAAATTATAAAAAAATTTGAATTTAGATTTATCGGCCAATATGTCGGTTATCGGGTTTGGCCAAAATGTTTATATAGGTGCATCCTCATTTAAAACCATGTGGGGTTCAAGTGTTAAACTGGAATTATTGATCTTATTATGAGTACAAAAGGTTGCATACTGTGAATAAACAAACAAGCACACCTACACAACGGGAAATGCACACTTCCAGAGAACTTCCCTCCATTAAGTCCCAGCAAGATCACCACACCCTGCTTAAAATAACAACTTAAACCAGCCTAAGGTGGTTTGATGTCTTAATACAGGTTTCCTAGGCTTCTTTAATGTTAAAAAGTGCACAAAATCCCTTTACGGGAAACCAGTTTGAGATCTTAAGACCACTTTAAGATGGTTTAAACTCTTTTTCCCAACAAATCAAAGACTAGCAAGGTACAATCATAGTATTAGATGGTACTTTGATATATGACATTGATGACATTATGCATATATATATATTTACTACTCTAAGGTATTTCAAAGGACACCATGTTATCACCATCATCCATATGAACATTATGTAAAATGATGGCACTTTTTACTAGTGAACGCAAACATCTGACATTCTGACAGCAACAATTCACGAAACACTAACAAAAAATCTGTTCATCTGTTCAAAAGCATCATTAACATCCAGCTCAGGATAAAAAAAGAAAAGAAATATAAAAAAAAAGAAATCGATAAAATAGCGTGATTTAAGAAAAACCACAGACATAAAACGTCTCTCACCAGGTGCAGCATGTCATAGATGGAGTCCGAAGAGCGTTTGCTGTGTCTGTTGCGTTTGAGCACAGACATGACTGACTCAGGATCAGCAGAAACGGCTTCGGAGAGAAACACGCCGGCCCACTGTCACTGATGCTGGATCAGTTTCAGGAAACGCCTCAGAAATCACAGATTCACTGCTGCAACACCGACAACATCCCTCCGCTTATGACAAATAGAACAGAGAGAGAGAGAGATGGAACGTAGCTCTTTCCCTCCCTCTCTCTCTCTCTCTCTCTCTCTCTCTCTCTCTCTCTCTCTCCCTCTCTCTCTCTCTGTCGTTCGCCCACCTCCGTATTCACCCGCCCGTTCTGATGCGACACCACCTCATTTATCTTCTTTCGCTCTCTTTCTTCCTGGCAGGCTGAGCAAACACTGAGCTACATGAGTTAAGATACTCAACACACAAGTAAAAATAATCAAGGGTGAATGGAGAGAGGAAGAGGAAAAGGAAGAGGAAGTGGTGTTCATGATGGGCTGGGCAAGTTCAACTGGACAACAATACCATCACAGTAAGATAAATAGACAGCTGTAGTTAGGGATATGCAAAACTACTAATCTTAAAGGTAGTATTAGGTGGGTCGCCTGAAAGACTAGCTAATTAATCATCATAAAGTTCAAGTAAATTATATTTCTTACCTGAGCAGCCAATAAACAAATGACCTTTTACTTGAACTACCTACATATACCTATCATTTGAGATCAGAACGTTAGTGTACTTCTTTTGCGATTTCCCTACAGTGGGTAAAATTTAATGCAACAAATTTCCCTAGGTTTTTAATGACCACTAAGGTAGAGATCACCTCTTTTAGCTTAAAGGGTTTGTTCACCCAAAAATGAAAATTCTGTCATTAATTACTCGCCCTCATGTCGTTCAAAACCCGTAAGACTTTTGTTCATCTTCGGAACACAAATGAAGATCTTTCTAATGAAATCTGAGAGATTTCTGACCCTCTATAGACAGCTACGCATCTACAATTTTGACGCTTTAAAAAGTTCTGGCCTTAATGGATATTTGCTGGTCTCTCAGCCTGGAAAGGCTTTTTGCTGTTGAAAAAGTGCCCAGATCCCTCTAAAACCATCAAAAACATAGCTGGAAACCAGTCTTCTATTGTGTTAAGACCATTTTAGGTTGGCTACTAAATGTGCAAAAAGCACAAAATTGCTCAATCACAATCACAATCAAGCTGGATTCAGGTTCACCTGACCTCTATCAGATGCTTTACTTATGTGTTGTGGAGTACAAAACCAGCTTGACGGAGGGGTCTTGAGGTGCTTTGTTATAAAGTTAATTGTTAAAACTATTTTTAACTCGACACGCCATCTTAAAACGTGATGCTTATGATAGAGAACTGTGAGTCATGACACAAAAGGCCAAAAATGTCTGTCTGCATGTCGATGTCTTTGTCTATGTAAAAGCAGTGCTTAAAAGGGGATGAAGGATTTTAATGTGCAGACTGTCTAACAGCTGTCAGCATGCTAATAAAAGCACCCCCGCTAAAAATACAAAACTAAAGATGGCGAACTAGTCGACTAGTAGTGAAGTAAGAGAGACGCTTTACTCGCAAATCATTTCTATCACAGTAGCTGTGCATTCAGCATTCAGATGAACAACTCAACTGAACAGCAGTCTCATGATTTATAATATAGGACTGGAGTGAGTGTCTGTTTCATAAAGATTGATCATCTGAACAGCCGTGTGGGGAGAGAGAGAGAGCCAGTGGGGGAAAGTAAACAGAATGAATGCACCAGGACTTAAAAGAGCACAGAGAGAAATGCGGTGTCAGATCATGTGATCCAGGCTTCACTGCGGTTCATAAACACATGCTGTGACGGTAGAGCGCAGAAGCACGATCGTTAAACATGACAAAGTGACGCGCCGCAGAACAGTGATACGGCAGAATCGCTTCAGCCCTACAGGCTCAAACTGCCTTCAAGTCACGTCAGCAGGATTGCACTTTAATGCACAGAAAATTCCTTTCTTTGTCAATATGTAAAGATAAGAAATTTCGTCGACCTCAATCTTTTGAACAGCGATGCACACGAAACGAGAATCATCCTTTACAGCAAAAACTAACAGCCACCTGAAAGGGAATGAGAAATGTCCGGCGCTGAACACCGAACTTGCCAAATCCTCTACTGAACGCTTTTAGCATCAAACACGTCTCTTGATATAACAAATCACACACGCCGCACGCCGAATGGCCTGTTAATGTGGAGATCAGCAAGCAGAGAGAACGTCAAATCAGACTGTAAATGTTCCTCTCGCTGCAACAAATGATCAGTGAGTCCAAAGCCCTCTCTAGTCCATCTACTGAAGCACTACTAATGTACCGTTATTCCCAGCTGAACTAGTGAAGGGAAGACTGGATCCTGTAGTGGAGAGACTGTTAACTGCTTATACAGATGTAGCTGGACAATAACAATGAAGTCAGGGCCTTGGCACAGGGGTTAATGGCTGACTCATTGACCTGTGGCGCTCATCTAGAAAAGTTCAAGTCTCTCCCTAGCAATTTCCAGTAATCACTTGTCTGTCTAATAAAAGAAAAAGAACCCTAAAGTAGTGCTGGGCGACGAACAATATCATATCGAGATTGTGATAAAATGTACGTTAATAACGCTGATAAGCTCTGGACGTTTTCACTCGATACGGATTATCTAACAGCCGAAATAAACATGACAATGCGTGTCACTGTGTGAATGAATGCGCGATTTCTACAACTGAAAGATCTTCACGACAAGTTTGGTTTAACTTCAAGAAATTATGACCGAAATATTTCACTACTGTACACTAAAATGTACTTCTCAAAGTAATAATAATATTATTATTTCTAAGGAATATCTTATGACCAAGATATATTTTCATCCATGTTTTAAATGTATACAGTTCTGTTGTGCAGCATCTTATTTGACAAATTGTTTTTTAAGTTTATATACATTTGTATTAAATCTAAAAACACAGAATTTTTTTTTTTATTTTTTTTTTTTATGGAAAACACAGAAATTAAGGGGAAAATAAAATGGATTTCATGGGCCCTAAATTAAAAGGTAGCTACTCTGTGGAGTGTTATTGTGAACAAACAAGTTTACATGTTTACATTCATCCTCAAGGTCTGAGAAATATGTGGAAAGAATTTCCTTCTCCATTAATGGTAAATGAATATTGTGATAAATATCGCTATCGTATGATATGGACAAAAATATCACTATTTTTGTCCATATCGCCCCGCCCTACCCTAATGGCCATGTCACACCAAGCCATCATATAACTAGCGGCGACAAAAGCTGTCGCCTCTCGACGGCTGCGTCTCGGCCAAAAAGCTGCGCTTGAACAAACCAACTGCACTAAAGCCGAGTGTCAGCTAGCAACTAGCCTACGTGTGACTGTCTATATCAGCAGGTATCTATAGTCTATATTCGTCATTCAAAAAGGGAAAACGAAACTACAGGAAAAGGACTGCAGGACGCATGCTTACATTTTTGAATATCAATCATGCTGATCTTCATTCCAGATGGCTCATTATGAAAATATTCAAGCATTGGAATGCTCAGGTAAGATGACGTAAAAATTTGCTTCGCTAAGCTGAACAGCCAATCAGATTTCTCTCACCGCCCGGCACCGATGCCGATTCAACATGCTCAATCAAGGTCCAACTAGTGCTGACGGTGCGATAACTGAGCCGCCCGACATTGGCTTGATGTGTCAGGGCCTTAAGAATGAGTTTTCACAGCATCAGGTGATTTTAGAGTTTTTAAAATACAAAATATAGTGACCCCAAAAAGTTGTTTAGACACTTGCAATTGCTACATATGCAAATGTAACGAATGCATTAAAATGCATGAATGACACAGCATAATAAAGTATCAAGATAATTGGCAGTTATTCTCAGCACAAACATTTACCCTTTTCTGAGTCATTTTTACAATGACA